>NC_068915.1:112818375-113121250 GCF_023091745.1 Budorcas taxicolor | reverse complement strand
TTCCTTTTCTCCTTGGCTTTTCGCTTCTCTTCTTTTCACAGCTATTTGTAAGGCCTCCCCAGACAGCCATTTTGCTTTTTTGCATTTCTTTTCCATGGGGATGGTCTTGATCCCTGTCTCCTGTACAATGTCACAAACCTCAGTCCATAGTTCATCAGGCACTCTATCTATCAGATCTAGTCCCTTAAATCTATTTCTCACTTCCACTGTATAATCATAAGGAATTTGATTGAGGTCATACCTGAATGGTCTTCTAGTGGTTTTCCCTACTTTCCTCAACTTAAGTCTGAATTTGGCAATAAGGAGCTCATGATGTGAGCCACAGTCAGCTCCCAGTCTTGTTTTTGCTGACTGTATAGAGCTCCTCCATCTTTGGCTGCAAAGAATATAATCAAAAAGATATGGGCTTCCCTCATGGCTCAGCTGGTAAAGAATCCGCCTGCAATACAGGAGACCCAGGTTCAAATCCTGCACTGGGACGATCCCTGGAGAAGGAAATGGCAACCCACTCCAGTATTCTTGCCTGGAGAATCCCATGGACAGAGGAGCCGGGCAGGCTATAGTCCGTGGGGTCGCAAGAGTTGGCCACAACTTAGTGACTAAACCACCACCACCAGAAGATATTGCAATACGTAACTCTCACAAAGGACTCTCATCCTGAATACAGACAGTACACCTACAAACCAGTTAAGACAAACCTCCACAGGCAAGCCACAAAGGGAGATTCTCAAACAATCAGCAAGATACGAAAAAGTGCATCGAACCACGAGTCATCAGAGAAATGTAAATGAAATCAAATATCCCTATCCTATCACCAGAACGGCAAAAAGGGGAAGAAAAGCCAGGAAACTGACACCACCAAGTCTGGGAGAGGAAGGAGCCGTGTGCACACGCCTCTGCACATTCTGGGACAACCGCCCCGGAAGACCAGCCAGCCACGTCCACGAAAGCAGGCCCAGCGAGTCCAACTGAGGTTTACGTGCACAGAGAGACACTACTACCAGCATTCTTCCCAGTGGTCACGAGCGGAGCAAGCGAAACATCCACCCACAGGAGAACGCAAAGGGACGGGTCTACCTGTACCCCTGAAAACCCCCCAGAAAGAAAGAATGGATCCTGCTGCCACACAGGAAGCACCTGCGCGAGCCGCAGACAAAACTGAGCAAAGAAAGCCAGAGAACAGAGTATACGCTGTGTGACGCCATACACCTAAAGTTCAAAACGAGCGGAGCATGTCTATGGTGACAGAAGTCCGAACAGTGGCGGCCCCCAGGGAGCAAGGTCCTGACCGAGAAGGGGTGTGACTCTGCAGGGGCACACGAGTGGGTGCTCACTCTGTCCCCACTCGGCAAACACGAGTCAGCTCCAAGCACGCTCCTCTGGAGCCTCTGTGCTGATGGAGCCCCTTTCCGCCAAGTCCCTCCTCTGTGCCCCCAGAGCACTCACACTGACTGTGACCGAGGGCTGGGGGCTATGTTTCAGTTATTTACGCGCCACTGCTTTCATGCACTGGAGAAGGCAATGGCAACCCACTCCAGTGTTCTTGCCTGGAGAATCCCAGGGACGGGGGAGCCTGGTGGGCTGCCGTCTATGGGGTCACAGAGTCGGACACGACTGAAGCGACTTAGCAACAGCAGCAGCAGCCCACTACATACAGGGGAACCTTACTTGGTCTTTGTACCTCCAAGGCCTGGCATAAGACCTGCTGGATTTGCTGCATTAACAAGTAATTCATTAACTAACCCTGAAACTGCACTACCACCTCAGAGCCTCCCACTGATAAGTCAGAGAGCAAAACAAAACCCCGTGTTATCCTGGGCCACAACCTCCTTGAAATCTCCTTCAAACACTCCCATCATTTAAATACAGGAAGGAAAGATTAAAGAGAGATGTCTTCTCTAACATTAGCTTAGGTTTTTAAGAAGAAAGAGAAGACACGGTGAAAATGCCTACATAATGTAGTACAGAACACTGCTAAGGGAAAAAACACACAGTTTTATACTTAATCTCTGTCTGGATACCAAAGAACAGAGGGAGAACGGAGCTGCTCGTTAGCAACAGGCTGCAAGCATCATGAATCGTGAGTGGTCTGAGGACCACAATGGTGGCTGAGGAAAGGGACGAAACGGCCACACTCTTTCCATGTTAGGGATTCTGACAGGTAAGATCCGAATCCCTGATCATACACAGATTCAGCATCAGCAGAGCTGGGCTTGCATCCCACCATGGGAACAAGCTGCTGGACTCTGGGCAAGAAAAGCAGCTCTTGGTTTCGAGGCACCACCACCCAGCTGCCCGCCTTGGGACTGTTAGGAGGGCTTATCAATGACACTGAAAGCAGTCTGCTCACTACATAGGGCCGAGCGCCACATCTCGTCGAATCCTGACCCTAGGCACACGGGGCTTGCCTGGTGGCTCAGCGGTTACGAATCCACCTTTAATGCAGGAGACTGCCTGCAATGCAGGAGACACAGATTTGACCGCTGGGTCAGGAAGATCCCCTGGAGAAGGAAATGACGACCCACTCCAGTATTCTTGCCTGGGAAATGCCATGGACAGAGGAGCCTGGAGGGCTACAGTCCATGGGGTCGCAATAGTTGGACACAACTGTGCGACTAACCACCACCACCTAGTCAGTCATACATGTTATTTCTTTCACTCAACAAATATATTTTGAGCACTGCTCATCTCCAAGGCCGGAGAAGGCAATGGCACCCCACTCCAGTACTCCTGCCTGGAAAACCCCATGGACGGAGGAGCCTGGCAGGCTACAGTCCATGGGGTCACTGAGGGTTGGACATGACTGAGCGACTTCACTTTCACTTTTTCATTTTCATGCATTGGAGAAGGAAATGGCACCCCACTCCAGTGTTCTTGCCTGGAGAATCCCAGGGACAGGGGAGCCTGGTGGGCTGCCGTCTATGGGGTCACACAGAGTCGGACACGACTGACACGACTTAGCAGTAGCAGTAGCAGCATCTCCGAGGCAGGGCCAAGTTCAGGAAATACAATCGATGATGATCAGAGACACAGGTGTCCATCCTCCACAGGCTTATGCATAATTTTCCTCAAAATGAGGAAATTCAGAGACATAACCTTGCCTAAGGTCACGCAGTAAACCAGAACGCTTGGATCTGGACTTAAGTCTGTATTTTCCAAGAGTGGTTCTCAATCCTGGCTGCAAACTACAATCACCTAGGTAGCTTTTTCGAAATTCCTAATGCCCTGCTCTCACCCTAAACTGATTAAAACTGGTCTCTAAGGGCAGGGCCTGGACAATTTTTTTTTTTTCAAGTTTTCTGAATAATTCTATTGTGCTGCAAAGGCTGAGAACTTTGCTCCTTCACTAATAAATGTTCCCTTCCCCTGCTATCTGTTTAACTGATGCTTTAATCTACGCATATGAATTTAAGATTAACTCCATTCCAGCAGTTTCCATGAACAGCAAATTACTTTTAGAGTTTGCTTTAAATGGCCCAACAATTCTACTTGCTAAAGCAAAACCGAACTGTGAACACCTGCTTTGTGATGAAAACGTTTCCAGTCTCCCCTGCTTCCAGGACCAGGCTAGTGCAGGTCCCTAACCCAGGGAGCCTGGAGAGCCCACCTGCCCGCACCCTCTCCCTCCACAGCAGCAAATCCAGGCCCTGCCCCAGGATTCGCTGGAGCCCAGCAGATCCTTGTCTTCTCTCCTATGGGAAACACTCAGCCCGGAGTGTGCACGCCGCAGGCCTTGCCCGTGAGGATTAAGACAGACCAGTCTCTTCCGTGCGGCTCCAGAACAAGAGCACATGCTGGCCAAGTGAACAGAACTGAGTCACGTTCTAACACTCCAGGGCCAGGCAAGGACACCAGCTGGGCATCAGGGGTGGCGAAGCCCCAGGCCTTGTCTTTGAGGGGCCCACAGTAAGAGCGAGACGGAACAACGCTGAACTAACTGAAAGAGGCTGCGGGAACAGAGGGCAGCACGCCTGGGGGAGGCTGCCTCTGCCCTGGCCACAGCGGGCCAGGCTTCACAGAAGAGGTGTCAGCTGGGCCGGGCCGTGAAGCTTTGCAGAAGTCGGCCCCAGGGACCAGGGCAGAGGGAAAGAGAGCGTGTCAGGTAAAGGCAGGGCAGCGTGAGCCAGCAGTGCTGGGCTCAGAGCATACTGTCCCATGAGTCAGAGCAAGCGCCCGGGGGAAGGAGAAAAGGGAAAGCGGAAATGTCAGCTGCTCAGTCGTGTCCGACTCTTTGGGACCCCATGGACTATAGCCCGCCGGGCTCTTCTGTCCACAAGATCCTCCAGGCAAGAACACTGGAGTGGGCTGCCATGCCCTCCTCCAGAGGATCTTCTCGACCCAGGGGAGCCCAAGGAAAGGACGGGAGGAAGCCAAAGGCATCTCTGCATTCTGCAGACCGCAGGACGTGGAAGGACAAATCCTCCCAAACTTCAACTTAGCAACCAGAGGCCAGAGCTGTGAACACTTCTACCAGTCCACCGGCCCTCAGTGAGTTTCCCCGTTCATACAGCAGGGCTGGACCTTCACTGCCATAAATCTGCACCCAGGACAGAGGGCTCCGGAGGCTCTCCTCCTCGCCTCGGGAGACGGCAGATCAGAGCCGACCCGGGGTCAGGGGCACGGTCAGGAGGCAAGAACACTTCTGGGATTCTGTCCCAGGAAATCGTCTGAAATGCACGCGGTGCACACTGAGGTGCCCACAGCCAACTTCATCATCAAAGAGTAGGAGCAAAACCATTTCCTTATTGTGGGATAAGTCAATGATTCACAGGACGGGATACCACCACAAAGACATCAGTGTGTGTGGACAATTCATTTTTAATCATGTGAGAAAATGTTTTCAATAAGTAAAAAAAAGAAAAAAAAAGCAGGATATCGAGCTGTAGTGATAACACACATTTTTATGGATAAAATTCAGAGAAAGTCTGTAGGGAAATACAGTAAAGAGGACAATCAATAGCAGGTGTAAAAGTGGAAAGGACAAAAACAAAATGATGGACATAAAAAGTCAAAATTTTCCTACATATTACTAAAAAAATAGAAGCTTTGGGAAACCATGTAAAAGAAGGTTTACCATTAAAAACAAAAGGCAAAAACCTCCCAGAAGAACACGCCAGTTTCGCAGACACTGCCGGTGTGGACGCCACACATGCAATCTGAAACCTACGCTGCAGGGTGACCTGATGGGGAAGCTCAAACTGTTGGGGGGGGAGAGCTTCTCCCAAATTCTAGAACAATAACAAAGCTGAAAAGGAAGATATTTAGGCTTTAAGAGCCAAGTGTTCCGGATCTCTTTATTGCTCTTTTAGATTCACAACCTAGTGCTCCTTCACTTAAGAGGATTTACTGAACCCCTACTAAGCGCTTGCACTGGCCAGGAAAACAGAACCAGAACGAATAAGCCGCATAAGATGCAGCCCCTGCCTTCAACCTGCAGGAAGCTCATGGTGAGGGGCTGCAGAGGGTGTGGGTGCCTTCAACCTGCAGGAAGCTCATGGTGAGGGGCTGCAGAGGGTGTGGGTGCCTTCAACCTGCAGGAAGCTCAGGGTGAGGGGCTGCAGAGGGTGTGGGTGCCTTCAACCTGCAGGAAGCTCACGGTGAGGGGGCTCCAGAGGGTGCGGGTGTTGTCGCAAAACAAGACCATGGACTGTGGACCCAAACAAGGGGGTCTGGGGTGGGAGGACAGCTGATCAGAGGAGGCTCTCCAGAGGGACAACGGGAGTTTGCCAGCACAGCAGGCCAAAGTGCAGGGTAACCCACGCTGGCTCAGAGGACTCACTTCTTTTGCTTTTGGCTGAGCTGCACGGCTTGCAGGGCCTTAGTTCCCCGACCAGTGATGGAATGTGTGTGCCCTGCTTTAGAAGCGCAGAGGCTTAACTGCTGGACCACCAGGCGAGTCCCCGGAGACTCTAAGTCGCATTTCGCCACGTGTTGTCTCTGTTACTGTAAGTCATGTTTTGGTAGGGTTTTGTGGCCGTGGCATAGGACGGGGGCTGGACACAGAATGCTCCCTGGGTGTTGATGCACTTAGGTGTTGATGCTGCAGATGGTGAGAACTACTATTTAAGCGAGAGGGTGCCAGAGCATTCAATGTATAGGCCCCAGGCACTACTTCTTATGAAGAAAGGGGATCAAGAAAAATGATTCAGGAAAATGGCCGGCCAAGGCTCCTCACTCTTCACCAAACCCACTTCCTCATTATCCAGGCACTGCCCGTTTCCCAGCCTCCCTCACAGGTGTGTGTGGCCACGGGTCGAGAAAAACGGCCGGCCAGGGCTACGAGGTCACACTGCCAACATCCGCTGGATCACCGAAAAAGCAAAAGAGTTCTAGAAAACAGCTACTTCTGCTTTATTTGACTAAGCCAAAGCCTTTGCCTGTGTGGATCACAACAAACTGTGGAAAATTCTTAGAGAGATGGGAATACCAGACTACCTGACCTGTGTTCTGAGAAATCTGTATCTAGGCACTGGCCAATTTCCCAGCCGCCCCCCGCCCCCCACAGGTGTGTGTGGCCACGAGTCGGAGTGCCAGCCAATAAGCTGTGAGTGGGGTGATCTGCACCCCCTCAAGTGTGTGCTCCCCAGGAAACCCCCCACACGCAGCACGTTCAGACTCTGTCCCCTCTCCGGCTCGATGCAAAGGAGCCTGGAGTCCTCAGGTCGAAATCGACAGAGCCCCGAGATGGAGAGGACATGGAAGAGAGTGGAAATAAACCTCCGCTGTGTCTGAGTCTTCAAATATATTTCAAGTTTGTTACAGCATCTAGCATTCACCTGAGCAAATACGTATTTATGTCTTCTCCCCACAAACTCTGAAAGTGAAAAGTGAAAGTGAAGTCGCTCAGTAGTGTCCGACTCTTTGCAACCCCACGGATTGTAGCCTACCAGGCTCCTCTGTTCACGCGATTTTCCAGGCAAGAGCACCAGAGTGGGTTGCCATTTCCTTCTCCATAATCTCTCACCACCATTCAATTTATTCTGCCTTAAAAACAACTGCTGTCAAAGGAACTTCTAAAAAGAATGAAACCTGTTCACTCCGGGGTAAAGACTCAAAGTAAACAGTCAGGTGCGAGGGTGCGGGCTGACCAGGAAACATTCTTTCTCGTCTAACTGGCCGCCTGCCCTCTTCTTCCTCCTCATACTAGGCTCTCTCCACCTGTGAACAACAACAAAAAAAACATGCCACCCGCCATCCCGTAAATATGAGTGCTGCCTACCATCCGGCCAGCGGCTACTGCAGAAGACCCTCTGGTGCGCCCTGGGAGTGGCGGGGGGGTGGGGGGGGTCAGGGTAGAGAGAACCAGACGACTGGCCCTAGATAGTTAAGGGATGGTTTCAATCAGCACAGACTCTTGCATCTTCCCATACTAGAAAAGCTCTAAAACCATTAACTTGAGACATCTGCTTTCTGTGATTAGCAATAATCTTTTGTGTTTGACTACAAGTTGTTTCTTTCCCCCATCAAAAAACTCCAGACCCTGGCTCCTTGTTTATCTCTCTGGAACAGTCAGTCCATCAGAGCTATCAGAGAGGCTGCCTTCCCGGGCTATGGTCCGCAGGAATGCCACGGAATGAAACAGAATTCTCAGTTTTTGGGTGGTGCACTTTTTTCAGTCGACACAGCCCTGTAGGATGTGAACTGGGAGGCAGAGCCCATGCCCTCCTGACCTTTTCTCCTGGACCTCCCCTCCTAGGCTCCCCTGGTGCCTAAAGAATCTGCCTGCAATGCAGGAGACCCGGGTTTGATCCCTGGGTTGGAAAGATCCGCTGGAGAAGAGAATGGCAACCCATTTCAGTACTCTTGCCTGGAGAATTAGGAGCCTGGCGGGCTACAGGTCCATGGGGTCGCAAAGAGTCAGACACGACTGAGTGACTAACACTTTCACTTCTTTCTCCTCCTGCTAGGAAATGTATTTAACCACCTAATCCTGAAACCTAAAGGAAATGAGGACTTAATTCTAAACTCTAGTTTTCAGACCCCTATAAACATTCACTCTTCCCTGTAACACTGTACACAGAGCTTGAATTCGAAAAGCCTCTGGCTGGAAGCAAAGGGGGATGAATGGGAAAGTGGACTGCGGCTGGGGGGGGGGGGGGGGCGGGGGTCACCACGGCCATTAGGCAAATCTGGATGACTCATCACTCCTCCATATATAGAGTCTTACAGGGATCCCAAGACAAACCACAACGACTCACAACAGAACCAGCAGAAGTCTCCCTTACAGACCCAGCTCAGCCAACGTCAACAGGAACTAGCTGGTCTGATGTGGCAATCCAGCAAGACGTGCACACGGAAGATGCAGATGGCGCAGCAGAGCTTACCTGTCAGCTGCACCGGGTGTCCAGGGCGCGCAGCCGTTTTAAAACAGGCGCTACTCACGGCGGGAAACCGAGCAAGACGGGGTTAGCTGCTCTACCATTCCACTAGCATTCTTTAAGTAGAACAGCTCTAATACTCAACCGGGCAGAGGGAAGTTTATCTCTGAGCAGCGAGTAGCTGGCAGCTGAAGAAGCGTGTTGCAGGGATGGGCCAGCCTGCGGCTCCTCCGTGCCCTTGTGCCCCCGCACCAGGGTCCTGACCTGCACACTGAGCCACCCTCCCAGGCGACCATAACTTCAGTTTCCATAAAGACGCAGCACGCGCCTTCCCGATAGTGCCAGGGCGCTGGGGGTGCGGCATCAAGTCAGGAAGCCAAACCAATCTTGCAAAGAACAAAGACATTCTCTTCATCCCCCACTCCCCAAAACTACCTTGCCTGTGGCTGTGGAATCGCTAAAGACATGAATGCCTTGCAGAAGCCAGGGCAGAAACGGTGCAGAGAAGTCGGTGCGGCCCATGAGGGTTACCAGAACACAGTCCGGCTACTGAGCAGGGCAGATACAGAGCCGCTCCTGATCACGGGCTCCAGCACTCTGGAACAAAAAGCCCCTGCCCGCCCCCACCTGAGGCCAACAGGCCTGTCGACGTCGGTGCCGAACAGCAAGCAGCTGAACGTGGAGGCTTCCTTCCTCAGGCATAGGCCAGTTTCCTAATCCTCAAATGGGAAGGGAGCAGATCATGAGACCCAGCTGGGGCTTCCCGGAACACCTTCCTGCTCCCGCGAGTTCCTCCACCTAACAGAGAACTAGTGTGACCACACAAGACCAGCCGGTGGCCTGACTTTAACCAAGCCATCATCATGTGAAAGAAACGCATCGGGTTCACCCTCCAGGCCGCAGAACCCCTTGTTTCTCTTTTTTTGGCCGCTCATTTCTTGGGCAAGCTGGCACTTCCGAGCATTCCTTCACCATTTGCTTACTCAAGCGAGAAGCGGGGAAGAGATTCCTGATAAATTCTGGAGAGGGCGCAGCACTGACCACCATGCCAAGCCCTGTGTGTCGCCTGGTTACCACCACATCGGAGACAAGGAGCCCAGGGTTCAGGAAAGCGAAGCCCAGGGCCCGCCCCCAGCCCGAAGGGCAGGTCGGACAGTCACGTCTCTGGCTCCACGGCTGCACTCTCTGAACCGCCCCCCGCCTCGAGCCGCTGGAGGGACAACAGACACCTCAGAACACCCCTCGGAGGGGCGGGCTCCCGGCTTCGGTATCGGGGATTCTGAACCTCATCCCCGAGCTCACAGGCAGGGTCAGACCGGCCTCAGGTGAGACCCTCACCACGCGGCAGGCGGCTCTCGCCCCACCCCTCCTTCCAGAGGAGGAGGCAGGCCCCCTGTCTGCTCGCTCCCTCTCCACAGGGTCCTGCGGATGGCTCCTTCCACAGGCTTCCCTGGGCTCCACACACCTCCCTGCTGACTCACTTGTTTTACAACCACCACGTGCTACTTTCACACGTGACAACAGAGGCTTAAACTCAAGTCAGAGATGTCATCTGGACCACTTAGACCAGCGCTGGACAACACAACGCCCCACAGTGCCAGGAACATATAAACCCAAGCCATCTCATGTGGCAGACACCGGCCACGTGTGGCTACCGAGCACTGGAATGTGGCCAGTGGCACTGAGGAGCCAAAGTACCCATAATCTCATGTGGCAGACACCGGCCACGTGTGGCTACCGAGCACTGGAATGTGGCCAGTGGCACTGAGGAGCCAAAGTACCCATTTTAATTCAATTTAAACAGCTACTCGTGGCCATGGCCAAGATGCTGGACAGCGCAGGTCTGGGGTCCCGCATTAAGCGCCGCAGGGCACCTCGGGTGAAGGCTGCACAGGCTGCTGTGGACCAGGGACGGGGAGCCCACCGCACCGGCTGCCTCTTGGGGAGGTGGGGAAAGGGCAGCGGAGCCCACACACGTCAGAGACCTGGCCAGTGCCCGCCAGCCTCCGAGCCTCTGGGCCTGCCGTGGCCTCTCTCATCTCGCGCAGACCTCTGCTCACCTGCCCCTGCTCAGCGAGGCCCTCCCTGACTCCCCTATTCCAAACAGGCCCCCCAGCCCGGCCTTCCACCACCCCTACCCCTCTCCCCAGACTGTGCTTCTGATCCCCCACCAGCAGCTCAAGCCTGACACGGAGCACTTCTCACAACCTGTGGTCACAAGAGACCACAAGGGCCCTGCGGCACTTTTTGGGGAAAGGCTGTCGGCGGCGGCACCCCAGCACTGGGCCCCCACAGGTATCCACGGAGGAAATGGAGAATGGTGAACTCAGCGACTTCCAAGCGTCTCCTGGGTTCTGACCAGGAGCCAGCATGGGACGAGGGAGACGGAGTCCCTCCAGGGGCACCCATCAGTGACACCCCACAATGGCACTGCCATAGCAACAGCAGGGAACCGAGGAGCCTCCACCCCTCCCTGGGGACCTCAGAGAGTCCTCTCGTTCACAGTGTCCAGAGCACCAGGGGCAGACGTGGGACGTCCTCCGGGAGGGGTTGGCAGGCCCGTGGGGGGACAGGGGCGACCTGCAGATGAAACAGTTCCTCTTGCTGGATGGACTGCTACACACATGGGACACGGCCTTGCAGAGTGCCCTGCCAGCGGCGCGGAGGCGGGGGCTGGGGGCGTAGAAGGCAGAGCTGCCAAGGACCACGGCGCCCTCTGACGCCAGCGAGGGCTGAGGGCAGGTTTCTCCAGCCGAGCCCACTCTAGCCCTGGAAACGACAGCTGCTGTCGCGTCCCTGCATGTCTGGGCCTTTGCTGGTGCGGACCCCACGCTGCCCTCACGTGGGCTCCAGCCCCTCCCATGTTCTGGGGAGTGCTGCTGCAGGGGGCCCCCCGGACCTGGAGCAACAGGGCGATGGGCCCCCAGGAGGAGGGCAACCAAACCGCCAGTGGGGGCAGCTGAGGTGACACACACGAGCTCCCCCAGGGTCTCCCGTGAGCCCCCCATGTGAACTCGAGCTCGCCAGGACACACGGAAGGTCACAGAAGGCCCGTGAAGCCGGTCCCCCATGGAGGCTGGACCGGCCTTCCCGAGAGTGGGTAAGCACTGCAGAAACACTTCAGGGTGCGTGCGCGCAGAGAAGCATGGAGGTGTTCCTGAGCGACCAGGCCTGGACCTGGGCTACAGGGGCCAAAAGGTCTTCTCAAGCAGCAGCCGGAGGAGGGTGGCTCCCCGGAGATCAAGGATGCAGGCGAGGAGGGCACCTCACACCCAGCCTGTGCTGGCCTCGCTCCCTCAGACGTCTCTTCGTGGCATCTCCCAGGCCGTGAGGATCACTCAGCACCAAGAGGAGATAAGCCAGGCAGGCACAGAAGGCCACAGAGGCGCCTTACGAGAGAAGCCAGTCTGCAAAGGCTCTATGCCGTATGCGTGCCGAGAGACCTGAGAGAGGTCAGCCGTCCCGGGGCTGAGGGCTAGAGGACAATGGGGGACAGGCAGAGGGGCTGTCAGGGCCAGAAGCGACTGGCTGGCACTATGATGTGGGCCTGTCATTACATGCTTGTGCAAACCCACGGAATCTGCTGCGCGGAGAGTGAACCCTTGTGCAAGCGAAGGCCTCGATGCTGCTTATGGTGAGTGAGGCAGGGGAGATGCTGATGGCGTGGGGCTGCACACGTTGGGGGGGGGGGGGGGTTCATGGGATCGCTGCTTAATCGTGCAGTGAACCTACAACTGCCCTGAAAGATAAAATCAGCCTTTGAAAAAATAAACATGTTGATTAAAACCTACATTTGCATAGAGAAAAACAGTCCAGCAGCCCTGAAAGCAATGGAGTCGTCTACGTGCTGAACACGAGGACTCCGGACCCCGGTGGCCGCGTCCAGCCTCCACGTCTGTGCCCACGCCCGGCTCCCCTGCCGGCCCCAGCCGCCGCCTCCATCTGAGCTCCAGAGCCACCCCTACGGGAGCAACGCCAGGGCCACGCGCCGGAGTTCGCTCCTCTCTCTCACGCTCAGCGCCTACTCTTTAAGAGTGCGCAGAAACAGAACAAAAGCAAAAACAAAGCTTTCCCCAACATTTAAAAGAGAAACCAACCCCACAGCGCTGCTCCCCCAGCTCTCACCCAGCTCTTTGCCCTGATGCAGAAAACCCACCGCAGAACCGCCCGAGCTCACTGCTCCCGCCTGCCTCCTCTCATCCCCGAGGCTTCGCCCGGGGATGCTTCGCCCAGGCCCTCGCTGAGTCACGGGTCAGCCCACAGCTCCCCGGCACCAGCACCCTGGGCCCAGCGGATCACAGCCTGCCCTTCCGCCCGGCTTCCCGCCCCTGCCCGCCGCCTCCTCTCCCCAGGCCTCTCAGCCCTCAGGTGCCCTCAGGTCACTCCTTGATGAGCGGTGACCTCACCTGTTCCAAACCCCCCACGATGCCAACAACTCCAAACTTGAATCTCCTGCTCAGACCCAACTACCCAAGCCCGGGCGTCCCTGCCATCACTGCCCGCAGACTCAGGCCCACCCGGGACCGGGCCCCACCGACCTTGCTCACGACCCCCCTCACGGCTCACTCAGTCCATTACACGGGCTCCCCGCTGCTCCTCTAACGCACCAGGCCTGCCCGCGCCCTTCCTCAACCCGAGTCGCTCCGCTCCCAGGCGTCTGCGCTCATGGTCTTCCTGACGCACTTCAAGTCTCTGCTGGAATCTCCCCTCCTCGTCCCTCCGAGAAGCACGGCTTCGCTGGGCACTCTGACCGTTCCGCAACCCGTCTTCCCCGGTGCCCCGTCCCTCCCACTGCCTCTACTCTCTCATTTTCTTCACAGCGCTTATCACGGCTTCACTCATTTATTCACTGTGAGTATTATCTGCCCCTGGCCACTAGAACACCGTCTAAGCTCTCTGAGGACAACGGTCCTTGTTCCATCCAGAAATGAATCCCAAGCACCTAGAACTTGGTGTCTTGGCAAATGGCAGATGCTCACTAAGTATCCCTGGGAAGGACGGGCAATGAGAAACAGGGCCTAGCATGAGGCTTGGTCCACTGCAAGCACTCAATAAAGAAATGATCATGCCTGTGCTTTGCTGGCAAAACAAACCCACAAAGCCTAGCAAAGCGCAAGGAGGCAACACACCCTCAGCAGAGCCAGCTGTCCCGTCCGAGCCCAGCTGAGGGCCCGCCAGACGCTCCCGCCCGCATCTGCGAGCGACCTCGCCACACCTGAGGGCAACCTCAGACCGAAGCGCAGGGGGAGCGAGAGAAACATCTCTGGTCAAGGTCAATGATGACCTCCCAGGTGTCGCAACCATGGCTGGTGAGAGCTGAGCTGTGTAACTGGAGTTGGAAAAGCAAAGTGCAGGCATTCCACAACGGAGGGAGCTGAGCTACTGCAAATCCATCCGGTGCGGCAATTCACATCGGAAGACAGAAAACCCTGTGGAGAGGGAGCCAGGGTCAACGTGTGCCTGGGAAAGCACTGCCACAGAGCAGGAGGACAGGCCTGGAAGAGTGGAGACCCCGGCAGATCTCTCACTGGCAACAACGGAGACCACCTACGGGGCGGCGCCGGGTCTAACCTCTCTCTGCTGAGATCTCCCCGGCCCGGAGCCCGAGCCTCGGGACTCAGAGCTGAACTGGGCCCGCTCCACGCTCTGGAACACACGGTCTAGGGCACCTCTCCTCTTTCTCTCCCTGCCCCAGCCCCACGTGTGCACGGGGAGTCGTGGGGGGGGGGGGGGGTTGGCCGGGGCGGCGCAGGCCCCTGTGGCGTCATGGGCGGGTGCTCAGTCTCGACCTGAGGGCTGGGAGGCGCCCGAGGGGGTGAAGCGCCCGCTGTGCGCCCAGTGTGCTCAGACCAGGGCACCCGCTTCTTCCAGCCTCTGCCCTCTCCTGGAGGCAGCCCAGCAGCCCTGGGCACACCTGTGTGCTCCTCCCTCTGGTGCCTGCATGCTTCGGATCCGGGGTCCCGTGCTGTAGTCCGCAGAGGCCCCACCCACTCTGGCTCCACCACCTTCCCATCTCCTCCCCCAGCTCTGCGCTCCATCCCGGGCACCTCTTGTCGAGGCGCCTTCCCGGCTCCATCCCGGGCACCTCTTGTCGAGGCGCCTTCCCGGAAGGGCTGTGCCTCTCCCCATTCCCTTGACTTTGCCAGAGAGCGCCCGGGAGGCACCTCCAGAGGCCCGCTGGCACATTGGCCCCTGAGTCTCCCCTGAGGGATCTGCTGCACTCCAGCCTCTTTCCAAGCCCTCATCACACCGCACAGCGCAGGGACTCACACGGCCGCCTGCAGTGTGTCTGCCCATCTCCGTGCCTTCCAGCCTGGCACCGGGGCTCAGCACCTTGACCAGAGCCCTGCGTTCACTTTCCGAAGAGCTCTGAAAGGCGGATACCCTCAGCTCCTCTGCAACAAGGACACTAGGCCCTAGAGAGGCGTAGGGCCTGGCTCCCCCAAGACCCCAGCCCAGCAGACAGGAGGGCAAGAGAGCGCCCATCACTGCTTCTTCCAAGCACCACAGCAGTGCGTGTGCGCACATGCACACACACATAAGCACACGCACCCCAGCAGCTCAGATATACAGTAGGCGTTTTCTGTGGATCACTAGTGCTAGATCGAAGTCATCGGGAATACATGCAAAGCATTAAACAGATCACTGCTTATTGAACAGCGACTGATATTATTGACATTAATATTGATATTATTATAATCACTGCTTAGTATTAAACTGGGAAGCTGCTGTATAGACAGGGAGCTCAGCTTGGAGCTCTGAGATGACCTCGAGGAGTGGGATGGGGGGACGGCGGGGGCGGGGCGGGGGGGCGGGGGGGGTGGGGGGGCGGATGTACAGGTGCGCTTGTAGCTGGCTCACTCTGCCGCACAGCAAAACCGAACACAACACTGTAAAGCAACTATCCTTCAGTTAAAAAGAATGCTGGCAAGTGGATGCTACAGGGAAGTCTCGGCTACAATGTTACACCTCAGTTTATTGACACTAATTCTAACAGGGTCAAAGTGGTAGTCGGGCAATAAGTAAATAAATAGACACTGACAGGCCTGCCGTGGGCCAGGCGCTTCACAGACATATACATTTCCTCCTCTTTAACCCCAGCAACCTTCTGAAGCATGAGCTTCTGTTTCCCAGAAAAGAAGCCTAAGCTCTGAGTCCAAACCCCGGACCATCTTTGCACCCCGTGAAGCTATGCAACCACCTCTTGCTGCAGCCTCCTCCCCTAGGGGAGAGAATTATCATAGTACTCACTTGAATCCACTGGTTTTCAGCGCAGGATACAGAAATCACTCTAGGAATTTTAAGCAGAAAGGGATTTAACTCAGGGAATTAGACGACTTCCAATCGCTGTTAAGGGCTGAAGCGGCTGGCTCTAAACTGGGGCCCCAGGAATGGCTCCCTGAACAATACAGGACTGACGCATCGGGGGAGTGGTCACATACGAGCTGCCGCGGGAAGGACCGAGTTTGAGGGAGCGACAGGGTCACGGAGACAGGGGCCACCACGACGGGATGCAGGTCGCAGCCACTGCCACGCGGTCAGGGAGTGGGCGCTGGGCAGTGCTCACATCTCTGTGACACCACTAGACAGGAGGACACAGCCCAAAGGGGCAGAGAGACGGTCTCCACCTAACTTCCGCCTCCCGTCTTTCATAAACGGGGCCTGATTCCTGCCGGGAGCCCCAGCTGCAAGTGACCCAAGAAATACACGTCTTTAACTCTCAGGCTTCCCCAGGGCAGGAAGGTCCCCTAGGAGGATGAACAAGCCAGCCCACAGGAGCTAACACCCACCCTCTGCCTGCGGTAGTTGAAGATCAAACCAAGTGGCCGCACGGAGGGGCTGAGAACGGCGCCCGGCGGGCCCTGCACTCTGCCTGCTCCCCCCGCACCAGGGGCTCCGGCCGCCACGTGTCTCTGGTTCCCGCTCACCTCACTAACCAGAAAGCTAGCAGCAAACGTGTTCCTTAGCACTGCTCAGGTTGCCTTTCAAATGAACAAATCCCAAAGGCCTAGACCAGTAAAGGAACAAAAATTTCAGTTGCGCACGCTCACGCCGAGTCAAAGTGCCCACACAAAGATTTAGTTCTCTTAGGCCAGTGGTTGCGAGCTTTTTCAGACAGCAGGCCCTTTTTAAAAAGAGCAACTTGAGGTGAAACCCAACAAAAGCAAGAGAGCAGGCCCAGGAGCCCACACGCTCACACTGGGTGTGTGCTCTGCCCAGAGCTGCCCCTGTGTGACCTCGTTTCATCCCCACGCCCACTCTTTACAAGAGGTACAGTCAACCCCTGTCACCCAGCACACCCTGGGATCACAGAGGTTAACGAAGTTTCTGGAGGCCACACCAGTCAAAAACAGCTGAGTGGAGGTTGAAACTGGTGTCGGAGCAGCGCTGGCTCTCGCCCACCAACGCCACCTGTCTCCACCTTCAAGTCACGACTCGGTGCCAGGGCAAACCACACACAGCGCACCGCTGAGGCGCTCCTGGCCAGGTCGGGAAGCAGAGCAGAAAAACGCATCATTACAGTCCTTTAAACCCAGCCAGGTGCCCCACACCTCCCGGCCATCCCACAGGTGGTTCCCTCTGCTCCATGTGAGCACTTGGCGTGCTCCTCTCATCCTTCGAATGCAGTGCCAGCCCCTCTTCTAGGCAGGGGACGCGCCGATCCCCTCTCCTGAGAGCGTCACGAGGGGCTGCGCAAAAGGAGATGGACGTGGTCAGAGCTAATCCCCACCTCCCGGACCGGAGCAGAGCCATGGGCCTGGGCCTCCCAGACGCCCCAGCCCTGTCTCCCGCAGAAGGCAAGCACGCGGCCCCACCCTCTCGTGGCGCTGCCAGCCCTCTAGAGGAAGGCTCTGATGCGCTCTGGGCTCAGAGGGCCCCTTCACACGGTCCCTCTCGTCTACACGAGATGAGGATCCTGCTCAAAACATACCACAGCAGTGGAGGCCCCCAGCACTTAATAATAACTTCAAGTGGAGTGAAGAAGCGAAAATCTCTCAGTCATGTCCAACTCCTTGCGACTCCACGGACTATACAGCCCATGGAATTCTCCAGGCCAGAATATTGGAGTGGGTAGCCTTTCCCTTCTCCAGCAGCTCTTTCCCAACACAGCGACTAAACCCAGGTCTCCTGCATTGCAGGCGGATTCTTTACCAGCTGAGCCACAAGGGAAGCCCAAGAACACTGGAGTGGGCAGCCTCTCCTTCTCCAGCGGATCTTCCCAACCCAGGAATCGAACCGAGCTCTCCTGCACTGCAGGCAGACACTCTTTACCAACTGAGCCACAAGGGAAGTGCTTAAATGAAGTAAATCTATTAAAATACTGGATCAATGAAAGTAATACTGTAAACCAACTACACTTCAGTTAAAAGAACACACACAAAACATTAGTAAATTTCCCACAAAGAAGCAATTAAATACCAACATTTGCAGCATGCTAGCTCAGTCGTTAGCGGCTGGGTGATTTTGCCCACCTCTCCTACCCCGCCTGCCCTGGCTCTCTGGGGACACCCCCAGCAGATGAGGGTCTTTCTGGTGGCCACACTGGAAAGGTGCTGCTGAAAACTATCGACCAGAGGCCAGCAGCCTTCCGTGGACAAGGCAGGCTCCACCACAAAGACTCACCCCACCCCGAGGACCAGCAGAGCCGAAGTGGAGAAACCCCAACTCTTCCCATTAACGGACCGATCAAAGCAAAGCCCAACGCGTGGACGAGAACTACAGAACGCGCCACAAAACGCGTTTTTCAGAAACGATCACGTTTATGCTAGCATCACTGATAACGCCTACTTGCAAGTGCCAGAAGGCCCTGAACGCTCTACCTATTTGAGCTCTAAGCCTGCTAGGTAGTTTTATGCCCCTGAAGGCTCAGCGAGGGGAAGTAACTTGGCAAGGTCCTACAGCTATTAAGTAGGAGAGCTCACACTGAACCCAGCCAACCTGACTCCTTTATCAGCGCTCCTGACTTCAGCACCCCCGCCAACATGCACGCCTGCATGCACGCACACACACACATGCCAAGACCCATGCCCCCCGCCCCGCTGTGTGTCCATCTTCCCCGGGGGGCAGGGACTATCTCTAAGCTCAGGGTGGAGCCGGCAACAGAGTCGCTCACCGCAGCCTGTGTGAAAAAAGGGGCAAAGGCGCAGACGGCAGCCGGCCTGGCTTCCGGGGTTGGGGGGGGGGGGTGCTCCCTGGGAGTGCACCCTCATCAGGCAGTCGGGGCGCCCGCAGGCCAGCTCCCCGAGTGCCCGGCTCCCTGAGCGCCTGCCTGCACGCCCCAGTCTCCTGATTGGCCTTCCCCCACAAGGCCCGCGCCGCTGCCCACAAACGCTGTGGAGAGTGGATCTGGTGAGGAACAGGAGAACAGGCGGCCCAGGCTCCAGCGGGGGAGAGTGGACAAGCAGGATGACTCGGGGGCCCAGGCTGGGAACCACAAAGATCCAGCTCCAGCCCCAGCCCTGCCTGCGACAATAACACACACGGTCCACCGTCCTCTGTGTGCCAGCTATGGGCCAGCCCTCTCCGTAGCTCACCTGTAAAATGCTTAGTGGGTCCCGAATCCTTCTGGCACAGAACTGCCACCCTTTCTCCCCTCTGGGATTATAGGCTGAAACTCTCCTCTAATACTCAAGAGTTCTGGCGCAAAAACTTTGTGCTACAAATTTTGTGCTACTACATTTGGGCCATGAGATCACACATCTTGACTCATCTGTCATTAATACTCCAAAGGTACTTAGTAACGGCTCCTAATTACAGTATCTCAGTCCTCAAAAACAAGGGTAAGGAGACAAGAAGTAAGAAATAAAACAAAGAGGAGATGTCTGATTTTCGTGGCACAAAGCTGAGAAAGATTTTCAAGAAACGATCTGCAGCGACGGATGGTGTCTGCTCTCAAAGGAAAAGGGGCTCCACCACAGTGAGACGAAGGCAGCACACCAAGCGTTTGCCGCCAGGATGCCCACAGCAAGCAACAGGCTCTCCAGGCCTGCTCTGTCTGGGTCTGCACCAAGCCTCACACACGGGAGCCCACCGCGCCCCCAGACCAGCGACGAGGCGGTCTCATCATATCCACTGTGGAGATGAAGAGGCTGACGTGGAAAGCAAATAATGACAACGCAGGTAAGAGGACATAAGCCGTCCATCAACGCCTAACAGGCAGCCTGTGCCAGGCACTTACCACTGCTGTTTTAGAGACAAGAAAACTCAAGAGATGTGAAGTACCTTGCTCAAGGTCACACAGCGAGAACACAGGTGCAGGTCTGCTGAACTCCAACGCTAAGCTCCTTCCTCCATGCTGCTTCCCAGCCGCCTCTCTTTTCGGGCCAGGCTTCCCAAATCTGCCAAGAACCCCAGGGGATTCTAAAAACCCGTCTCCAAGCCATTTTCCCTGAGACTCTGATCCTGGAGACCTGGGCTGGGCCCTGAAGAGCCATATTTAACAGGCACCCAGATGGTATTCGGGCTTCCCTTGTGGCTCAGCTGGTAAAGGCTCCGTCCACAATGTAAGAGACCTGGGTTCGATCCCTTGGTTGGGAAGATCCCCTAGAGAAGGGAAAGGTTACCCACTCCAGTATTCTGGCCTGGAAAATTCCGTGGACTGTATAGTCCGTGGGGTCACGATGGGTTGGACGTGACTGAGCGACTTTCACAGATGGTATTCACAAACAGGGAAAGTTAGAAACTCTGATCTGAGCAAAGGGGACGGTGGCCGCTCGAATCTGAACCACAGAGCACTGTCTGAGGGGACCGTGGGTGTCCCCATGGGTGTCCCCGACAGTTCCTGGGCTCCTCCACTGAAGGCGACCGTGGAGTCACTGAGGTCTGGAGCTGGGAATTCTCCTGGGGCTACAGCAGTACCCGTTGACGGGTGCATCACAGAAAAGAGATGCCCCGTGAAACCAGAGCCTATGTCGGGGAACCTTCTCGCTCAGGACTGGACTCAGGCTCATGTAAGACGACCCCTCACTTTGGCTGATGACACAGCTGAGGCAGTCATAAGCGGACGTGAGTGCCCAAGGCAACAGAGGTCTCCAGCTGACCCAGCCAGGACATCACGCCATCCTGAAGGGACGCCCAGCACCGCAAAGTGCCCAGCGTGGGCTCCGCGACAGGCACGCACAAGGCAGCCGGGGCAACCCCAGAAGCAGGCCCAGCCGCCCGGTCCTGGCTCCTGCCCTCCAGAGAGCCGCTGGGGAGCCGACGGCCACTCTGGGCCCACTCTCCAGACCCCCTGGCACCTCCTCGTAGCGCTCCACAGTGCGGGAGCTTGTGCCTGCCTGTGTGACTGACTGAGTGTCCCCTCCCCACCACCGTTGGTCTGCAAGCCCCCCAGAGTCACGGCCATGTTACTCCTGCACTTCTGGTCAAGAGCAGAGCCCAGGACACACACACAAGACGCATGCCGAACGTAAACGTGAGGCACAAGAGACGGGCAGATGCTACAGGAGCTTGCGGGGAGCCACGGGGAGCCCGGCACCCCCAGCTCAGTGGCTGGCTCGCGGGCCACCTTGGGGAAGGGGAATGGGGTGCGCGGCCCGCTCCTAGCACATGCGGGAACGTGGGTGGCTGCGGGGGGGCGGGGGGGCCACACCTCAGCAGGAGGCCCAGAACAGATGCGGACAAAGGAACACGGCCATGCCGGAGCGCAGGGGACACACCCAGGGCCGCCCAGACACACCAGCCCTGGGTGACACCAGCGGGGCCTGGGGTTACTAACTTGATTATCACCCTCACCAGCACCTCCGTTTGGCCCAGGAAACTCCAGTTATCAGCATGAAGGGCCCCTCAGAGGATACAGCTGACAAAGGGTGCTGACTTAGTAACGATGGCCACTCACAGGCCACCCTCAGTCACAGCACGTCAGAGGCCGGCGGCCAGGAAGCAGCAAGAGACTGTGCGCGTGAGCCAGGGCCTCAGGAGTGACAGCCAGCAGTGAGGGGGCAAACCGCAGAGTCGCCAACACGCCAGGCCTTGGCCCGCAGGATGCCGGGCTGCTGGGGTCAGACGGCCTGGCTATCTGTACAACAGCGTCTGCCCAGCGAGCAGGAAACACACCACATGCTTTGGATGGAACAACAAGGCCATGGGTCTGAGCTGAACAGCCTGGCTCCGCTAGAGAGACACAGACCGCATTACCTGGTAAAGAAGTGACTGAACGGTCCCAGGAGTCTCAGCTTCCTCCCCTCCTCCGTTTCACCGGCACAGTCCCGCCCGAGGTCACGGGTCTCCCTGGTGGAGCTCAAGGTGACGTCGGTGAACTGCGGGTCGTCGTCGTTCTCCAGGGTCACGATGGCACTGGAGCTGCTCGTGACCACGAGGTCCAAGATGTCCTCATTGCTGACGGACAGTGTGGTGGACAGCTCCGTGCTGAGGCTGGACACGCTGCACACAGAGACATTGTCGCTGCGCTGCAGGGCCTGGGAGGCGGGGCTGTAGAGCTTCACCGAGTCGTAGCCTGTCCTGGGGAACGTGGAGGACTTGCGCACGCTCTGCTCCCGCTCGGCGCCGCCGGCGGGGGCCGGGGATGCGTAGGAGGGCAGCGGGCAGGCGCTCTGGCAGGCGCGCTCAGGGACGATCTCCGACTCGGACGGCTTCCTCCTCACGTGGACCACGCTGCAGGGGACAGGCTCCGGGTTGCCGATCTCGAGGGTAGGAATGCCCGAGTCCACCGATTTAAGGCTGTGCCAATCCTCTAAAGCACTGAGTCTCAGCTTGGGCCCATACTCAGGCAACGAGAGGGACCTGGGCGCCTTGAGAGTCAAGTGTTGCAGGCTCTGAATGTGGTTTCCTGGTCGACCGTCCAGAATGCCCATCAAGGCTACGCCATTTGCAGAGGTGGAAAGGTTTCCATCAGTCATCTTGGTCCAAGGAAAAACTAGGGGGAAAAAAAAACAACACAAAAATGGAAATACAGACAGTGGATATAAAAGCCAAAGATGCAGCCCCTCTGGGATTCTAATGTTCCGGCGCCCCCTTCAAAAGAGGAGTCCTTGAAAAGTGAAATTCAAACAAGCCCTACGTGCCAGAGTATTAGTCCAGGACCGGAAGCTAGAGTTTAAACATAGTACTATCACGACATCATAAAGTATCCCACGGGTCACAACTGAGGTCCTCAGGACAGCACTGGCAGCAGAGCAAAGGGGTTTTGTTTTCCGTGCTTTCTAAAATGGCAGACGCGTGACACCTGTCAAAAGCACGTGAGTTCATAACCCACACACAAGTCAAGGCACAACATGTGTGAACAGCATAAAACTCAAGACGTCTCCATCAGGACAGAAAACAAGATGGAGCGGGTACGCCAGGTGCAATGAGACAGCCCGAGACGCAGGTGAGGGGTGCTCTCCACGGAGTTTCAGTCACCCGACTCGAGTCTCCATGGCGGGGCATGCTGTCCACTTCCCCACGGACGAAACTGAGGCTTGGGTTCAGAAAAGGCTCCAGGGTCACGCTGTCACTTGGTGGCTCAGTCGGGATCTACACGGTTGGCCCGCAAACCAGCCACACCCAGGGGTCGAATGGCTCTGTTTGGGACTATAAAACCCAGGTCAGAAGGCTGGTTCAGTGAAGAAGGATAATCGAACCTGGAGGAAACGCCTGATGGGGAGAGTCCGAGCTGCTGGTGACACAGAGGCCCTGCCTACGGCCTCAGTCTCAGGCGGGGATGAGAGGGTGAGAGGCGCAGTCCTCACTGAGAGCCTGGCGCGTTCCGCTGTGTTCCTTCCCACTGTCCTCTAAAATACCGAAAACTAAAGAAACCCAGTGGCGCATTTACGTCTGATCCACGGAACAGAACAACATACAGAATGGATCTCCAGACTCAGACATGCCTGGGTTCTAACCCCAATTCCACTAGATGGCTCGGGAGAATGAAAGAAACTGCCGCGAGAAAGGCGTCAGCAGGCACCGACCCCCGTCCCCCACCTCGAACTCCCACAAGCACTCTGCAGGCGGCTGCTGTCATCAAACGCCAAGTTTTAAAGCCTCGCAGCGACACTGATAACCACTCCCTTTGGGGTGTTATTTTAGCTTCTGCAGTGAGCGTCCTGCTCCCCTTCAGGAAGCCTGGCCGGGCCTCTCAATGTCAAGTTGGAAAAGCACATTCATTAAAAGCAGACAACAGAGGAGGGCGATGCCCCTCCTCCCCAGAAACTGAAGGGGCTCGGCACGCAGCGCAGCACTGGAGCAAAGATAGAGATAAGGAGCGAAGCCAAAACGCGCAGTTCAGGGACAGACCAAACTGTATATGAAACCTTGAAATGTGGCCCAGTGGTAGGGAAGGATCATCTAACTGTGGTGTCGTACTAACTGGTTATCAATTTTCCTTGGCAAGATGGAACCACACTGCACGACACCAAAACAAGACGGCAAATGAAAGGAGAGCTTAATACAAAAATGAGATCATAAAGGTGATCACACTAAGTAAAGCGTTTCCCTAACCTACAGGGCTTCCCTAGGGGCTCAGACAGTAAGGAATCTGCCTGCAATGTGGGAGATCCAGGTTCAGTCCCCGGGTCAGGAAGATCCCCTGGAGAAGGAAATGGCAACCCACTCCAGTATTCCTGCCTGGAGAATCCCGTGGACAGAGGAGCCTGGTGGGCTACAGTCCATGGGGTCGCAAAGAGTCGGACACGACTGAGCAACTCACACTTTCACTTTCAACCTGCAGAGCAAGAAGGACCAAAAGGACCTGGGCATCAGCTCACCACAGGGAATGCATTTTAAATGCTCCACAGTTCACGCTGCCCTGAATTCCCAGCGCTGCAGTTCCTACCCTGAGTCCCCAGCCACGAGTTCCTCCCAGGCAAGGCCACGGCAAACTGTCCCTGGAACTCTGACTTGGCAAAACTCCCAAACTGAACTACACTGTCAAACCACAGCATTCACAACAGGAAGACAAACCTGTGCAAACTTTAAAGTTCTAAAAAAATATTCTAATTAAAAGGAAAATACAGCGAGAAACATTTTTAGCACCTAGTTAAGAGCTAACCTTTGGCCGTGGTAGAGGTGATGGGAATTATCCAGACACCACCAACATTCCAACAGGTCACACTGACAAAAAAAAACCCCATAAACACAAAAGGACAGACAGTAGGCAGAGCTGGGACCCTCTGGTAGGCCCGGTGGAAACTCTCCTGACTTGCTAGTGCAGGAGACACTTAACCTTTCTGAGAATCACCTCCCCTTGGGCCCAGGAGTAAACTGGGGCAGCAAGCATGAAACTCCTAGGCAGGCCTCTGGGCAGCGAGAGGAGGAGCCTTGGTGAAGCGCGGCTCACCTCCGTCTGACACAGCAGGCGCCCTCTGCTTCAGCCACATGAACAGAGAACACACACGGAGGGGGGCGGATTTAAACTGACATTTTGACACCAGAATAGACAAGAACAGTGAACAAGTGTGCTAAGGGAGCCCAAGGCCCCCTGCTCCTCCGTTGCCAAGACAAGCCAGGGATGAGAAGAGCAGGTGGGGTGGAGGCCGAAGCCACTTGGCGATGGCCCGCCCACAGCCTCTCCCCTCGGCCTCGGGGCCACCGGAACAGCCCCAGGGCCCCTTCTAGGGAGAAGCTGAGGGGCCTCTGAGGCTCCAAGGGTTCCAGGTCCAGTTTAAGTTCCTGGAACCTGCCAAACAGCCTCAGAGAACAGACTCTGGAGACAGAAACTTAAAAGGGGAAAAAGTCCTTCCTCTTGCGACATCCTCTAAGACCCAACTCCGCGAGGGCCAAGCCACCCGCCCTTAGGCGCTTCCACCTGGAGCCAGCCGGAGCACAAAGCAAAGCCGGCCTCCCGACGGGGCCTGCGTAGGGGGCTGCACAAAGAAAGGGCGTGCTTCCGAACAAGGCAGCGGTGTGGACGCTGGGAGGCGGCCAGCAGGCAGCTGCCCATGGCTGGCCTCCAAATCACACGTTTTCTCAAGACAGAGGAAGCCTCGACTCCATGGGCCAGCACCAGCCCCAGGGACCCGTCCCCTGCCAACCCTGCCAGTCTCGGGCCGCCAGCGCACCTCTCTCAACACCCACCGCCCTGGGGACTCTGTCCCCCGCTCGGCCACCAGCACCCTGGGGGTTCATGTCCCTGGAGACAGAGCACGCCCCCAAGGCAGCCCCTCAGAGAAGCCTTCCCCACCCCCCAGGAAGCTGCAGGCCCTCCTCTCTCCGGGGTTCTTTGTGGCTACAACCCACCTTCAGCAGTTTTGGGGTCCCCTCCCTGCGCTCCCGAGCTGCAAACAAGGCACCTGGATGTCGATGCCTGGGCAAACGCCTCCAATGGTGAAGGATGCGAAAACCTATCTGCTGAATTAAGTATTCCCGACGACTAGATTCTAGCTGCGGGCAGGCGTCAGCGGCTGTCCATCCAAGAAACCTCTGTTGGGAGCCGGGTTGTGTTTCCACAACAAGGTGGGCAGGGGAGCTCACGGAAGAGAAGTAAATGCAACCACGCCCTCCCGGCAAAGCGTGCGGACAGCAGCCCCGGCCCGGGAGCAATGACCGTCCTGCGCGCCGGGGCGGCTGCTAGACTAGCAGGCGAGGGTTGACACGCTCGACCTTGGACGGCTCAGGACAGCAAAAGAAAATTTCCCTCTGCGCTCTTTCCCAAAGTCACACATGACCCCTCGTGCTGCGGGCGTCACAGCACGCGACCTGGGCTCTCGGCATCCCCGGGCACAGCCTGGCACCAGACGCCAGTTTGACCATGAGCAGCCATCGCCGCCCGCGGGAGAGAAACATGCACGCCATCAAGCACAGGCAAGAGAAAGGCTTTTTATTCCAGGCAGCAAGGCCACCGGAATTTTACTTACCTGCCAGAAACTGAGTTCTGAAGGAAACAAAGAGGCAAAGGGCCTCTCCGAGAGGCTGGAATGATCTCATTCCGCCAGGGGCCCACCTTTAGTTTAACACAAGTCAAGAGAGTGGACAGCGGCTCTTCCACGGGTGACTGGAAACAAGGCTTTGGAAAACAAGCCGGGCTCGAAGAAACAATTTAATTTTCTCCTTCTTACAAAGTAACAAGACTAAAACCAACTCTTCATAAATACAAAAAAAAAAAAAAAACCAGTTCATGAAACCACAGCTAAATGATTTAGTTATATCCCCAGGGGGAAAAAAAAACCCACCCCTGGGTGGCCTCGGGGAGAACCTGTTCCACCCGTCCATGCACACATCCTCTGCGCTCGTCCCCGTGGCTCCTTCCCGTCCACGGGGCGTGTGCTATACACAGCCTCCTGTCCCGCCTCCTCTCCGGATGCCAGGGGAGAGCGGTCCCCTCATGCTCCCATCCCACAGGGACGGCGCTGTGCCCTCAACCCTCCAGGGAGGGTGCACTCCCCTTCGCTGCCAAGCCTCCCGGCAACCCAGCCCTGCCACCTATTTCCGTGCCTTCTGCTTAAGAGTTGGGCGCACAGAGCTCCTTTCTGTCAGCCATGGTCTAAGGGCACGTCTGTCACAGATCCGAAGTTTTAGAAGGGCAGACGCTCGGCCTGCAAGTCCGGACAACACCAGCTGTTGCTGTTGAGTCTCTCAGTCAGGTCTGACTCTCTGCAACCCCATGTTCTGGAGCACCTCTGTCCATGGGGATTCTCCAGGCAAGAATACTGGAGTGGGTTGCCATGCCCTCCTCCAGGGGATGGATCTTCCCGACCCAGAGCATCACCATAAAACTACAGTCTCGTGAGCACCAGGCACTGTTGGAGGCTCTTAACACACCAGTCTGTTCTAGGGCCCTCAACAGTTCTCTGCACCAGGCACTAACCTCCCTGAATAGAGGAGGAAACAGGCACAGAGCCTACCCAGGTCTCCACTTGGATGTGGCAGCACCTGGGGCTTGAGCCCAAGTCTGCCACCCTACAGCCCCTCAGTAAGCTCTGCTCCTTGCAGCCCTCATGCAGACATTGAGCACCTCCTCAAATCCTCACCCCTCCAGCCAAAGAGCAGGATTTCACAGATGGGAACGATGACACTGAGCTTGCTGAGTCAGATGTGGCCACCTGCCCGAGGTTTCACACGCAGGGCCCCTCAACACTCCCTCTCTCCAACGCCCCCGTCACCCTCCTGAAGGCCTCTCCAGGTCCTTCGTGTCTCCCGGGGAGGATTCTGGTGGGACCACCAGGCTCCCCACAGGAGTGGCTCCCCCAGGCCTTCCCCTCAAGCCTGGACGTAACATCAGGGAGAACCCACTAACACCTCCCATGAGAATCAGGCTGTTCAGGACTTCCTTGGTGGCCCAGTGGTTAAGAATCGACCTGCCAATGCAGGGGACATGGGCTCGATCCGTAGTCTGGGAGCTAAAATCCAACGCTGCAGGGCAACTACACCCACGCACCGCAGCTCCTGAGCCCCTGCGCCCTAGAGGCTGCATCCCGCAGTAAGAAAATCCCCTGCGAAGAGAAGCCCGTGCCCCGAAACGAGAGAGAGGCCCCACTCGCCACAACTAGAGAGAGCCCACATGTAGCGACAAAAACCCAGCACAGCCATAAATAAACAAAAATTTTAAAAATAAGTATTTTAAAATAAACAAAAAAAAACAGATTGCTCTGTAAAGGGTTCCCAAGCACCAACTGCTGTGAGTGCCTTTCTCTTTTTAATTCAAGCCCTGGCTTAGCCAGAAAGAAGCCTGAAAAGAAAGGCACGGGCCGTTTGGGGCCTCAAAGGCCTCCACAGGAGCGATTAACCCAGCAGCCGCCTCCGCGCGCCCGTGCGTGCTGCGTGCTGGGCACAAGCCCAGCGTCTACACCCGCTGTCTGTGTGGTCTCTGCTGCCTCCACAGCAAGCCCCGGAGCTGAGAACACTGTCGTCCCCATCCCACAGGCAAGACTGAGGCCCCGACAGAACACAGGTGGAGTGTTCCTGCTCTGACCTGGATCTGGATCTGACTCTAGGGTGCTTATTACTGTCTCCACTGCTGCACAAGCAAGCCGAAAACAATGGAGGAACGTGCGTTACACAGGATGGGCAAGTCGGGACTTCCCTGGCGGTCCAGTGGTCAAGACTCCATGCTTCTACTGCGGGAATCATGGGTTCAATCCTTGGTCAGGGAACTAAAATCCCGCATGCCAAGAGGTAAAGCCAAAATACACACAGACACACACACCGACACACACACACAGAACGTGAACGGCAACTAGAAAAGTAGTTTGTTATTCAAATAAGTTACTCTTCAGGATAAAAACAACCCTAAGAAAGAATTTTCTAGAAGCCCAATGTATTTCTCCGAAGAGTGAATGGCAATTCTGAGGCACCTGGAACTCAACACAATGGAGGTTAGTAAGTTTCCATTCAGCAGCAAATAGGCGGGAACTGGTGTTAAACGGTTGAGGCTCCCCAAAGGCTCCTTCCCAACCCTAAGAAACAGATACTTCACTTAAACTGTCCAAAGGTAGTTGGGCTCATAAGACACTGCTGCTGCTAAGTCGCTCCAGTCGTGTCCAACTCTGTGCGACCCCATAGACGGCAGCCCATCAGGTCTCCCGTCCCTGGGATTCACCAGGCAAGAACTCTGGAGTGGGTTGCCATTTCCTTCTCCAATTTATAAGGCACAGGTGGGACATTTTAGATTAAGGACACTCAGTGCACAGGGCGGTTGCCCCACTAGACCAAAACGTTTCAGTTTCATACAGCAATTTACCAAAACTAATCCTCATAAGGACCTGCAAAGTGACTGAGAGGCAACTGATGGCTTAGGAAGAAAGGCCACTCAGCAAGGCCAACCCAGTTTATAGTCTTAATTATTAATATGGTAAACAATTTACTGAACATTTGCCACAGACCAAACACATTAGGGGGGCCTCCCTTGTGGCTCAGCTGGTAAAGAATCTGCCTGCAATGCGGGAGGCCTGGGTTTGATCCTTGGGTTGGGAAGATCCCCTGTAGAAGGGAAAGGCTACCCACTCCAGTATTCTGGCCTGGAGAATTCCATGGACTCTACAGTCCATGGGGTCGCGAAATGGGAACCCACTCCAGTGTTCTTGCCTGGAGAATCCCAGGGACGGGGGAGCCTGGTGGGCTGCTGTCTATGGGGTTGCACAGAGTCGGACACAACTGAACTGACTATGGAGAAGGCAATGGCACCCCACTCCAGTACTCTTGCCTGGAAAATCCCATGGATGGAGGAGCCTGGTAGGCTGCAGTCCATGAGGTCGCTAAGAGTCGGATACGACTGAGCGACTTCACTTTCACTTTTCACTTTCATGCATTGGAGAAAGAAATGGCAAACCCACTCCAGTGTTCTTGCCTGGAGAATCCCAGGGACGGGGGAGCCTGGTGGGCTGCCGTCTCTGGGGTCACACAGAGTCAGACATGACTGAAGCGACTTAGCAGCAAGCGACTTTCACACACATATACGTACACCTATAAGGAGCTGTCGCATTCTCTAATCATCACAAGCCTGCCAAGTACACCGAAGAAACTGAGATTCAGAGAGGCTGAGCGACTCACCCAAGGTCACACAGCAAGAGAACAGGATGCAGATCAGGTTCTGACGTCAAACCCCATACCTGGCTTGCTGGAGTGCTTAATACAGATCCTAAACGCTGTGACCATCGAAGATAAACCCAACAATATTTAGACTTCTCTGTGTACTTCCACAGAAAGTTTCAAAAAGAAAATATGCCAGGGGAAAAGATAACGCAGGCTCTGGAGGTAGGCTGCCTAGGTTCAAGTCTTGGCTCTTCCACTTACCAGCTGTGTGATCCTGGATTAGTCTAACTTCTCCACTAACTTTCCACCTAGCAGGAGGGGGACAACAGACCCTATCTCATTAGGCAGTTGACAAAGTGAGGGTGAAGAAATCCACATAAAGCTTTTAGAATCAAGCCTTAGAAGATGCCTGCTGGTGTTACTCTTCCTTGGGCACCCGGCTCAGGCGCACTATTTTAGCAACTCATTTGCATAAACAAGCCCAGACACAGCCAGTCTGCGCGGCCTCACTCTACACCTTCCGCCTGTCACCAACATCCTCCTCGCACCTTTGCTGCGGGCACTGACTGAGCCTAGCTCTCAGCTTCCCCACCTGTCCAATGAGGCGATTAGCCCAGCCCGTCTATCTGAGGTCCTTCCAACTTGACAGTCTAGAAGTCTAAACCCAGGCCTTAGAAACTTTATACCCTCCCTGAAACAAACATGAACAGACAGCACATACCCACGTGCCTAAGATCCTCTCTCCCGTATTATGCCTGTTAAGATGACAAATCTCCCCTGAGGTCTCAAAGCTCCACGCGCACCCACGACATGCGGGGCGTGCATCCTCGGTGCTGAGGGCGGGGACACGGCGGCAAGAAGCTCTGACCAAGGGAGGACAGATTCCAAAACAAGCTGTTCCTCGGACAAGCTGAGTCCACTCCGTAGAGGTCTTCAGCAGAGCACAAGCGAGGGCAAGCGGAGGGAAGACGGACAGGCACTCACCTGCTGCACAGATGGGAGAAGGGCAGTGGAGGGGAGTGATGGAGGAGTGGAGGGTGGAGAGGCAGAGAGAGGGTGCCGAGGGGAAGGGCAAGGACCAGCGGAGGCCAGGTGAGGCGGTGCCGATGCAGAACGTGAGAGGAGCGCTGGGGGCAGACTGCAAAAACTCAGCTTCACGAGCCCAGGGTAAGCCCAGCCAAGCAGCGCTGAGCAGGGACCTGCCAGGACTTGCCGGGACCACGAAGGACACTAAGGGAGCAGCGTCTGGCCCCGAGACCTAACTATCTGAATCTCATCCATGCCTGTCTCCAGCTGTCCAGCTGCGTGACCCCAAACCAGTTACTGTACCTCTCTTGATGTTTCCCAAAGGGCGTATTCACTCAACAACCCTGAGTCCCAAGAGCACGGGCAGGTTCTCACTAGGGCTGGAAATCAGGGGCTGGGAGTCCACAGTCTCAAGGGATCAAACATACCACAACCAAGACAGGAGTAAGACAGTCTTAGCTGGGGGAAGGCCAGGCGGGTTGGGGCAGGAGCACCCCAGTTAAGGGGGCAGGTGTGAAGTTGAGAAGAAGTCATAGGCAAACATTAGACCCAGTTGGTCCTGGCCAGATAAACCGGGCAGGAGGAAGCAAAAGCTGAAAGGTGTGCCTGGTCCATGCCAGGGACCTCACCGTGGCCAGCAGCAACCACCCCCTACAAAGGCAGCCAGGACGAAGGGGTGAGGTGCCCACATCCGCTGGACACGGGCCCCCTCCGCCGCCAGTCTGGGCACACGCGGCAGTGCCCGGGAGCCTGCCGCACAGGGAGCTTTCCAAAGCTTCCACATCCACGCTGGAGCACAGGGTGCCTCAGCAGTCTGGAAACAGACGTGGTCTCCCAGGGCCAGGCAAGAAGGCCGTCCAACTGCCGGCGGCCCAGCCCACCGCGGAGGAGCCGCTCCCACCCTCTCCTCGCCCCCCACCCTCAGAACGACCGCTGCGGTGGGATGCATCCCCGGTCCGGGTCTGAGGCTGGGGGCTGCAGCCCAAAGGCGCGGGTCTCAGAAGAAAAAGGGAGTCCCTGGCCTGGGCAACGGGGATCCCAAGAGAAAGAGGGGAGGACAAGGACATGAGAAGCAAGGGGGCGGAAGCTCCGAGGTGGAGGGGGTTCGGGGCGGGGGGGAGCGCCGAGGTGGATGGGGACCCGGGGCTCAGGGACTCTGAGATGCAGGGGGTCCCGGGGGGCTCCGAGGTGCGGGGTGGGGGAGGGTCCCGGGGCTCAGGGACGCAGGTGGAGCGGGTCCCAGGGGGCTCTGAGGTGGAGGGGGTCCCGGGGCTCAGGGACTCAGGTGGAGGGGGTCCTGGCGGTCAGGGACAATGAGGTGGAGGGGGTTCCGGGGGGCTCCGAGGTTGGGGGGCCGGGGCTCAGGGACCCTGAGGTGGCGGGATCCCGGGGCTCAGAGATCTGAGATGGAGAGGGTCCCGGGGCTCAGGGACCTTGAAGTGGAGGGGGTCCCGGGGCTCTCGCGGGTCGGGGGAGCGGTTCCGCGCGCGGAGCCGGCTCGTCTCCCGCCCCGGAGCCCCGCGCGCCTGAGGGTGAAAACTTTCCGTCAAGTTCCGGAAACGGTGCGGTTCGGGGCGCGCGTCTCACCAAGGAGCGGCGCTCCCCGCGCCCCACGCGCTCCCCCGGGCGCGGGAAAGAGCGGCGGCCGCGCAGCGCCGAGGGGGCAGGCCAGGCAGGACGCGCCCGGCCGCGCCTCAGGGCCGCCGCCTCCCCGCTCCGGCCGACGCGGCAGCAGGTGGCAGCGGCCCCGCGCGCGGCCCGGCCCCTTCCCTCCCTCGCGGCCCGGCTCCCGCCGCAGGCCCTCAGTACCGGAGTCAGCGTGGCTCCGACGCCATCCCCGGGGCCCGCGGGCCCGCAGCCCAGGCCCCGCGGGACCCGCAACGTGCGCGGCGAAGACGCTGGGCGCTGCAGGCGGCGAGCCGACCAGGCAGGTGCCGGCAAGGAGCCCGCGGCCAACGGCAGCGCGCGCCCCCGCCCCGCCCCGCGCGCCCCCGCCCCGCCCCGCGCGCCCTCGCCCCGCCCGCGCGCGTCCTCGCCCCGCCCCGCGCGCGTCCTCGCCCCGCCCCGCGCGCCCCCGCCCCGCCCCGCCCCGCGCGCCCTCGCCCCGCCCCGCCCCGCGCGCCCCCGCCCCGCCCCGCCCCGCGCGCCCTCGCCCCGCCCCGCGCGCCCCCGCCCCGCCCCGCCCCGCGCGCCCTCGCCCCGCCCGCGCGCGGCCCCGCCCCGCCCCGCGCGCCCCCGCCCCGCCCCGCCCCGCGCGCCCCCGCCCCGCCCCGCCCCGCGCGCCCCGCGCGCCCTCGCCCCGCCCACGCGCGGCCCCGCCCCGCCCCGCGCGTCTTCGCCCCGCCCCGCCCCGCCCCCTGCCGGCACAGCCGCTCTTCCGCCCGGGCTGCCGCCCCACCCCCGCCGCGCCGCCGCTGCTCCTTAAGCTCGACGCTCGTCCCTCTGCCCCTTCTCCGGCCCGGTCGCCCGCTCTCCACAGGCCCCGGGACGGCATTGCCCGCCCTTTTCTCTCCCGAAGGCCAAAAAGGGCCGCGAGGGGAGGCCTGAGGGAATCTTCATGCCCGCAGAGCCCCCGTGGACACCCACCAGGGGGCCTCCTTACCTGGTCGGCTCCACCCGCGGCCATCTTGGAAGTGGGAAGCGGCTGGGAGGGGGAAGGGGCACGAGCGGGCAGCGACCAGGCGTGGGGAGCCGAGCGGCGGAGCGCATCGATGGGTGGCCCTGCCCACCCCGAGCAGGTGTGTGGGAGAGGAAAGTCCCGCCCCTCACCTGCCCGCAAGCTGGAGGCCAGGTGGGCAAGATCGGAGCTCCGGCCTGGAACATGGAGCCTTGAGCATATCGCTTTGAGGCTTTCCCGGCCGGGCCTTGTCTCTTCATCCGTAAAACGGGCTTTTCTGACAGTTCTCTTATTAAGCCGGTAGACAGGGCACAGCGCCGCTCCTCCCCAAACATGTCTGCACTGCTCTATCACCTGAAGATCTTTGAAAAATTTAAAGGCTAGGCCACGCCTCAGACCAACTAAATCACAGTCTCTGGAGGTAAGATATGGTTTTGAAAGCTGCGTAATGTGCAGACACGTTTAGGAACCGCTGGCCTAGTGTTCATTGCATGATTTCCGTCAGTATTGCAGAATCTAGAGACACGATCTGTGATCAGAACTGTCACGCAGGACTTCCCTGGCGGTGCAGTGCTTAAGATCTGCCGCTTTCACTGCAGTGGCGCAGGTTGGATCCCTGGTGGGGCTTCCACATGCAGGCGCCTTCCCCCGCCCCCCCCCCCCCCCAAAAAAAACAGTGGGTAGAGAGTGGACGAACCTAGACAGCGTATTAAACAGCAGAGGCATTACTTTGCCAACAAAGGTCCATCTAGTCAAAACTGGTATTTCCAGTAGTCATGTATGGATATGAGAGTTGGACAAGAAGGCTGAGCACTGAATTGATGCTTTAGAACTGTGGTGCTAGCGAAGATCTTGAGTCCCTTGGACTGTAAGGAGGTCCAACCAGTCCATCCTAAAGGAAATCAATCCTGAATATTCATTGGAAGGACTGATGCTGAAGCTGAAGCACCAATACTTTGGCCACCTGATGTGAAGAGCTGACTCATTAGAAAAGACCCTGAATTGGGGAAAGATTGAAGGCAGGAGATGGGGGTGACAGAGGAGATGTTTGGATGGCATCACTGGCTCAATGGACATGAGTTTGAGCAAGCTCTAGGAGATGGTGAAGGACAGGGAAGCCTGGCGTGCTGCAGTCCATGGGGTCGCAAAGAGTTGCACACAACTGAGCAACTGAACAACAAAGAGTGAAAGATGAAGTCGCCTGCCCAAGGTCCAGGTCTGGTCAGTAGCTGAGAGGAGTCAGAGGCCAGATGCCCCACCTCTAGGATCATGCAAAGCCCCAGAATAAGAGACCTCTTGTTCACTAGTTATTGACCTGTTCCTCAACGTCCTCCAAGAATGTGGGCTGCCTGAGCCAAACCGGGCTTATCTTGTTTACTGGTATGTTCCCTGAGCCTACAAGACTTCAGAGATTGGGAGCTGGAAGGCCTGGGTTCCAAGCAAGGCTTGGCGCCTGACTGCCAGGAGCGCTGAGGGCTGCCCCAGGCAGAACTACCAGAGAAGAAACCTCAGAGGGACAGGAAGGGTATCCGTACATCAGAACATCTGGAGGCGTACGGTGAAGATTAATTTTGGCTGTAGTCATTAGTGTTGGTCCCGAGAACCCCAGGCTTGTTTCTGCTGCCTAGGTCATAGCTCTAAAAACTCTCCGCACCTGCAGTCATGATGGCAGGAGGAGTGAGAGCTTTAAAAAGGAAATCTGTTAATAGAACACATCAGCAGCCTTCACAGTGCTGAGGGCGTAATAGAAGCTTTATAAATGGCTGCATTTCTGGATGTTTTAAGGAAAGCTAATACCAGGGCTCCTCCAAAGCCCAGTGTCCCCTCTTGAGCTTATTTTAAGAAAACACTACCAGAGAACTACCGACTTGCTCTGGGCCTGACTTAATCCCCAATTTAATACCTCAGATTAATAAATCTGCTTTTACAGTGTTCTTTGCGACTCTCCAAATCCCTACCTGCCCTCATTCTCAGTCTTAGGGTTTTGAAAGCCCGCAACGACAGAAACCATTGTTCTAAATCCAGAGCCAAGAAAGTTGTTAGTGGTCCAAGGACTCGTGTTGGGCGCCCTCTATTGCCTGTTCCTCCCTCTCTTGCCACCCTGCGGCCAACCACCCCAGCCCAGAGCTCCTCCCCGGAGCCCATGTGTCACTCACACCCTCTGTGATTTGACCCCCGTCTCACCCCTTGTCACCAGCACCCACAAGCATTCTAGGCAAATCCTCATTGCAGTTTCAGTCTAAGAATTAAAAATACAGTGAACAAGATTAGCCACGCAGTGGCAGGCACTCATGTCACTTCTCAGAACCTCACACCTCCCGGCCCCCATCTCCAATGTGGAGACAATTGGATGAGGGTGGTCAGCCTGCTGTCCCACTCTGCTGGCTCACTGCTGCCCATCGGGAGGGCAGGCAGCCATCCCAGTTACGCCGTGCAGACCTAACGCAGGGTCCCAGACTGATCCTCACCTGGTCCCACCTCTGGGGGCTGTGGAGCCGCTGCTTGACGTAGAGAAGCACCCAGCCTGCAGTTCCCTCGCCTCCTTTCCGGGCCCAGGCCTGGCCTCGCTAAGCCCCGAAACCTCCCCTCCCCAACTCTCCCCATCTCCACAAGGCTCATAGCATCTCCACCTCCCGAACTGTGTGGTGATTAAATGTAAAACAGCTGTCTGGCCTTGTTGGTTTCTGGCATGTTTGGGGAGTTCTTGGCGCCTCCCTAGCAGTATGATGTATATAGAAAGTGTGCTGGTCAAACTGCCAAGGTGAGGAGAGACGCCGAGACCACCCCCCTCCAGGGGCCCCACGGAGGGAATTCTTTCTCCAAGCCCGACCTCTGAACCTCCCCAGACTTGCTCAGCAGGAGTGGGAAGCCCTTCCCAGAATGTCTGATACCCACGGAAACCAGGCCTGAGCCCACTCTGTGCCAGCCTTCTGGGCTCCGGGAGCACTAGAGGAGTCCACAGCCCACGATTCCTGCCCTACAGAGCCCCAGGGCCGGACCGACGTGGCAACTCGTAAATGCAGCCATGTCCCCTTGCCAAGAAAATGGTAACTGAACACGTGCAGACCCCAGAAAGGTCACAAGGAGGGTCTCAGAGCTGGCAGGACCCCTGTGAGTCCTCAAGCCCACCCCTCTCATTATTCAGCGGGGAATCAGGCTCAGAGAGAGATGTGCAGAGGGGCCCGAGTTCAGGTGGGGAAGCCGGTGGGCACCGGACCCAGGCTAGCAGCCCTGCCTTGCCAAACTGCCCTGGCATCGCTTCTCAGAAGGTGTGGGGATCCCGTCTCCCAAATGCATATTTTACCCTGACTTCCCCAGCACCCCTCCCCAAAAGTGAGCTCCTTAATACTTGTTGAATGGGTGAATAAGCCTTTCTCATACTTGCACTCATGTGAGCCCTCCAGGTAGCCTGTGCCATGCCTGCAGTTTCACCCTCTCACCATACCTGCCAGGTGGGCCCCACACCTGCTGAGCTGGCACACCTACTTCACAGGTGAGGAAACGCACTGGAAGTGAGGCCGCTCAGCCCGGGTCTCACCACTCGCCCTCCACTCTCCAGAAGCTCCAACCCACTTGGTAGCCCCCCTCCCACCCTCCTTGCCCCGACACAGCTTCCAGTCAGGGCCACTGATGGTGGGGGGCAGGGTGTGAATGAAAGTATCCGGGACAGTCACTCTTCCCTCGGGCTGGCAGTGGGCCCGTCCCCACCGGGCAGAAGCAGGCTGTGCAACCATCGTTTATTTCAGAAGAGCTTTCCTCTGGCCCAAGGGCTTGCAGAAATCCAGGAAAACCTACCCTTTCTGTCTTTATTCCTTGGCATACGGGAAATCATCGAGTTGGATGTTCTCGTTTTTAGGACACAACGCCTGGAACTTGGGTTTCTCTTGTTGTTTCTGAAAACTGAGCCAGATGAGAAAAAAACAGCAACAACAACAACGTCAGGAGTCCAGGAAGCTGGAGGTAAGCCTTCCGGCAAACTTAGGCCGGTAGAAGACAGAGACAGAGACACACCGATGGAAAAGTCATAGCAAACAGGGTAGCCACCGCGAGCCTCTAACCCTCACCCCAGGCCATCAGCTCGCGTTTACTCAGCTTTAACAAGCACTGTTACCTGTTTCTTACCATCAGAGATTAAAATCAGAGGCTTCAGAGAGGTGGAACTCCCAGAAATAGCACATTTATAAGAGGGAGAAGGCATGGCTGCAGCAGAAAAGAAGATTATAAGACACTGAATACTTTTTAATGTACACTTGAAGGGAAACTGTAATAAAATTACCCTCAGTTTCAGGCCAAAACTGTTGTAAAAGGATGCGCCCTGCACTGTTACTTACAACAGGGAAATGGATGTGATGTGGGTGTCCAACCACGGGAGGAAAGGTTAACTAAACAGAGAAACGTCTATGCAGCTATTTTAAAGCCTTCCAAATAGTTTAGTATACGACTGCCCTGGTGGTCCTGTGGTTAAGAATCTGCCTGCCAAGGCAGGGGACACAGGTTCGATCCCTGATCCGGGAAGATCCCACGTGCCGTGGGGCAGCTAAGCTTGTGTTACATAATTCCTGAGCCTGTGCGTTAGAGCCCGTGAGCCAAAGGCACTGATGACCTTGTGCCCTGGAGCTTGTCCTCCGCAACAAGAGAAACCACCACGATAAGGACCCCGCGCACTGCAACTAACGCATAGCCCCCGCTCCCCACCCCTGGAGAAAGCCCACGCAAAGACCCAGCACAGCCAAAAATAAATTAACGTTTTTGACAACTCTGTTTTTAAAAAGTTTATCATAGCAAACAGGAAATGCTTGTTATAAGAGTGACACTGAATTTCAAATAAAATAGAAGTCTATGAAATATCCACAAAAAAGAAACGGAAAGACACCCTGAAATGATATCAGAACACACATGATTTCTTCTGATGGTGTATTTTGAAACTTATAGATCTCCCACAACAAACGCGTGCTCTGTGATGAGATGTGTTCAGATGCCACCTGATGGGTAACCAACAGGATTCAAGAGGCACAGGCACCCAGGCCATTGGATGAGGGCTCTGCCCCCTGACCCTTCTCCCCAGAGCAAGACAAGTCCTGTTAGCACTTTGCGAGAGGGAACACTCCTGCTCCAAGGGGTCAGGTAATCAGTGCTCAGCCAGACTTGCTGTGATGGGATGGCCAATAACAGAGCCCTGTGACCTGGTGTGTAGCCCAGGGTCAGTAACAGCATCTCTGGCAGCCCAGTGACGCTGTATTGTTACCCCGTTTACTGGGGACACCTGACTCCTGGTGGGTGTGGATTCAAAGGTCACTAAATCTCAGGGCAGCCCACATAATTACTTGGAAGAAGGAAGTTATAATGAAACCAATAGACTCTGCAAAGAGCCTGGAACCCCTGGCCTGGCAATGGGATGTGGTGGCGGGGAGTGTTGCAGGGGACCTCCTGTGGCCTGAGGCCCCCTGATGCTTAAGAGGTGCCCGGAGCTGGAGGCCTTAAAGGCCCGGGTACTGAGAAACCACAGAAGCCTGTGGGGGTGGGGCTCCACGCTGCAGCGCACCACAGTGGAATTTTCCAAATAGCCTTGTTTTTTTAAAGGCATCGCCCAGTCGCCTGCGGCTGCCTCCACCATCGGGAAGCTAAACCCGATTTAGAAGCTGCGGGATCGGGTCTGCTGTGGGAGTCACGTGAGGTGGGGGCAGGGGAGGCAAACGCTTCCAGGCCTGATGATCTGCCATGGGAGACCCTCCCAGCACCCTTGCACGCGTGAGGCTCTCCCTCAGGCCCAGGGGCTCCCCAGAAGCATCTAGAACTCTGTTACATCCTCACCTTTGCGCCTGCCCTGCCCTCCGCCCCAGGCCTGGACCTCCTGAGCTTCCTCGCTCTTATACTTCCTGGTCCCCTTTGGGGGGTGGCCCAGAACGGTGCTCCAGGTGCTCCCACCCTCAGAACAGCATCCCCAGCTCTAATCCACGCCCATCCCCAGGCCGTACCGGGCTCCAGCACCCCCACCCCCGGCCACTCTCCACATGCCTATTGCCTTGCCAAGTCTCTGATCTGTCCCCAGGTCCCCAGTGGCAGCCAGGGCCCACTCGGAGGCCCCCCCTTCATCCTCACAGCCGCCGAGGGTGCACAGAGGACCTGAGGCTCCCGGGGTTGGGGGAAACCTTCCTGCCCAGGCCCCACAGCTGCCGAGGATACAAGCAGGATTTGCACCCAGGCCCTCTGGCTCCAGGTAATGTCAGCCGGGGTGCTTTTTGGGGGTGACTGACGGGACCCCTGTGCTGAGGTCCTGCCCCCTCCATGCCCTCCCCACCCTTCCTTCCCCACTGTTCCTCCACCTGAGACCCCACTTTTTCCAGCCCTTGAGAAGAAGGCGATGATAGGAGAGGACGTGAGCCTTCAGATGAGGCAAGTCTAGGCTGGAGTTGCAGCTCTTCATGTTTTTACTGTGTGACTTTCGGCAAGTTTCTTAACCTCTCTGAGCCTCAGTTTCCTCTTTCAGAGGAAGGGGTGCCCCACATACCTCAGGTCGGGGAGTGGTTTGGATGTCAAGCAGGGGAGGTGTTTGATACGTGTTGTCTCTCTTCCTGATGCATCCACCCGCCCTGACCTACTGACTTCAACCTCATCCCTCCCTCCACTATCCTGAGACAACCCGAGGTCTCATGTACCTTAGAGGAACCTTCTTTGATGCGCCCCACGTTCCTCTTCTCAGACCTCAGCCCCTATTTCCTCCTAATCCATCCACTCACCAATAAACAGCTACACACAGACACACACATATATAGACACACACATGTGCACGTGCACACACAAACACACACACACACATGCACACAGTTGGCCCCAGCCTCATCCTATCTATAGAAATCGGCTTCCTAAATGTCCCAGCACGGAGTCCAGCTTCCATCCTTCCTCTGTCCTACACCTGGAGTGGCAGGTGTTCCTAGATCTCACGAAAACACTCCTGGAGGCTCCTTGTCTTTCCCTCTCCAGAGCAGCCCATCCACTTCTTTAGGGAGGGAGCTGGTCTATTAAAAACCTAGAAAGCGCATTAAAAAGCAGAGACATCACTTTTCTCACAAAGGTCCATCTAGTCAAAGCTATGGTTTTTCCAGTAGTCATGTATGGATGTGAGAGTTGGACCATAAAGAAGGCTGAGTGCCAAAGAATTGATGCTTTTGAAGTGTGGTGTTGGAGAAGACTCTTGAGAGTCCCTTGGACTGCAAGGAGATTCAACCAGTCCGTCCTAAAGGAAACCAGTCCTGGATATTCTTTGGAAGGAATGATGCTGAAGCTGAAACTCCAATACTTTGGTCACTTAATGTGAAGAGTTGACTCATTGGAAAAGACGCTAATGCTGGGAAAGATTGAAGGCAGGAGGAGAAGGGGATGACAGAGGATGAGATGGTTGGATGGCATCACTGACACAACGGACATGAACCTAAGCAAACTCCAGGAGATGGTAAAGGACTGGGGAGACTGGCGTGCTGCAGTCCTTGGGGTTGCAAAGAGTTGGACAGGATAGGACAGAACAACAAGACCTCAGCGTCCCCACCCTGGGTCTCTGCCCTGAGGGGCCCCAAGCCTGCTGACCCCCCTCCCTGGCAGGCATCACCCATCAGGAGACCTGTCCCTCCCACTGCCAGTCCACCCTCAAGCCCCAGACCTTATAGGCACCCTCTCTACACCAGGCCTTGTGCGAGGCTCCAATGTCCAACTGACACCCAGGTGAATGCATAAACCAAGTCCATCTTATGGACTCAAAAGTCTCCAAGAAAGACCTTGAGACTCTGCTAATCACGGTGATCCTCTGAGCACTGGCCACCCACTCCCTGTGGAGGGAGAGCTCGTGGCTGGGAGAGTTGGCTGCTAGGTTTTTGTTCTTGCTTGAATCTGGGCAAGGGGGCTTCCCAGGGACGGGCCTGGAAAGGTGAGGGTGAGAGCGGGTGGGCTCAAGAGGAGCAAGGTGGAGCCTGGCTCAGTGTCCCAGGAGGCCAGCCGGGGCGACCCAGTAGACATACGGGCAGACGCACCTCCAGAGGGGAGCTCCTTCAAGTCCAGCCTCCAGCAGCCACCAAAGTGTCCCCCTTGGCCACCAGCCTGACTTTCCAGCCCCTCCCTTCCCAACCTGGCTCCAGCCTGATCTCTCAGCCCCCCACTTCCCTTCTCCCAACCAGACTGGCATTTTCCAGACAGGTCACAATCCTGGCTGCACAAACCCCACCTTTGCTTGTCCTGTTCCTTCTGCCTGGATCCCCTTCCTGCCTTCATCAGCTGTCATGACCCAGGTGCCCCTCGGCCATGTGCCAACCCCACCCCAAATTGCCCACGCCTGGCGGAGCTGGTCTCTCCCTCCTGAGAGGCTGGGGAGCCCCTTGCTCATGCCCTGTGGCCCACCACAGTGGAGACATGGCAGGTGAACCAGATTCTCCGAAGGAGCGTGGCCCCCGAATTAAGGGCCTCCCGACCCCAAGCAGCTAGTCCTGGGAAGTGCTGGACAGTAAACACCTGCCAACCAGTCCAGCCCTCCTCCCATCTCTGGGGGTAGGGAGTGGGTTTGGGGTGGAGAGGACCACTCCTAAAATCTAAAATGGGCCAAGAGATTTGCCAAGAACCGCAGGTGGTGAAGGGTGCTGTCTGGAGCCGCTGGGGTACCAGGTTGAGCGCCCCGTAGACCTCTCAGAACCGGTCAGTGGTCTCTAGACCTGTCTGTCCATCTGCCTCCCCGTTAGGCTGTGAGTCCAACCCCGGCACACAGGCAGAACTCAGGATGGTTGGAGGGCGGCTCTTCCAGAGGCTGGGGGCCCACCTCCAGGCTTCCCAATCCCAGGGGGCCCAGTCCTCCAGGGAGATCCAGGCTTCACCCACCAAGCACAGCCACCGCCCCTGCCTCGGGGAGCTGAGCTGAGCTGGGTCTGGGCTTCAGGGGCAGGAAAGGGCAATATGGTCCAGGTCCACCCCTCCCGCCAGCCCGCGTGTGGCTCAGCAGCTCCCGCCCCAGGAGACAAACCTCTTCCGAGGCTCATTTCCAGCTGCACCAAACCGGCCCGACCGAGCTTCCAGCAAGAGCAGTCCACACGCTACCGTCCACGCTGCCTCCCACCCTCTCATGGCCCGTGACAGTCAGGGCTGCGCTTCCTCACCGCTGCACCCCCAGCATGCGGCAGGGCTTGGAGACACCTGTCTGGCACTGGTTTGTCTGGACTTTGCCCCTCTGTGAGCCTCAGTTTCCTCATCTGTAAAATGGGGGTGACCATTGGCACTCCCCCTGGCTCTTGGGAGCCCTTGCATAGCTGTGTCTCTAGGGAGAGGCCGGGGCTGAGTGGAGAAAGGGCAGGTGCAGCACCACCCAGAGGAGGTGAGTGGGTAGGTTTCGGGGGGCCCTGACCTGGGCCCCATCCAGGCTCCCAGCAGACGTCTACACTGAAATTATAGGAAGGGTCCAAGAAGCCTCCCTGAGCCTCTCCAGAGTCTTATTTGGGGAGACAATGTAGGGCCAGAAAGAGGCCCAGGCTTAGAGCCAGGAGACCAGGGTCCCCATCCCGGGTGTGGTGCTCATTGTTCCCCGTGACGATGGCGTTGGTGTGTCTAACATGCCCGAACTTAGTCTCCTCATCTGAGAAATGGGCACATCAAGAGGGGTGGGGCTAGGACTTCCCTGGTGGTCCGTAGCTAAGAATCACTTCGCCATGCAGGGGTTGTGGATTTGATTCTTGGTCAGGGAACCAAGATTCCACGTGTCACCCAGCAACTAAGCTGGCATGCTATAATGAAAACCTAGCACAGTCAAAAAAAAAAAAAAAAGCACGATTTACCTGCGGCGCAGAGCATGCGGCCCAAAGCGCTAACACAGGCGCGTGGATGAGACGGGCTAGATGCTCACAAGGATGCTTCTAGAGGCACGGTGATAAGCGCTTGCGTTGTTATGCATTTGAGATAGGAAATGGAAATAAGTGGAAAAGGCTGGCCTTCCGTTTGCAGAAGCTATTAACATAAAGCGTCTTCATGGAGACCCTGAGTGGCCCTCGATGGGTCCAGGGCCCAGGTAGTCTGGGCCTCTGCTTACGGCTTAGGGCTGGTGGTGTGATTTTTGCCTACCTTCTATGGGTTAAGCAAGTTGGTCTCAGTCAGTAAAGAACCTGCCTGCAGTGCAGGAGACCCGGGTTTGATCCCTGGGTTGGGAAGATCCCCTGGAGAAGGAATTCGCAGCCCACTCCAGTATTGTTGCCTGGAAAATCTCATGGACAGAGGAGCCTGGTGGGTTGCAGTCCATGGGGTCGCAGAGTTGGGCACGACTGAGTGACTAACACTTACTTAAAATTTATCTCCCGTATGCCAGGTCATGTGCTCAAAGTTAAGGACCCAGGAATGATTCAGGAACAATCCTTTCTCAGTTTACAGAGGAGACAAGTGTGTAAAAGGAAATTGCATTCTTTCAAGCTGTTACTCTGCCTCCGTGTGAGGGTACCCATTGTGGAAAGTCTGCCAAGTGCAGACATGTCCACGGAAGAGAACACGGGGGCCTGCAGTCCTGCCTTCCCGGGCAGAACCGCTGGAAAGCGCATTGCTCAAACCTCCTTGTGTCCTCCTGTGGGGTGGGGTGGGGTGCTCTGGGAGCCGGGGGCCGGAGCTGCAGAGGGGCCTACAAATTCACCAGGGTTCCCGAACAGAACCAGCAGAGCTCCCTTCTCTGAGGGAGGCAGAGATGGAGGCCCAGAGGTCATGGCTCCTCCTCCTTCAGGTCCAGGCAGACTCCAGAATTAGGCTCCCCCGCTGCCCCAGAGCTTCCCCAGTGGCTCAGATGGTAAAGAATCTGCCTGCAATGCAGAAGCCACAGGAGACGCAGGTTTGATCCCTGGGTCTGGAAGATCCCAGGAGGAGGAAATGGCAACTAACTCCAGTGTTCTTGCCTGGAGAATCCCATGGACAGAGGAGCCTGGCAGGTCCATGGGGTCGCAGAGTCGGACACGACTGAAGCGACTTAGCACGCGTGCTGACTGAAAACCTCTCTTTGCACTTCTAAGTTATTATTGTTTACCTCTTGAGAGTGTTTTCACTGTGAAAGTTTCACATACACACAGAGTAGAGTGAACGGTGCAGAGGTCCCTGCGAGCCCATCTCAACACAGATCCGTACGCTGTTCCTCCTGTTCCCTCCCCCCACTCTTGTTATTTTTATTTTTCCTGGATTCATTTAGTGTGTCTCTCAGATATATCAGAGCCCATGAAAATACTTCAGCTTGTTCTACCCACATCTGTAGTGGTAAGTGGGTTTGTTTTTTGGGTTTTTTTTTGAGGCATAATCACAATACCATCAGATACCTAATAAAATTAACAATTCCTCAATGTTTTATAATCCCCCAATCATCTCTAAAAATGTCTTTTTATAGTTTGTCCAAATCAAGTTCCAAAGGTGACACACTGCTCTTGGCAAACAGGTCCATATACATATACATTCATTTGTATTTATTTATTACTTGGCTGTGCCGAGTTTTAGTCGAAGCATGCAGGATCCAGTTCCCTGACCAGGGGTGGAACCTGGGCCCCCTGTGTTGGCAGCGAGTAGCCGCTGGACCACCAGGGAAGTCTTTGGTAGAAGAGTCCTTTGTCTCTTTTACTCTGAAGGGCTCACCCTTGGTTTTTCCTGAGCCATGTATTTGTTGATGACCTTGCATTATCTGTCTTGCAGAATTTTCTGAAGTATGGATTAGTGGATTATGTACGTGTGGTGGTGTTCAACAAGCTCCTCCTCTAGCCCCAGGATTCCCTTTCAACTTGGTTTTCATCTCAAGCAGCAGTTCTCAATTTTGCCCCCAGGGGAACATTTTGCAGTGTCCTCCAAAGAGGGTCCCTTAGGAGGCACTGAGCTGGAGACGGGAGCAGGCCCAGGGGAGGGGTCACTTCTAGGGGTCACTCCCAGCATCCCTGCGTGGGCACTGGATACACGTCCATCAGGAGTGGATGGCTCATCCCCTGTCTTGGTGATGACGTCACCTGGGACCAGTCAGTCCCGGTGCTGAGCACGTGAGCTGATGAATCTGCAGCCATTGGTCATCGTGGTCTTGATCAGCCATGAGGGTTGCAGAACGGTGAGGCCTGTTGCTTTGTGTGTGTGTGTGTGTGTGTGTAAGGTAAAAGGAGAAGGGATGAGATGGTTGGATGGCATCGCTGACTCAATGGACACGAATTTAAGCTAACTCAGGGAGATGGTAAAGGACAGAGAAGCCTTGCGTGCTGCTGTCCCTGGGGTTGCAAAGGGTCGGACACAACTGAGCGACTCAACAACAACCATTATGACTTTAACACTTTCTCCTGTACAGTTTGCAAAGGGCTTTCCCATCCAGGATGGAAAAACCAGGCTCTGCTGGAGGGAGGTCTGATAATCCTCTAATAGCTTTCTGCAGACAAGGAGACAGCTCAGAGGAAGGAAGTGACACAGGACCCTACAGCTTAGTAAGAGCACCAGGCTAAGCCTGAGCGGGACCACCCAGAGGGCCACCCAGAGGGCCACTCTCAGACATGTACTCAGCTCACCCAGCAGCAGGGTATGGAGGAAGCGGTCTATGATCTTTTTACTTTTTCTATTTTTTTGCCAAGCCTCATGGCATACAGGATCTCCTGTGTGATTTTCTTTTTTTTAAAAAAAAAAAAGCTACAAAAGTTCTAAGAGATTCTCTAAAATCCCTCTCCAACCTCGGAGACCACCGCTCACCCAGGACACAACGGTGCCCGAATCACCCCCCTTCGGGCTCCCTGCCGCCTCCAGGCTGAGTCCAGACCCTCTCAAGGGACGCTCAAGGCCCTCTCCCCACTGTCTCTCACCTCACTGCCCCCACCCCAGCCAAACCCACTGGGACAGGGAACTTGGGTTCTTGTTCTGACCCTGTGGGCCCTAAGGAGGGGATTAGCCCCTGTTCAGCACCCACAGGTGCAGGCACGTTATTCTTTTTAATTCTGGGATGTGGATTTCACCTTTCCACTTTTTTCAGATGAGAAAACTGAGGCTTAGAGAGAGTGAGTGTCTCTTCAAAGGCCACACGGTGGAGGCCGGGGCTCCGGGGGAGATGGGCGGGCTGGCCCCACCCTGGGCTGCCCCGACGGCCCCAGAAGGCCGTCCTGCCCAGGGCTGGGAGGGAGGCAGAGGCCCCCCCGCAACATACTCTTATCGGACCTCCCAGGGAGGCGCCTCTGTTTCCTGTGATCCGCAGAGGCCCTGGAGGGCAGATCACCACCAAGCAGGAAACCACGTTGTTAACGGCCAGTCTGCAGAGTCCCGGGGTGGAAACAGAGCCCCAAATGTTTCTTCCAGATCAAATGGGACCGTGGGAAGGCCCTTTGAGGGTGTCAAGCTGAGGACTATACCTCCTTCCTCCCCAGCCTGCCCTGCTCAGGGACACCATGTGGCCTTGCTAAGGCCATCGGACCATTCAGGGCAGAACTGGGTCCTGATGCTTCACCCAACACCCCCGACCCGCCAACTTCCAAGGCCGCTGAGTGGGGTGGAGTTTGGGGGCTGCCAGGCAGGGAAATTGAGGGGCAAGATGAAGAAGAACCAGGCTTCTAATGGCATGGCTGCCTGGGCTTGGCGTCTTCCCCACTTTCTTTCAAACTGCTGAAAAATTCTAGATGTTTAGAGCTCAGGCAGGCTGGAAAGACCCTCAGAAGTTTATCTTGGAGAGATGGAAGAGGAAACTCTGGTCTCCTTATCATTGCACAGGTAGGGCCGAGGGAGGCTGACTGGCTTAGGAAAATGAAATTTATTTCCAGCATCAGGTTCAGGGTCTGGCACATCGTATGCTCTAAACTGGAGAAGGAAACAGCAACCCACTCCAGTATTCTTGCCTGGAGAATCCCTTGGACATAGGAGCCTGGAGGGCTACAGTCCATTGGGGTCTCAAGAGTCGGACACGACTTAGCAACTAAACCACCACCACCACCACGCTCTAAACATGTTTGTCAAATGAATGAATACAAGTTTCCAAACCAAGACCCAGAGATGTTCCTTTCTTCCTAATTGGTAGCTTAATGCCTACATGAAAAGACAGTGGCCCTCAGAAGGCCCCAGATTGTCCCTCCTTCCACGTGATGACTCAGCAAGGTCCAGGTGTGGACTCCAGGGTCCTTTGCTCACCAGGCTCATCCAGTTAACAAAAGGCCCTCCGAGCATGATGCCACCAGGCCTGGGAAAAGCGTTTTCGAGTGAGGACCAGAGTTCAGCATGAGGACAAGACTCAGAGGCTCAGATCTCCCCACTTCCTCCCCAGTTCGGGAAGGGGAGGTCTACGTGAGGGATGAGCCTGGAGAAGTGAGGCGCCCAGAAGGATCCTTGAGATGCTACAAATACCTGCATCCTGGGAGAGAGGCCAGACTCACCCAGCACTCTGGTAGGGCCTTACTGGGGGAGGGGAAGGTAGCCAGCTGGAGGGAGTGCCCGGCGATCTTAGGCTCCCGAGGCTGGGCATGGAGATAGGAACAGATGTGTGTGTGTGTGTGTGTGTGTGTGTGTGTAGGGGGGGGTGACCGGTGCAGTGCAGAGAACCACGGTCTGCCACAATGAGGGCATCTCTCCAGGGTCCCCAATCCCTGAGCCAGCCACCCTGGGGCCTGGACGGCTGCTGGGGGGAAAGCCAAGGGCCCAGGTGAGCGTTGGCTGAGCAGGGCTGCCTGCGATCGCTGGGGAGCAGCTTTCGTGGTGTGGGAGCACGCCGCGGTCACATCTGACGTGTGTGACAGGCAGGAGCTGGGTCCTGAGCGGGGCCGTGGGAGGGGCCCCAAGCCTGGGAGGAGAAGAGCTGGGAGGCAGGCCCGGAGGAGCGGATGTACTTGACCCTCAGTTAGCCTGGGGGGCTCAGCACACAGCCAAGCATGCTCTTGGGCAGAGGGAGGGCCTGCCCTGAAGTTGGGCACCTGGCTTGGACCTGTGCTGCCGGCCTGGTCTCACAGCCTGCGGCCCCCAGGCCTCCCTGAGCCCACGGCTCTGCAGTCAGTTCAGCTCCCCCTCTGGGGGGATGGGGTGGGAGGGGGGCGGTGCAAAGGATGCTCAGGGTAGGGAGGGGACCCCACCCGGGGGTCACCTCACAGGTCTGCTCACTCGGGCGAGTGGGTGATGCTCCAGGCCAAGTCCCTGGACTTCCTGGGCCTTCCCAAGGCTGGAGGGGGCGGCTCAGAACAGGAGCCCCACCCCCAGGAAGAGAGGAGCGGAGGGGAGGAGCTCAGGTGGGCTTGGGGCCTGTCCCCCCCCGCCCCAACATCGGGGGGTGGTGGGGAGGACGCAGGGTTACCTGCCCATCAGCGGGGTGGCCCAGCCTGGCCCTGGGAGCCTGGGGAGGGGGGTGTCCTCAATCCGTGGTCAGGGAGAGGGTACCCAGCCCAGGGTCACAGGCTAGCCAGGCACCTTCTTGGGTGGGCAAGCAGAAGGGAGGTCCACAGGCCCTCATGCAGTCCTCTCTGGGACGAGGCTGGGGGTGGTCCAGGGCAGCCAGGACCTGTTAAGGTGGCAGCCCAGAGGGTGGGGCCTCCTTGGTTCCCCCTGAAACAGACCTCTCCCGCTTGGGGGGGCCCCCACATGACCCCTGGGCTGTGGCAGGAAGTGGCCAGCTCCGGGTCTGAGCAGAAGAGGGCTGGGTGCCTGGAACCCTCCTGCCCGCCTGGTGGCCCTGAACCAAAGGGCACACTCGGTCCTGCTGCTACCCACGGATCCCCTACCACCAGGAGGGACACGGGGATCTCGTGACGGGTGAGAGGAGGGCTAAGGTGCTGCCTAAAGGCCTCATGACCACGCTGAGCACCCAGCCCCCCGCCCCCACGCCCCGTGCTCTGCAGGGCCTGACCCTGAGGCAGGGCTGGGCAGCCACTAGGTGGAGGGAGGGGAGGAGGGGTACCCGGCCGTCCCAGGCTGGGCATGCCAGCTTCCACTGACAGCCAGGGCGGTGAGGCATGGACGCTCACCCAGGAGTGCACAGGCAGCGAGGGTGGGAGGGGTGGGGGGCTGGGCTGGGACTTGGCCCCCGACGGCCTCACTGCACAGCTCACGAGGACCAGCAAGAGACTGCTTGCTGGAAGCGGCTGGCCCCACACGCTTTGTACAGCAGGGTTTTGGCGAGACACAGGCTTTCTTTGGGATGGGTTCTGTGGTCAGCGTCCACTTGGAATGCTGGCTCCACCATCCGCCAGGTGTGAAGAGAGGGAAAAGAAAATGTTAAGCCACTCGGTTGCATCAGACTCTTTGTGACACCATGGGCTGTGGCCCACCAGGCTCCTCCATCCGTGGAATTCTCCAGGCCAAGAATGCTGGAAGCCATTCCCTTCTCCGGCGAGCTTCCCGACCCAGGGATTGAATCCGGAGTCTCCTGCAATGCAGGCAGATTCTTTAATCATCTGAGCCGTGTCACAAGCTGTGAGACCTTAGCAAGTGATCACAGTCTGTTTTCTCATCTGTAAAATGGGGCCACTGTACCTACCTCACAGGGTTAAACCCTGCTTAGCCAAGTGCCTGGCACGTGGCATGCCCCCAGCGTTGGCTGGTAGTGTTCCTGGCATGGACAGGGTGATCCCTGAGCCCCACCACATGGCCAGGTGCTGCCGCTAGTTCGGTAAACCAAGGCAACAGCCCCTGAAAAAGCTGTTAACTCCCCACAGGGGATGAAGGCCAGCTGCAGTCTCTAAAAGCAGCACCTCACGTCCTGGTCTCTGTGTTTCTTACAGCTCAACCAGGGAAGCCGGGCCCTGCCTGCTGGCCCCCTAGCCCACTGTGCAGATGAGCTGGCCTCCAGGCCCCAGCCTCAGCCACTCAGCCCACGTGCCCAGGCTGCTGGGTGGCACCTGCAGTGGTACCGACTGAACCCCAGCTCTGCAGGCACACACCCACACAGGGGCTGCCACACCTTTGCCGTCCACTTGGCTGTGACGCCTCAATTCCTGGGAACACAAAGTCTCCAGGTGACTAGTTACTGTGCCCAGGGCGCCTCCTCCCCAACCCTGCTTCGGCAGGTGGGTACCCTTGTGAAGCTCACGGTACTTTGTGAAAAGGTGGAGCTGATGGCTGGTGTGGCCGTAAGGCACACACCTGTGCCGGGAGATGACCGATGAGAGAAGCCCTGGACACAGCAGAGGGCGCGCTCCCGGGATACCGCCCGTCTCCCATGTTACACGGCCCCTGCCGCACTGACCACCCAGCTGGTGCTGGGGCCACACGGAAGAAGAGGTATGGTCCAGCCGGCGAAGGTGATGAGGTCACTCAGGTTTCTAACCTGAGTCATTTGTGTCTCCTGCTTTGGCAGGCAGATCCTTGACCACTGCACTACTTGGGAAGCGTGTGAAAACATGCCTGCACATCCCAGAAGCCAGGACAGGCCGAACACAACTCGAACCCTCTGTGCTGACAGAAGGCGAGTGCTCAGCGTCTGGCTGGTGAGAGAAAAGGACGTCTGGGCTCACATGTGTCCACAGGACTGTGCGTCTGTGTGGATGTCCGTCCAGCGGCAGGCGTCCTAAGGGCTGGAACTGGCCTTCCAGAGCCACTGCCCGAGAAGGTCCATGGTTAAAGGTCATCAACAGAGAAATGCGACTTAGGGTACTGAACAAACATGAGAGGAACTTTCTCCATGTTGGCAGAACTTATTAAATCCATGTACTAGAATGATAAGCTGTAAAAGTGATGCAGGTCGTTACTGACAATGAGAAGATCTCTTGAAGAAAAACCTATTTCTGAAGCTACAGAAGAGCAAGCGTAGTGCCACCCTGTACTGTAAATGTCTCTCTATACATACATCCACATACACACTCAGCTGTCTAGGAAGGTGGTTCACACAAAGCTTAGAAGCTACCCTCTCAGGGTGATGGAGGTATGGATGAGTTTTCTTTTATACTTTTAAAATAATATATTGCTTTCTTGAAATGTACAGTCATTATGTTAATATAAATACACATTCCCCGCCCCCCCCCAACCCACAAAGAAAAAGACTAAGCTTTTTCTACCACCACAGGACAAAAAGGTGTTTTTCTTTGCAAGATTCAGGCAGTAGTTCCTACGGGTGGGAATGGGGAGGCGGGGGTAGGCTCTTTTCTCAGCAGGATTCAGGCAGTAGTTCCCAGGGGTGGGAATGGGGGGTGGAGGGCGGGGTAGGTTCTTTTCTCAGCAAGGCCCCAGCCACTTTCTTCTCCAGCAAAGCAGACGCCAGCACTTTCAACAGTGCCCATCTTCAGTTCAGTTGCTCAGTCGTGTCCGACTCTTTGCGACCCCATGAATCGCAGCACACCAGGCCTCCCTGTCCATCACCAACTCCAGGAAGAGCTAAATAACCTTCATCTGGAATTTAACACATTATTGACTCAGGGTGATCTCTGCGGAAATTAACACCTGTGGGCGTTACGTCAGCGGGCGTTACGTAAGGGGATTTGTTACATAAGGGAATATGGACTTGGTTTCTGGTCAGTAAGTTGCTAAGAGGAGGCTGGTGTTCTTTTATGAAAGAATCTTTGCTGCGATAAACAAAGACAACCAATGGCTTTTTAACTTTTTTATTTGGTGTTAACTCCACAAGAAAACAAAACAAAACAAAAAATCGGTTACTCTGGTGTACGTGAAATCAGAACGATACAACCACGGGAAAAGAATCTCAGCCCAGGAATGGGAAACTGGTGCTTCAGTGCTAAGATGTGCAACGCGCTTCATACCACAGTGCGTTTCAGCGTTTTGCCAACTTTTTAAAGAGATGCTTTTTCTTTGTGATCACTCACTTACAAAACTGAAAACCACAACTTTCAACTCTGTCGCTGAGAGCCTCCGGGCTTCAGCCACTTAGCTACGAAAACAAATAAATACGTAATCTGTTCACTCCCTCGCCCACTTGTAATCCCTTCCCGTTCCCGTGGGAGGTGCGTCGCCTTCCCACCAGCGTGAGGAAGTCTGCACGTGACCACCTGGAGCCTTTTCATGATAAAAAAAAAAAAGCAGCTGTCCGAAATCACCGAGCTAAAGGTTGTGTCTGAAATCTATTTATTTGGTCTCGGCTACATGAGCAACGATTTCTAGAATGATCGTCACTGTAGTGATTTTTTTTTAGGAATTTTACAACTTCCAATTCTTTTTTTGCCTTTGCTGTTAAAAATTATATTTCAGTGCAGATGCTAATCAATTTTTAGGAAGCTCTGGAAGAAAGAAAAATACATAAACCCTTATAAAGTCTATAAATAAATAACAGCAACATAAAAACCTTACACACGCGCACACACACACACACACACACACACAAACCCACTTTAAAGTGTCAAAGATGTGCTGTATAAAAACAAACCCTGACGTGTGGTGAGACCAAACCCCACGGCCCATCAGGTTTCCCACAGTGAGGACAGAGAGTGCCGGGGGAGGGGGTGACTCCACGGCCCTGGAGGGAGTTTCCTGTGTCATCATGAAGGCAAGGCAATGAAACCCAATGCTTGAAGCAAACCACGTATTCTCGGCCAGCTCAGCTCCCAGCTAGTACATGTTACGGGTCTAGTGCCCGCCAGAATCAGTGGTGGAGCTGTCTCATCCAGTTAAGACTTCCCGACGTTACAGACACGCTCAACTGATCTCACACGTCGGTTTAAAAAAGAAAAGTAATTTTAAACATTTAGGTTTTGCAAATATTGCTCCTTCTAACTTCAGCCTGTTGCCCGGCGGCGTGAAAAGCTTGAGGAAGTGACCATTGTGAAACGGATGGGCCTGGACGAGACGGACCGAGCCCTGGCTTCTGGATGCCACTGGCGGGTGGGCCCCGTGGAGCCGTCACAGCGGTATGGGAGAAACCAGGACTCTGCCCCCGGCCCGCCACACACACAACTTGCCCAGAACATTCTCTCAAACACAAAAGGAGATCTAAGCTACGCTAAGTCAGAGCCAGGAGCGCAGCCAGCTGCTGCAGCCAAGGTCTCTTTGGGGTCGTGAGGTGGCCTACGTTTCAGGTCAGACGTTTACAATCTCAAGTTCTGGGGCGGGGGTGGGAACGGGGGGTGGGGGGCGGCTTGGATTCCATGTCGGTCACTGCAAGAATCTCACCGGCAACTCAGGTCCTCACCGAGTATTGCCAAGACTCACCGCAAACAACCCTGACTGGTGTCTGCGGGGGTCAAAGAGGCTGCGACGAGAGCGGGCTGGGGTGTCCCGGCCCGCCCTCCGCCGCACCTGGCCTCACATGCCACCCCACACCTCCAAGTGCTTGGCTGCCTCAGCTAGCGAGGAGGCCCCGACCATGGCACTGTCCATGGTACATACTCTAGGGGAAGATCCTAAGATAGAAAACACAGTATTTTTGTTAAGTCTCTAAAAGCACACCCTTGCAGTTCCTACGTTAAATGTACATGAGATTTTTTTTACTGAATGGCGACCGGGGATGAGTCACCCGGGCTGCCCTCTGGCCTCCGGAGACAGGCATGACTCGCTGCGGGGGTATGCGTTCACACCCCAGTTCGGAGAGGACAGAGCCTGCGTGTCCCCGAAGCTAGAGTCTCTGAGGAGTGAACGTGGGCGCTGACGCTGCGGTGCTAGCAAGGGCGGGGGCGGTGACGGACTGCGGCTGGAAGTGGGGAGGGCTGCGGCAGCGAGAGGACGCGGAAGGCAGTGATGCTTCAAGACGAGCACATGCACACCGGTTCTAGTCTAGTTCAGAGAGCCAAGAATTTTAACAGCTTGGAAGAAGAAAAAGAAAGAAAGAAAGAAAATCTTCAACAGGACAGCTGTCCTCAACTCTAAAATAAGCAAGAGAGAATTACTGATCTGAACCAGTTAATTGAAGAAGAAACCTAAGTTGTTGTTTTAGATTAACAGGCCTCACAAAAGGGTACTTTCCCCCTCACATAGCAATTAAAAAAAAATAACTTGTACTGCTCTGCGGGGGGGCGGGGTTAGAGATGAGTTCGGGAGAAGAGCGCCTCCTCGCCGGGGTCCGCCCACTCGCCTCCACCTTCCAAGCCTGAGTCCTCCGCGGCGGAGCCGGCGCTGGAGCACGGCGTGCGGTGGAAGCCGTTGGGCTGGGCTCCGGCGTCCCGCTCTGCTGTGCACCTCGCTTCATAAACAGAAGACACCTGAGGGGAGAGGGACACGGAACGAGTTTTCGAAAGGTCACAGAAGGGCCGGGGGAGGCGCTTTTTTTCACATACAGAGGTTACGGAACACACTATTGGTGGATATTTTCCGGTGGAGAGTTACCAGACTCTGAAGTTTTCCTGTTTGAAAGCAAAACGAACAAGCTCTCCCTCCTGACCTATAAAGGACCCAGGACCCTGATTCTGCACGTTCCCGCCTTCTGGAGTCTCTGAGCGCCGCCTTGCCCTCCTGGGGCTTCCGTTCTAGGGGCGGACAGCAAGCAGACCGATCCGCCCACACCTCTGCCAGGTTCCTGCTGCGCTGACCAGCTGGGGTGGGCAGGGGAGCGCTGATGGGGGTCCAGACAGGAGTGGCGGGGACAGCGGTTCTTTTGAGGAGATGCTGAGAAGAGAGCTGGGCCACAGAAAAAGCAGAGCTGGCAGGGACCCTGGGGGCAGTGCTTCTGAACCGGGGGCCCACTGGCATGAGGGGCGTTTTAGAGAAACTCTTGGTTGTGTGGGACTGCCCCCCACCCAGCAGACAGGCAGCTTCCTGGCCCTCGGGACACTAGCTGCAAGTGGTGGTCCCTCCCCAGTCACAGTACCCAGCAATGCTTCCCTGTACCCGTCATGGTTAATTAGCCACGCCACCCTCCCCTGACAGTGGCTGGGTAATTCTTCCCGTTCCCCCAGTGATGAGCAATGCCCCTCATTCATAGTAACTAACAAGCCGCCCCCCGCTCCAGTGGCTAGCAAAAAGCCCCTCCCTCGTGGTGACCAGCACCCCCTACTTACTACAGTAACTAGCCATGCCCCGCCAGTCATAGTGGCTTAGCAACACCCACCCCCTGCTCCCACCCCCACCTCCAGATGGCAGTACTGTCCCTGGTTCAAAGCCCCCCCCCCCCCCCCCCCCCCAGGAAGGAGCACAGAAAGACTGCCACACCAACGGGGGAGCGGAAGGTGTGGGAGCAGAGGCACGCGAGGGCAGACACACAGGCCTGGCAGGGAGAGCGCATCCATTCCGTGCACAAGGGCGGAAGGACGTCGCGGGGGGGGGGGGGGGGGGGGGGAGCGGCGTCGAACTCGGGGGCTGAGGGCGCGGCTCGATCGACACGCAGGCTCTGGCTGTGCGACTTCAGAGGCGTGTTTGGAAAATCTGTGCTCACGTGTGCTCGGCCGTGTTGGACTCTCTGTGACCCCATGGACTGAAGCCCCCCCACCCCCGCCCGGCTCCTCTGTCCAAGGGATTCTCCAGGCAAGGATACTGGAGTGGGTTGCCCTGCCCTCCTGCGGGGGGAAATCTTCCTGACCCAGGATCGAACCTGCGTCTCCTGCCTGGCAGGCGGGTTCTTCACCCCCTGAGCCAGCGGGGAAGCCCCTCGGAATCTTTCCGGGCCTTCAGTTCTCTGCAGATTGGCAGAACAGCACCCGCCTCCTGGGCGACTGAGGTAACAGAGTGGGGGTGCTGTGCCTTGTGGTGTGAGAGAGAGCCAGCGGGGAAGCCCCTCGGAATCTTTCCGGGCCTTCAGTTCTCTGCAGATTGGCAGAACAGCACCCGCCTCCTGGGCGACTGAGGTAACAGAGTGGGGGTGCTGTGCCTTGTGGTGTGAGAGAGACGGGGGTGGAGGGGCAGGTGGAAGCAGGAAGCCCGCGCGAAGCGCAGGCAGCGGGCGGCAAAGGGGGGCGGGGGAGTGTGAATGGTGGAGGTGGAGGCGGGAGAGCCCGGAGGACTGGGGTCGGCTGAGAGGAGGGTGGGCGGCGTGCGGAGGTGAGGAGGAGGGACCAGCAGCCAGGCGGTCTGGGGACTGAAGCTGGGGCGGCGGTCGAGGGCAGAACGGTCACGGAGCTGGAAGCAGAGAACGCTGGGGACGCCCCAGACGCCTGTCTTGATGCGTTAAGTCCAGCAGGTCCACGGACACAAAGACCACGGGGGCGCTCGGGGCAGGGGCGCTCGGGGTGGGGGCGGGGGAAGGACGACTTCCACAAGACTTCCACTGACACTGACAAACCACGCCGAGAAGCCAGAGGGGCTCCTTTGGACTCATTCAGCTGCCTGCCTAACCAGGCGAGATCCGGGCCCTCCCTGAGCTGGCGCCCCAAAGAGCTCGGGCAGGGCAGAAGGCAGGGGCGGCAGACCCACGGTGCCTTCCGCTGCGGCAGGGCCACAGCGGAGCTCTATGGGGGCGGGGGGCGGGGAGGGAGGGCAGGTGTGAGTGGAGGGGCTCCTTTCTGCTGTGCATTTTGAAAGATGAAAAGGGTGTCCACCCGAGCATCTTAAGGGGGAACCACGGGGTCAGGCGTGTGTGGGGCAAACACGCTCTGGCAGGAGTGAGGGACAGACTGCAAGGAGAAGGAGGCCGGGGGGAGGCCTTGGCAGTGAGTGGGAGGCAAGGCAGACCAAAGGGTCGCAGCCGCAGAGCTCGGTGCCGGGAGAGGCAGCCGCGAGACTCCCGGGTTGTGCGTGGCGCTGGCGGCTACTGCGAGTTAGTAGTAAGGAGGAGGACAGTCCACTTACCCTATTAAAATCTAACAGACGCTCTTCATTACTGGGCATTTCTTTAACATCTGGATACTCTTCTATACCATTCTCTCCCTTGGCATTTGTATAACATTCTTAAATCATTTTGAATGGAGAAGGGAAAAGAGGGAAAGGGGGGGAGATTGCATTAAGACACAGTCATGAAACATACCATTCTTGTTTCATTTTTTTTGCTGAGCAGTCAGATCACGAAAAGCAGACATGGTCAGCATCAGCTAGCCAGGTGTGCGCCAGGAAAACGTTAGGCCAGTTTAAAAAAAATGCTTCTAATGAATTGTTCATGGAGTAAAAAAAAAAAAAAAAAGAGGCCAACATAACCTCACAGTCTTGTTAATCCCACCACGAGACACTCTCTCAACAACATACTCACACCTCTCAAGTGACAGGCCCTGGTAACACAGGATTAAAAAGGCCCCCAAGGCCCCGGGGGTGGACGTGGTGTGGAGGGAGACGGATGACGCACCATGAACACGCTGCTGGACAAGGGGACAAACGCATCTCAGACGAGACGAGGGGTGATGGGAGAACACAGAGCAGGCAACCATCCTGTCTGTCCTTCCTCAGCTCAGCACAGCCTAAGCCATCTGACAGGGAGGGGCAGGAGGAGGGAGCTCGCGGGCCGACTGGGGGGCTCGGGACTGCACGCTGGGATTCGAAGGCATCAAGTGCCAGTCACCTGGTCCCGTGGTTCTCAACCCTGCTTTCCCCTGCAGATCACCTGGGGAGCCTTAAGACCAGCCTGGAAGCCCCAGGCCCCGCCCGAGGCTGCGCACTTGGTCTAGGGCAGGCTCTGGTCTCAGCTGTTTCCGGCGGGGCTCCCCGGCGATCCTGATGCATGGTCAGGGCTGAGGCCCACCTTAACTCAGATCAGCCCCCAGGCACCTTCGCTGTGTGGGAAGGGTGCAGAGGAGGAGACCTGACCTCCTGTGAGTCAGCATCCGGCCGACCGGCTGGCAGTCACTGCGGGGCGCGAGATGAGACATACCCGATGAGACGGGGACCCGCAGGGCCCATGGCGGCAGGGCCAGCTCGAGGACTGCGCCCTCCCGCCACCCCCAGGGGAGGGCCTGTGCACCCTGTTTGGCCTCCCCACGAAAGGCTGCACTCTCCGCAACCTTCAGTTCTGACAGCCTGGGGCCCTCAACCTCCCTGGTGCACGTTCATGAGAAACCCCAGGCTCTGTGATGAGACAGGCTGTCAGCTGACTCGGGGAGATTCTACTTAACTGTGCTGTAACTAGGGGCTAATTACTGAAAGAGCCCCAGTGCTCTCATCTCTAGAGAAATTTCTATGCAAGTTAAGACAGGTGCGCGGCCTCAAGTGCAAGGCTGGTATACACAGTAAACGTCTTCTCGAGTGCTGCTACCCAAAGCCTGGCTTTGGGCCCACCTGCCTTGGGACAGCTGGTTAAGACGCTCCACCGAGGCAGAAACCCAGCACCCAGCCCAGGCCGTCCGCTTTTCTCAGCTCACCTGCCAAGCTCTACCATCCTGACGCCCCACGGCACTCGGCTGCCCCTTGGATGAGGTGGGAAGGTGACTGTGTCCTTGGCTGGAACGCGCCAGGAGGTGGAGTGGGTCCCCCCTCCCAACCCACCGCCATCCCGTTCTCTTCCTGCTTTAGGGTTCTATGCGGACACAAGGGGTCAGTGGATGCCCCAGGCGTCAGGAAAGGGCAATGCTGACTGTTGTCAGGGTTCTTCATGGTCTCCACGGCCCTGGTGACCACAGGCCAGGCCAGTTCTGGGCATTTCAGTCTTTACAACTATTCTCTAAGAGAGCCATCTCTTTCAGCCTCTTTTTACAAATACAGACTGTGGAGGCACAGAAAGGCTTGTCATCACCTGAGGTCTAGCAGCTGGAGAAGGGAAGCACTGGGTTCCAGCCCAGCTCTGTCTGCTGAACCCTTAACCGTCACCTGCACTGAGTCCCTGCAGGGCCCTCTCTCTAAGACAAAAGAACAAGCACACTTTTCGAACTGAGTGTGTGAGCCCTGTAGGCGGAAGCTCGGGACAGCCCAGGGGAGGCACACAGTCCACTCGGCCCTCGTGGCCAGGGGCCCTGGGCACAGCAAGTGCGCTCCTGCTCCCCGCGGCGGGCGCCCCCGTGAGCACCTCTGTCCACAAACGGTCTCAGCTGTCACACACCACCTGCCCCGGCCCCTGTGTGGACTGCGCCTGCAGGTAGTCCCGGCTTGGGTCCTGATTCCCTGGGGTCCCTGCATTTCCAGCGCCCAGAACAGCGCCTGGCATGAGATGAGTGTGTAAGAAGGCTTTACCAAAGGAGCGTGTGTGTGGACGCACAGCAGGGCAAGGGAGGGGGTTCCCTCACTGCCCTCCGGGGTTGTGCTGCTGCCCTCCAGGGCCTCCGTCTCCCAACTCGCTCGGAAAAAGGGACACTCCTCCTCCTCCCCCACAGGGAGGCAGGGGCTGCCTGGTCAGGCCCTGACTCAGAGCTGCACGGGCTTCTTATGAGGCATGAGTGGCGTCAGAAGCTTCAGGAGCGAGGGGAGTCGGCAGGCCTGGCTGCTGAGCAGGTGAGAAGCCACTTGCTCTCCGGGCTGAGCTTCTCCTCAGACTGTGCCCGGCCCGCCCCCACCCCCTAACCCCGCCAGGCTGGAAGAACCGGGCTTCATGACATCACCACCAGGGATAGCTGGGAGTGGCAGGTCATCTGAAAGCCTGGCTACCATGCTTTGTTCACTGAACATTCCTGCACGCCACACCGCAATTACAAAGAGCTCTGTGTGCCTCGAGCCGCGTGCAGCACCTACAACGCACGGCACGGAAAACCACAGGCCAAGAGCTGGAGCGGCTGCCTCGCTAGTGACAGGAAACCAGGCTGAGGCCACCAAGACGTCCCTGTGGCCCAGGGAAGCCCACCCGGGGTGCTTAGGGGTCACCCTGTGCAGGCCCCCGCCCACTCCCGCTCCGGGCAGGCGCATCCTGGGTGCAGGGCCCCCTGGCCCTCCTCATCTGCATTCCCCACGGCTGCAGCTGGGACTCGCTCAGCCAGGGCAGCCACTGGACTCAGGTCAGAGTCCAGTCTGCACTCCTATTGTCCCTGTATCTCCCGGGCGCCGCGTGTGGAGGCCTCTGGAGGGCACGCTTGGACTGCAGGGCTACAGCCAGCACTCAGGCCTGGGCTGAACAGCTGGAGCCGTTCAGATGGATGCACCATCTGAGGCAAAATCAGGCTTTCTGTGGGGGCTATAAAGACTGAAGCACCTTGGAAATAATGAAGAGTGGCTAAATATTAGCTAATGGCAGAGGAGCCGGCCTTCAGTAGAGGCTGTTAAATAAAAAAGATGCTGGAAATGAAGACTCTGCTGCCCTCATGACCCTGGGGAGGCAGGGATGGGGAGCCACTTCTGTGCCCACAGGACAAAGAGAAGACGCGGACAACCCCAGGTCCTCCGGTCGGCTGAGGCCAGGCTGCGAGGGCACTGCCCCGCGGGCGGGGAGGGGAGACGGGACGCACACGCGAACACGCGAATACCAACCGGAGCCTGGCCTCCTCCCAGGGCCCTGAGTGGAAAGACCTCGAGACCAGCGCTGCAGCCGGCGGGGCCTAGGCGACCACAGCAGGCCGCACAGGCTCAGCCCCGAGCTGACTGCTCGGCCGCCTCCTCGGTTCTCTCCTCCCTGAGAATGGCAGGCCCGGGCTGTTTATCGCTTCTGAGGAGGCGCCCCCGCTGGGAGGTTCATGGATGAGAAGCCCTTTCCCAGTCTGCCCCCACGTCCCTCTCCCTGGTCTGCCCAAGCGCCCTCCCACGGCTCACGGTCACAGAAAGTCACTCAGCAAACTCTGGCCTCCACCACACAGCCCCCTGGGGCTGCTCTGTGCTCTCCTTCCCCCACAGGGGCCTTTATCTTGTCATACCAGACTGTGACAAGAGGCCAGGAGCCCCAGCAGGTGCCCTCCAGTTCTTCCCCACTCCAATTCTCTTGCTAGAATTGCTTTAGGAAAAAAATGCACCTGACCTGACACCCTCCAACGTGAGCTCTTGCAAGCGGCCCTCTCCTTCCTGTTCAAACTCCACCTAACGCGGCAGAACTCATGAGCCTGCTGACCAACTCGGCTCATCCCCTGCTGGTCTCTCCAGCCTCGGCTGGGCCCGGGGGGAACTGATTGCCACCCTGACTGGCCACCGACCCTCCCACCTTTGCCCCCCTCCCTGGGGGCTTACGTGTCTCCACGGCCCATCCCGCCCTAGGCTGTTGGTGGGTGTAAGAGTGGGGTCCAGCCCGCGCTCACCTCTTGTGTCCCCAGTTGCCCATGACCAATGCCTGTCACACAAAATGCTTCTGGACCAATATTCACAGCGAAAGGAACAGACTGCTCTTTAAGGAGCTAAGAGATCTGAGCCGGTGAAGGATCCCGCCAGGTCTCCTTACCTTCACACTCCGAGGCGGGGAAAAGAGGCGAGTACAAGGCTTTCTCCCACCAGGTTTGTTTCTCTTGACTCCGGTTCATTCCATGCACATCAGTGTTCAATACAGGGAACTGCTTAGATTAAACCAAATACAGACCAAGTTTATAAACTTTCAAGATAAAAGGGAAAATTCAAACATTATTAACTAGTGACTGCAAACCCAGGATTTTTTTAATTGATTATTTTATTTTTTACTATTTTACTGGCGTCCCTGATAGCTCAGTTGGTAAAGAATCTGCCTGCAATGCAGGAGACCCTGGTTCTGATTCCTGGGTTGGGAAGATCCCCTGGAGAAGGGAAAGGCTACCCACTCCAGTATTCTGGCCTGGAGAACTCCACGGACTGTAGAGTCTCTGAAGTCGCAGAGTCAGACACGACTGAGCGACTTTCACTTTCACTGTTCTACTAGACAAGGTGAAAAAACAAAAAAAAGCCACGTTCACAGCACATAAAGGAAGTTTTTCTTAAAAAAAGCACTGATACTGGAAATGGAATACGAAAAATACAACAAGATTACCACAAGACAAAAACAACAGGAAATAGCCTTGAGGAGAGCAAGTTTCCAGATCCTGGAACAGCAGAGCTAGTGGGGGTTGGGGGTGTGTGTGTGTGGCCCTGAGCCCCTTCTCCCCACTCAAGTGTGGGGAGGACTCTCTTCTCCTTCACACACTCAGGCAGGAGGGAGTCAAAGAAGCAATACCAACCTAATGGTCTTTACAGCAATGATCTGCTTCAGTGAGAACCAGAAGGAAGCTGGGACTAAAACCAAATAACCAAACGGACAGTAATTCAGCTTCAAAACAGGAAACGTACATGGAAACAAGAGGAAAGTGGGACTCTGGAGCACGGGAGAGACCCCACATCCTGTGCAGGCCCCAGGCCCTGGCACAGCAGAAGCTGCCCATGCCGGGGAGGGGGACCAAGTCCAAGCCCAGGCCCCACCCTTCACTGGCAGAGGTCTTGAGCTCCAGCAGGACCTGCCCACCATCCTGGGCGGGGCCAGCTGCGGCCACCACGGGTGCACCCTGGGATGCTGGGGACAGGGCAACCCCCGCTCCCTGCTCCTTTCCTGCTCAGCCTGACACCAGGCCCTCCAGGGTGAGGCCCGCTTTGGGCATCTCCACACCTCCCATCGCCCCTCACAGCCTCAACGAGGGCCTGCTGGGTCGATGCACATGCTCTGTGAATGCTCCACAGGCTTTTGTTTCAGAAGACGTTTCATCACAAGTTTAGACCCTGATCTGTTTCAGCAACCGATGATTTTCAATTCTGATAGGATTTTATTTATTCTGAACAAACAACGTAAATCACTTTATCAAAACCTTTTTGGACTCAGGAATGTGTGTTTATTAAGCTAAACGGGAAATATATGTCAGCTCCTGATTTTCGTTTAACTTCTCAGAAACACTCTTCAATCAGAAACTGAAGAGGATTTCGTTCTGTCCACCCAGAGCAGCCACTCAACCGCCACCATTCTCTCTTGCGGTGTATTCCAACAATAACGATTAGAAAGCTATTAGACAAGCAGACACCAAGGTGAACTGCACCGATGAGGCCGGGCCTAATGCAAATGAAGCCAGCAATGTGCCAGGGCTGCGGTTAATTCGAGGTGATGATTCCTGCAGTGGGCACGCAGCTCACAGGACCGGAAGCCCTCGCTGGAAAGCCTCGGCCTTCTCTGCAGGGCACACCTGTCTGCATGCAGATCCTCAGCGCTAAGGACGGCTCCCTGGACAAACGTGTCTCCGTCACCCAAGGCACTACCGAGGGGCGATGGGTTCAAAGGTAACCAGCCCCTACCTGTGAAAGAAAAACACCTGGGGCGGCTGTGGAACGATCGAGTGTTCATTCAGGTGGGCGCAGCTGGACTGATTCTCCTTTAATCCCCTCCCGGATTCAGGGCATGGGGTGAAGAGCAGGAAAAGGGACAGGACCCGTCAGGACGGGCAGGACAGGTGGGGAAGAGCAGGCTGGGGGCGCCAAGGGGCAGACAGGTGGCTGGGCAGCAAGGACAGGAGGAGATGAGACAGACACAAGCCGACCGGACAGCGAGTGCAAGGGCAGGAGCTGCGTCTCGCTGACGGGCACCCCTCCAGGAGAAGGGCTGGCACAGAGCGGGGACGCCACGGCTGCTGGCCTTAAGAAAAGCTCCCCTCCCGGCCAGAGACCCTGATGGCCCAGCACACCGCTCCCGCGGCCCTGAGGAGACCACCGTTAGTTGCGTCGTGCAGTTTCTGCCATTGTCTTTTTTTTTTCCTGCATCCTTCCTTCGAGTATCAGTTCCAATGGCGAGGACTTATTTCTCCTGTTTTGTTTACACTGAATACGTGGTCAGTGAATATGCATTACGTTATGACATCTTTCCACTTAGCTATTTCCAGCGTTGAAGCCTGCACGCTAAAGATGACCAGGAGGCCTTGCTTGACTAATGTCTGCTTAATGTATTAATTCACCTTCTGCAGTGGCTGAGCATGAAAAGGATGAAGACAGGCTGAAGGAGATGGAGAACAGAATGGGGCATGGCCCTGGGCGCTCCCGGCAGCTCTGTCTCAGCTCCGCTCCCTCCCCTCCAGGCTCACTGGCTACCTGGACCCCTCTGACTCTCGGGTCCACTGCGGCACACTGAGCACCCCCATCCTGCCACGCCCGCATTCGCCCTGCCTTCCCGTGGCACAAGTGCTCTAACGTACGTGTAGCTTCACGCTGCTTACGGAATGTACCTCCAAGGATGCAGACCTCTCTCTCTCTGGTCCTTTATACCCAGCACCCAGAGCAGTGCCCAGACAGAGTGGCTCTTAACAAACGTGCGACGGATGAAGGACAGTAAAGAGGGAAGACTCGAACACTACCCAGAAAGCCTAATCGAAAACATCTGTAGCAGGAGATGTAATGGTCAGTACTTCTTCAGGAGATCAAAGCTGGGTAAATGCTCGCTGCTTTAAACCTGCACTGAATACCCCTGCATCTGGTGACCAGACTGGAGTCCAGGGCCCCGCCCTGGGTTCTGTTCTGTGAACAGAGTGCTGAATGGTGCCCTGGGTCCCAGCCAGCTCCCCTTATTCACGTCACGAAAGGAAGAGGAAGTGAAGAGACGCCCTGCGCCAGAGCGCCCAGCAGGGCCACGGCTGTCCTAGTCCTCCTTGCTGGCCGGGAAGTGCGTGGTGGTAGAAGGAACTCCGGCTCTCCCTCACGCAGGGATCCGGGGCAGGTGGCCCACCCTCCGCGCCCACGTGCCCTGAGCCGTCCCGGGGAGGGGTGGGGAACGTCACTGCTGGCATTTGGTAGGGGGGTGGTGGCAATGGAGGGCACAGCATCTGGCGCAGGTGGGCTGGGACCTCACACCCTCCGCTCGTCAGAGCCCCTGACCCCCACGGCACTGCTGCCTGTCCCAAGGAACGCCTTCCCCTGCTGGACTGCAAACTCCTGGAGGCACGACGAAGCCTCTTGCTGCTGCTCTGGGCCTTCGAGGGCACGACAGGGAGTCAGCCATCGAGCAGACGGCAGAGCGGACACTCCTGCCACAAGGCCACGCAGAGCTGGGCACCAAGGCACACAGCTCCTCACCTGTCCTCACCTTTCCCTCATACCTCAGCTGCCACGACCACGTGCTGGCTGCCACCCTGCACAGGTGAGCTGCTCACCTGTGCGACTGCTGCTGCTTCTACCTGGCCTGCCCCGCCTCCTCCCTTCCGCCCTGGACATTCAGGTCTGTGCACCAGCCTCCTCCGCACTAGCAGGCTGGGTCGGTCCTCCTTGGGTTCCCACGCCTCCTGTGTTCATCCTCCACAGGCCGTCACCCCTGCCACCTCAAATTATGTGGGCCCGAACACCCTCAAAGGACTTCCCTGTAGCTCAATCAGTAGAGAATCTGCCTGCAATGCAGGAGACCAGGGTTCAATCCCTGGGTTGGGAAGTTTCTCTGGAGAAGGGAATTGCAATCCACTCCAGTGTTCTTGTCTGGTAATTCCATGGACAGAGAAGCCCAGCGGGCTACAGTCCGTGAGGTCGCAAAGAGTTGGACACGACTGAGTGACTCACACACGTAAATACCTTCAAATGCAAGGAACCAGCTAGGAAATTATAGTACCTCCAAATGATGGAGAAAATGCAGAATATGCAGAAATAATATGCAGAAAATAAAGAAGGGTGATTCTAAATAAAGTGTCATTTCAGTCAAAAAAGAAAAAAGGTCGGACAAAAAAAAAAGTAGAACATACGTGAACACGTATGTGCTTCCCACAAGCATGCAGGGTCCTCAGAGGCAACACGCTGGGACTCACACTCGCGGCTAGGAGGGGACTGGTACGCCACAGACACGCCCTCCTGGAGTGCCCGAATTGGAACCACGGCAGAGAATGCCCTGCACGACGGAGAACAAGTCAGCTGCTCGCAGACTGGTCTTCAGGACCAGGCTGAATTCTCCCAGGACAAGGACAGCCTCTGGTTCACTCAGGGCACCTGCCGCAGGGATGCGCCCAGGACGGGCGAGTGTTTAATAAATGTTTGCTGAACTGAACTCAACTAACCTTTTGAAAAGGATCGTTAATTCATGCTCCTGGGTACCAATTCTATCAGAAATCCTACATTCTAGACCACCTGTGCTCTAAAACAGACGGGCAACTAGTGACTTTAAAAAAAAACAGAGCCCTGCCCTCTGCAAAGATTGCCCTCACTCAGGGAAGTGGGGGGAAGATGACCTGGCTGGAGATCTCCGAGATGGACAGGCAGCATGAGAGTGAAGAGGCAAGATCCTGGCCCCAGACTGGGGCCTTTCGGGCCACCCTCAACCTTTCTGCAGCTCAGATGAAGCTACGGGGTGGGAGCTGCAGGCAACGATGCTGAGAGATCAGGGCTGAGAGGACTGGTGACGGCGAGGGTCCTCCGAGGACTTAGCTGGCGCCCCAGACCTGTCAGGTTTGCTGGGAAAGATCGAAGGCAGGAGGAGAAGGCAGGACGACAGAGGATGAGAGGGCTGGATGGCATCACCGACCCAACGGACATGAGTCTGCGTGAACTCCGGGAGTTGGTGATGGACAGGGAGGCCTAGCATGCTGCGGTCCATGGGGCTGCAAAGAGTCGGACACGACTGAGCGACTGAACTGAACAGCCGTGTCAGACAAGCCAGAGCTCTGATAACACACGGAGACGCCGACACACCAGGGGGTGGAGGCCTGTGGTGGTGGCTGTGACGCAGACTCGCTCTCACTCTTTTTCTTCCTGCTCCATCTGGTGCCAGGCGAGACACCAAGTACATGAGGGAACTTTTAAGGATGAAAAGTGGGGTGACCAGCGAACAGATGAAGGCTGACAGCGTTATACTCTTTTGCCGTCCTGAGCAGCTCAGATGTCAGGGTTTCGGCGGGATTCAATTCGTGGCTAAAGATCCCCAGGCAAGAGCCTCAGACAGATTCTTGGGTTGCTGTGGGGACTTCCCACCACTACCTGCACTTACAGCCTCACCTAGGCACTGACCGGACACAAATGAGATGTCATCTGAATCCATGAGGAGCTCACAACTTAACAAAGAAAGGACACCGTTGACTCAGGAAAAATGGCAAATGCAACTAAGAGGAAAGGCATCAAGCACATGAAAATTAAAAGGAAGGAGAAGCGATTTCTGGAGCAGCGAGGAATGGGGGACGTGGGAGGGAGGGGCGCCTCGTGGGTCCAGCTGGACGGAGCCACGTGAAGGCAGGCGGGCGGAGCACGCAGGACGACGGAGGCGAGGAAGGGATGACCCAGCTGCTCTCCAGCCACAGGTGGCCTGACTTATCGACACCTCCACCTGACTTTTTAAAAAGCTGCCCCTGGAAAAGGGCCGGGGGGTGCGGGGCGGGGGGCAGAGCCACAGGCTTCTCCTTGGAACCTTCACTGTTACTTCTTGTACAGTTTAACCTCAGATAACTTCTCAGCAATAACAAATGGTACAATGACTCCATTAACAAAACTATTCCTATTAACCTCATTTGATAGACTGACCCATACAGTTCAGGTAACTTCAGGAATACATACTTCATAATAAGCAAGGGTACACCTGCAGGGAATCTATGGAAGTTATTTGTTACATTTGTATAGAGGGTTCATTGCTACATGTACCACAAAAAATTTCAGAGAATTCTACAGAGATGTAATTTATCTTACATGTAAAATGTAACTTTTAATAAACTAATCAGTGTTGCAGAGACAGTCAGACAGGCTTCCTACTTCAAGAAACCCTTCGCCGCCATTTCTGAGGAGCAAGGGGCCTTCTGAAGAGTGAACAGCCATTTCTGGATTCATCAGTTGTGAAAGCTTTGCTTTAAGCATAGCACACGCATGTTAAGACCACTCAGAAACACCTCATACTCTGATTTATTTAAAAATGTCAACTGTCTAGTTCAAATTGATAAACATCAAATCCAAGGATGCTAAGTTTTAAGACATTCCAGGTAAATTCCCAATAATTTAACCCTATCTTTTCTTTGCCTGAAATGGCTGTTCTTAAAGTCTGATCAAATCCTTTCACCAAGTACCGATCCCCACTGACACATACCTCTTCCAGCTGTCCTGAAGAAACTGGATTATCTTCATAAGCAGGGAGCTGGCAGCCTGCTCTGCAGCTGCAGGGATGGTTAGTCTCTTCCTCACACTGTGCCATTATCTTACAGTTTGCTTCTGAGCTTTCCAGGCCGGTCTCCAGAGGCCCGCTCATGCTGCACTCCAGACACGGGCTCCGCTCTCCTGCCGGCAGGACCCCGGCCGACTCCTCCTGGGAATCCAGGGACGTCTGGGCACTCTTCTCCATCCCAGACTTCTTTAGCCTGGGGAGGAACTTCCCAGACTCAAGCTCGGACTTCCCATAGTAATGGCCTTCTTTCTCTGCGTCCTCTTCCAGCGGTTTGAGATCTGCCTGTGGATCTTCGAATGCGTCGACTTGAGAAGGAATGGGAACATTTGCTTCGTCTCTCTCGGATTCAAATTCTGACTCACTTCCTCCTCCGGGGGAGAGTTCAGATGCAGAGATGGGGCGAAAGTGAGTCCTGGGGGAGATCCGGATAGCCCGGTACTGCGTCCTGTCGACGTCGCATATCCTGGGGTGGAAAACTTCGCTGTCGGAATCGGAGCAGAGGATTGATTTCGGTTTGAAGCTTGGACTGAAAGACGCAATCCCTTCGGGTTCAAAGGAACACTCTACGTGGAGAACCTGTGAAAATGGATTGCTTAAGTCAAAGGAAGAGAAGGGATACTCGAGTCCAGGGTCTTCAACTTGAAAGTTGCCACAAGCTCCTAGTAAGTCTTCATGGAAGATGAAGGAAAATCCCTTATTCAATCCGTTTTCCCCGCTCTTCGGCTGGTCGCTCTGTTCGAAGGACACAAAGGGCTTCCATAACTGCCTGTGGCCAGGAGCGAAGCTGTTTCCGGGGGTCATAAAGACATCTGTCCCCGCTATGGTCACCACGTCGGAAGCGGCACACTGCAGCAAGCTCCCTTTGGTGTGACTGGGCGGTACGACTGCCCACCCCCCATCGCTGTTAAAGGTTTTGAGCTCCCCATAAACTCCTCCCAGGATGAATGAGTTCTCTTTGTCTTGGGCCACGTCCCAAGGTTTCGAGGGGGTGGTGTAGTCCCCGCCATCCACCTTGGACAGCTCGCCGGACACAAAGGCTCTCTTCTCCAGGGTCTCTTTCTGGCCCTCCCACAGATGGTATTCTGATCTCTGCACGGCCTTGCTCGGCTCCTGGAGGGGCTCCATTGGAGCCTCAGCATCCAAACAGCAGCAGTAGTTATTTACATCTGTCGGAAACAACTCATCATCAACGCTTTCTATTTCTAGCAGAGCTGCAGAATTTCTATCTGCCATCTTTGTCCAAATGTCTTTCATAACCCCTGAGCTGTAGCCATCTCCACGCGGACTGCCTTCACCACACACTTGCGTAGTTTCGAAGGCTTTGTTCTCTGTTTTTTGTTCTAGCTGAATACCACAGATAGATTCTAGTTTAGATTTTTTTTGGAAAACTAACGTTGGGATTTCTCCTAAAGTCCTACTGTTTTGCTGGCAAGTTTCATCCTGCAAAAAATCTAGGAGTTCTTCATCTACATAATTGGATGAGACTCTAGGAACTACATAATTAATATCCTCTGCGTTAAACTGTGTGGATTCTTCAAACTGGATATTTAACGTCTCATTGTCTGAACGTGTTTCTTCTGAATGGGACCATGGACTGCAAGTTCTTGTTGAAAGATTAGAACAGTGTTCATTTTCTTCAAAGGCACTATTTTTGGTCCATATTAGTAATCTAGACTGTGTTTTCCCAAGCATGTTAGCACTAGAATCTGTATTTTCATTTCCCAAGTTGAGTGTTTCAAAAGAAAAGGGTAAAACAGAATTACTGCATTGCACTTCAAACACTGAAAAACAGGAGTTTATACCAGATCCTTCATTAATATCTGAAAAGAGCTCTTGATTGCCGGCCAGCAAATGCGGATTGAGCACTGTGCTGTCTAAGGTCGGGGAGAGTCGAACCGGGGAGTCTCCCGCAAAACTCTCCCCGTCGGCATCGCCAGAGCTGGACGAACAGCACTCCCAGAACTGGGCCAGGCTGCCAAGGTCTTGCAGGAGAAAGCCCTCAGCGCCCACAGAGCTGGTACAGTCTGCCCATATTGCACGTTCCCCTTGCAACTCCATTCCATCTAACACTATGCAACATTCTGCCTCAAAATCTGTCTTCTCTTTGCTTTTTTGTCGAATCATATTTAAAATCCGACTTTCTCCTTGCGTGGTTTCTGAGGCACCAGGATCCAACATGGATTGGTCAATATCCACTTCGTAGAAGTGTGTTAATTCTGACAGATGAATATCATCCAAGTATTTGTCGTCCTCTGGCAGAGGACAGAATGAGGTCCCAGCGAGGTCGATATCCTCATTTATGACTGCAGGCATTTCTACAAAATGGCCATCGATGAAAGTACCTGCTGCGAGGTATGTTTTATGAATATTATTGTTGCTGATGCAGAGGCCGTGCACTGACTCGGACAACTCCTCCACAGCCGCTGAGGTCGCGTCGCCGGCGTCTTGCCTGTTGCGGTACGTGGTCTCCAGCTTGCTTTTTCTGCTCAGAGGGACGAAGTACTCGGCGATGGGCTCGGTGTACCACAGCGGCTCCTCCTTGTACTCCCTGTCCGTCCTGCTCTCCAGGAACAGGTCTCTGCCCTCGGCGCCCCCCGCCTCCTTCCTGCCCAGCTCCTTCAGCGGCCGCTTGCCCCGCTTGCACAGCTGTCGGAAGGAGCCGCCGCCGCCGCTGCTGCTGCTGCTCCCGGCGGCGTGCGGGCTTCTCTCTGCCTTCTCGCCGCGCTTCAGCGAGAGCCGGCTCTGCCCGCTGCGCGCACCTTTCTTGTTCCGGATCTCCCGCACCTTGTGCCTCAACTTCACGCACTTCGCGGACGCCTTGGGCTCCCCCTGGTTCCCGCTGGAGCTCGAGCCGGCTTCGCTGGAGCCGGATGACCAGGAGCGCGGGCGCGGCTTCCCGTCTGGCCGGTGCCGGCTCTGCTTCTTGGACGGCGGCGGCGGCGCGGGCCGCTCTTCGCCGGGCCCGTTCCTGAACCTGTTCTCCTTCTCGCTGTGGCTGCGGCCGCTCTGCGTTCTCTCGTGCAGGCTGGCGGGCGGCGCGTCGCCGCTTCTCTCCCGGATGACCTCGCCTTCGCTGTTGCAGTCCTTGGGGGAGGGCGTGTCTGTGCTGGCTGGAGGGGCTGTGGACGAGGAGGACGAGCTCGAGTAGGAGCCGACTGCGGACTTGTTCCACACGGTCATGATTTCCTGCAGGCAAACTGGCTTCTCGGACAGCGGTGGAAACGCTTCATAGTACCTGAAAAAAACAAGCAAGAGATTTCAAAAGTGGGCGCTCAAGACGTCATCCAGTATAGTAACACAGCATCACCCACCTGAGAAATGGGGCATTTCATTTCAACAGAGTCAGTGTTTTTACACGCCATCCATGACTTAGCAACTTAAAAAACTGACAATACAGTAAAACCTTTAAACTTAGGTCCGTGGATCAAGCACCTTCAAAGTTCAACACCGAGATAAGCACTCCAGGAATACTTAGAGAATATGTTAAGCTGACGACTGTAAACTTTGGATTTTTGTAAAGTCACAAAGTACAAATGGGATGCTGTGGGAAGAATGCTAATATTCTGATAAGGAATGTCTGGACGTGAATCTTGGCTCACTTCCTCTGCTTGTGAGGTCAGGCTACTCGTGCAGGGCCACGGGCCGCTTCCTCACCTGGAAAATGGGGGTACCGTGGCTTCTCTCGCAAGGCTGGCGCACGCGCTAGAAACAGATGCAGGTGAAGAGCTGGAGAGCAGAGTAGTTGTGAGCAGGTGCTCTGAAGCCACACTCCCTGAGCCTGAGTCCTCACTCTGCTATCTGCCAGCTCCGTGACCTTAGGCACAGGTCCTAAACCTGCGGCCTAGAAAACGGGCTGACCACAGTACCTACCTCACAGAGCTGTGAAGAAGGGAGGAATTAACATGCACAACGAATCGCTGACTGTCACTGTGTCTCCTTCTCAGAAGCCACTGCGACGCCCAGCTGGCTAAGCAGGCCGTCAGAAATGGCAGCGATCGTGGGATTCAAGGGTTCGGGAAAGGGGATGGATGCTGGTGAGGCCCGGAACAATCAGACGAGGTGGACCACACCTGAGCCTGATGCTCCAGGCACGCTGCGGTCTGGTGAGCGCCGGCTGTGCAGCGTGGGAACCGGGGTGAGGATACGAAGACACCTGCCCCATGCCTCGGGAGAGTGGCTCCTGCAACACGGGGTGGGAAACCAGGAGGCTGGCGTCGGAGGGCTTGGAAGCAGGGCTTCGGTTTACTAGGAAACTGGTAGCCCCGGAAGGTTTCAGAGCGAGACGGACTCGACTGGCCAAGGAAGACTCGGGAGAGCCAGACTGGCTGCCAGAGCGAGGACTGCCACTGCGGAGGCCAGTCAAGGTCACACACGGAGTGATGCAGGGCCGGGTTCTCAAGGGCCTGCGCTGGACTCTCCTCCTCAGCCTACACCACGCTGTCTGACGGAAGCCTACTGTGGGCTCTGTAAATCATTCTTAACGTTCTCGGAATCCCGTTAGAAGCGTAAGAAGAAACAAGTGAAATTAAGTTCCACAGTGTATTTTACTTAGCCGAATATATCCACATGATCATTTTACATTTACTCAATAGTAAAAATGCTAATGTAATGCTTTACATTCTTTTTTATATGAAATCTTTGGACTCTGGGGGTCAGGACGCAACCCACGCCAGACAGCGCATGCCGCCACTCTGGACAGCACACGCCACGCCACACCAGACAGTGCACGCCATGCCGGACAGCACACGGCCACACGAGACAGCACACACCGCCACGCCGGACAGCGCACGCCGCCACGCCGGACAGCGCACGCCGCACAAGACAGCACACACCACCACGCCAGACAGCGCACGCCACACGAGACAGCACACACCACCACGCCAGACAGCGCACGCCGCCACGCCGGACAGCACACGCCGCCACGCCGGACAGCGCACGCCGCACGAGACAGCGCACACCACCACGCCGGACAGCGCACGCCGCCACGCCGGACAGCGCACGCCGCACAACCAATGGCATCCTGCTTTCTGCTTAAGATTTACAAGTTTGGAAGATTCCAATGACACATATGATAAGGAAGTCTGCTTACAATGCGGCCAATTTAAATACAAACCATTTATGAAGAAAGCGGAAAAGCATCTTCAGGAAACAAGTCTGACACGGGTTCATGGCTTGCCCACGTTCCCTCAGTAATCAGCAGTGGGAAGCTGGCTTCCTTATGTGTAAAACAAAGACAATCCTAATTCCCACAGCTGGCTCAAAGGACTGGCATTGAATTTCGAAGGTCATGTATGAACGGACCATAAATAATAAACTTGTTCGTTCTATCAGTTTCACAAATATTGATTCAATGTGTGTGAAAAAAAGATAAGACCATCTTATTCACCTTTGAGTTCTCTGTGTCAGGCACACAGTAAGCGCTCAATAGATTCCTGAGTTACAAAATAGCAAACTAAACCGCAGACAGCAAACTAAACCTGTAAACCGTGCAGCAGGGCGGTCATTACTGTGACTTGATCACGGAACCCAGTGGGACGTACATTTCCACTTGATCCTTCACTGTGGGCGATAATTCTGCCTCTGGAGAGGGAGACCCCTCTAACTTCTTGTGAATCTTCTCTTCTGTTAAGGAAACAAGAATTCAGAACGATTTGTCTTGTATCAAGTCGGTAAATGCTTGTGTTTTTAAAAGTTTCTCAAGTAAATTTAATCAGAAATTACACAGGATTCTGTGGCTTAAAAAGAACTCTACACCAGTTTATCTTTTTAATAGAAATCTATTTCTTCAGGGACTTCCCTAGTGGTCCAGGGGTTAAGACTCCATGCTTCCAATGCAAAGGGTGTGGGTTCGATCCCTGGCCAAGGAACTAAGATCCCAAATGCTCCGTGGCATGGCCAAAAAGAAAGAAACCTCTTTCTTCAGTGAGCCAGGGCAAACTCTGCTCAGCCACATTAACACTGGGCTGAGATCTCTGACCTCATCACTGACAGAGCACGCTAGAGGCACTTAGTTACGAGACTGAAATCCCCTGGGTGCTTATTAATTACACCGCAAGGACAGAACATCTGTTTGGATTCCAAAAATACTTTCTCACATGATTCCGCACTCACGGACTTTATATCGCCTCTTCCTGATTAAAACTGATATGTAAAGAAAGTTCCTACAATTAGCTCTGTTACTTAGCATGTAGGGGAGCAAGGGCTGTGTTTCAACTCTTAGCTCACGATCCTGCTCTCAGATTAGAAACAAACTGTGCCTTTAAAAAGGCTCAAGACTTGGGGGCACGCAGCAAGATGACCATGAAGGGGACAAGCAAAAGAAAGACCCTTAACAGGTAATTCTCACTCTATGGGCCTGCAGAAACGCTGGGGAAAGAAGCTGTGAGAGTTCACAGATGACAACGACTCGATGGGCCTGTCGAGTCTGCCTTCCCAAAACAGTCAAGACTCACGGCAGAAGTTCCTGTGGCAACCCTGAAATGGCAGGTCACACACCTCTGCAGGCCTCGCTGCCACATGGGCGAGTGTTAGTGTGGGATGATGGGGAGCAGGGGGAGGATGGAAAGACAAGAGATGATTGCTCCAGATCCAGAGCTTCATCTCCTCTCCAGGAGTGCTCCGGCAGATGAAGCCACTCCTCTGAGAGCAGGGACCTCTCTGCAGAGGATGGCCATGGGCTGACCAGCAGCCTTCCACAGCCAAAGACGGGGCAGGACACCGGCCTGGCGACACGCTGGGCACGAAGACTGTGGTTCCGTGCTCTTTCTTTCCGATCGGTTCTGAAACCTGTGCCCTGCGTGGTGGACGTGGACAGCCCACAGGGACAGCACTCTCACCTTGCTGGCTCTGCAGGTCCTTCAGCCTGGAGCAGAGCTCCTCCACTAAAGTCTCAATGCCAGAGCTCTGCGGGGACAGAAACGCACACGGTGAGTGCCAGGTATGGAAGAGTCAAGCTGTTTGTACGCTATTGTCTTAACAGGAAAGCTTTACAAATCTTTCATGTTTCAAAAGAAATACATTTTCCATATTTAAATGAACATAAGAGTAGATTCAATCCAATAGACATAGTTTACTAATAAAGCATATTTACCAGCACTTGCTGATAGAATGTAAAAACACTTATGAGACTCCTAGAGTGGCTCTGTCTTCCTGGGGGTACAGCAGCTTGCTCATGGGGGAGCCTCAGGACCTAAATGCCTGTCTTACAGCTAAGAGTCTGTCACTATCAAAAAAACATTATTCAACATCTGTAACATCTGTGTGAGCAAAGGGCTTGTACCGGGCTCAATACAAATTAAAATCACAAAAACTGCCTTCTGGTCCTCTGAGCAGTTCACGGTCTAAAGAAAACAGGTGATTTCTTTTTCTTTTTTTCTCTTTTAAAGTGAACACTCATGACTGAACAGAAAGAGCAGATGGAAAACATATGTCATCACTGTGAACAGATGTGAAAGCTGCACTGCACGGGTCATGGATAGGGTAGTGGCCTCTGGACAGAATCAGGGCAAAATTTAAGGAGAGGGCGTGGAAGAGTCGGAAATTGGTGGGAGGGTGGGGGGAGAATAAGAGCCTCACTCGACGGAAAAATGGATGATGCAAACAGGCATGAGCAAACCTTTCACTGCGCAGACTTTCAAACTTTTAAAATTCTCTCTCTCAAGGGAGGAAAAGGCAACGACCTTTCACAAGGTACCGGAAAACTGAACGCATTTCCCAGGAGCTCCGCATTTACTCAGCAGCTGAAAAGTCCTACTTAAACTGGAACCGAGTCCCTCTAGGTGGGCATGACCTGAGCGGATGCACAGGACTCCACTGCCCTTCGCCCCCGCGGGGCCTCGAGGAGCTAAAAATAGAACGTTACCCCATTTGCTTCCCTCAAAATGACTCAGCACAAGCATTAGAGATATCCTAAAGGAGAAACCGCACAGTCACACAGTCTGAGCAGCGAGAAGGATCACAATGAGAACGGCTAATTGTACACACTGATTAAGTTACACGCTATCCACATCACAGCACAGCTTTTGACGGGAGACAGGACAGAAGGAGAAAAGGAAAACGGGCCAGGACAGAGCTGACCTTTCCTGAAGAAGCCCTAGAAACCACGGCAGGGACTAAGTCATAATATACACAGGCCCAGCTACACAATTCCACCGGGGGACTCGCTTACCATAGTGTTCAAGGTGGGGTGAGTATGGCCGCTTTATTCCATTTCCTCCGGACCATGAACCTAACACCAGTGTCAGCTGACCGCCGGCGGCACGCTGCTCTTCAGTACAGCAAGCCTGTGTCGCCGTTTCTAAACCCAGCGCCAGCCTCCAGTGCCGAACACCGAGCCCAAGGGATCGCTTATTCTACTCCAGTCAGGGCTCTGAGCCGGCGGGCATGTACTGTCCTCCACGGGCCAGCCGTGACAACAGTCACCGGACGCTGCTCGATTTTTTGCTTTGTCTTGGAAAGTCCTTCCAAGCAACTATAAAATTCAGTTGCTCTGGACAGTAATGCAGCTTAGGAGTATTTCCATTTGCTCTCATGTGCAAATGGGAGAGAAGCAACATGCGTGCTCCACAAGGGACAGGCACTCCCATCAGGCCTGTCTTCCTTCCTTGATTCCTGCAGCATCCTAACTACACTTTCACACACACACACACACGCACGCACGCACACACACGCACACACACACACAATCATAAGACCACTGGATTATCACATGAGCACACTGAGAGACATAAAGGGTGTCAAAAGCCATTCTGGACCCTGTCATCTCCCAGGAGGAGATTCTGAAGCGTGGATTTGGTGCTGCTAATGAGAAATCTTATCCTTCTTCCCAATTATATTAACTAGATAATTTTAATTATCATATTTTAATAGCATAGCATATCCACAAGGGCATTCAAGAACACCTAGAGCCTACAGCATTTTAAGGAAGAAGTATATTATATTCATGCTTTAGGGATAACTCAAAGGGAGAAAAATGCTGTAGATGAAAAAAAAAAAACAAAACACTAACATTCTACCATTTAACTCAAGAACCACTTTTCCGGCTGCAAGATGGATAATACCCATTTACCTCCCAGTATCAAACCAACATGAAAAATTTCTCTGCAGACCATAGAATCACTCTAAAATGCAAGTTACAGTATCCAAATCTTTACACTGGGAAACCACACACAGAGCCTGGTGCTTTCCAGGAGAGGTCCGGGAGGCCGTCTTCTGTAACGACCGTTCACTCGTTTATTCCTCCCTCACTCAGAACAGCCTGCGAGATGAGCCCCTCATCCCTGTGGAGCTTACACTCCACTAACTCCCACGTCTCAGGAAACAGCCCGGAGCAATGGACCTGGGCCTGGGTCCCTGAGTGCAGGCCCGCTCCTTGTCTCTGAACACCCCCATCTCAAGGTTCCCGAGAGGAAACCAAGGTGGGCGTGCCTGTCACATCAAGCCACACAAACACTGGTGCCATCTCTAGACAGTGGATCTGACTTTCATTTCTCAGAGTCTCATTTTTGGATTCATTGCTTTTTCCAGCACCTTGGGGTTTTTGCTCTGAGTTTGAGGTTGGGCGATTAAGAAAGAGAAACACACCTGATCCAGAGAACGCAAGGTCCTATGGGTCCTGCCTGGACCGCACAGTGCGGCCCCTGCTGCCTTCACTCCCCCCAGGCTACAGGGTGGACTCGGGGCACTTCCGGGATGACGGAGCCCCCAGCCAGACCCTCAGCGACGTACCGTCCCCCTGCTTCTGGGAAAGCTTCTCCGTTGGCTTCGATCGTCTCCCACCCCACAGCACGGTGCTTCTTCCTCCTCTCCTCCCATCCTTCTTAGCTAAGGATTTTAATCTTTAGCATCAAGAAAACAAAGGTGGCCTTGACCTGTCCTGCCTAGTTATCCCTCCTCTCCACAAAGGTTTCTGTGGCTATGCTAATCATCTCAAAGGCTAACCTTTTACAGAGACCCTTTTTAGACTGGACAGCCCCTGAGTGCTGGACGACAGCCCCACACCGACCGTGCTCACTGACAGGCGTGACACGCAGGCCACTCAACTGCCTGTTCCACGCAGGACCAGGGGCTGGCGGGTGGAGTCAGACAGATGCGGGTCTGAAGTCCACCCCAGGGTTAGCCACATGACCGCCCGTCAGTTATGCTCCTACTGAAGCCTTACTTTCCACATCTGGAAAGTGGTAAGAACACTGCTTCCAAATAGCTGGGATTTTGACTTCATACGTGTTAGTTGCTCAGCTGTGTCTGACTCTGCGATGGACTGTAACCCACCAGGCTCCTCTGTCAGCAGAATTCTCCAGACAAGAATGCTGGATTGGGTAGCCATTCCCTTCTCAAGGAGCACTTCCCAGCCTAGGCATTGAACCTGGGTCTCTGGCACTGCAGGCGGTTCTTTCTGAGCCACCAGGGAAGCTGACTTCTTGTGCTGATGCCCTAACTCCTCTTTTCTATTTACCTCTGCTCCATTTTTGGGTCTACTTCCTGGGAGACTTCCTCAGCTATACCTTTCCACCCTTCTCCCAGCCTTTTGTTGCCATCCTCCCGTTTAGGATTTTCAGGAGGCCACCTTGCCAGCTGACTGTTTCTCCTCTGCAGCAACCTCCTCCTCAGTGAGGAACTCCCCGGGCTTCAGAGCTGCGGCAGCCAGGGAGGAGAGCCACGCGGACCCGCCCGTCAGGCTCCAGGTTTCAACACGGGATCGCATCCTTTCCCGCAGAGGAGCTGGCTGCTGCACTCCTGCCTGGCTCTCACCTCTCCAGAAGTACCGACGGGACGGGGAAGCCGCTCGCTGTGTGCTCTGGGGACCGGGTCTCGGGCACTCGCCCCACGGGTCTGCGGGGACGCCTCGGCAAGACACTGGCAGGGGCGACACCTGTCCTCTGGGGGTGCTGACTCCTGGCTCCATCTGCCATCAGCAGAGCCTCAGCCTTGTGCAGAGAGGGTCTCGGCTCCGGGCCGGCCCTGCGGAGGCACCGGACAAGCCAGGAGGGCAAGCCCGGATGGTCCGGTGCCCGCTCCGTGGGCGGCAACGGGCTGACCCCTCACACAGGGCCGGCACGGGGCCGCCCAGCGGGGCCCAGCCTGGCCCACAGCACCGTTCAGGAAGAAACAGACGGGAGAGCAAGGAGCGCGCCCAGAGCGTACACCAGGGCTCACAGACTCAGGCCTTCCGGTGGCCGGGGAGTCACACGAGCACGTGGTGAGTGTCACATAGGCGGTGCCACACGAAGCAGCCGGACACGTGGTCACGACGTGGTTCTGAGTGGTGGTACCCACACAGAGAGACAGAGAGGGCGTGCTCAGGGAGGGGAGGTGGGGGCTCAAGCCCTGCTCACAGCTCCGTGTTTCCCCGGCCGCGTCCACAGGGGCTCAACACTGCTCTGGGCTACACACCGTAGCCCCCCTACGCCTCTTTTCATGCCCTCACTCTCAGATGGTTAGGGGGGCACCTCCCATTTGTTTCCTTTTTCACACCCTCGCTTAGAGCACTTAAGAGTTCAGGAATTTCCTATAAACACCACCCCCCCCTTTTCCTAAAGAGAGAAGAAGACCCGGCATCCCCAGGACGGCACTCCCCAGCGTCTCCCTCTGCCAGCAGCCGGCTCAGCCCCTGGAGACGTGCGAGACCACAGACTCAGTCCCCGGCCAGACCAGCAACAGGTGGGCTGTTACGTGATCTCCCGCCCCAGACCACCAGCCCCTGCACCCGACACGCGTACCCAATTGCGTTTTCAAGATCTCTGCCGGCTCGCTCCCAGGCACCTCACATTCAAGGCTTAATTCATACCCGTCCGCTCAGAGCTAGTGTTCCTTCCCGAACTCCCTTTCCTTGGTAAGGGAAGCGTCCACTCCTGCAGTCGCTCAGGGCTGTCTTCCTTGATTCTGCCCTCCTTGCAGGGGTTGCACCCCCCGGGGCTGGGGCCACACAGCAGGAGGTGGCGGTGGGGGGCGAAGCTTCATCTGCCCTTCCCGTGGCTCACAGGACGGCCTGAACCATTCCCCCTGCCCTGCATCCCATCAGGGGGAAAAACTGTCTTCCGCTAAACCGTTCCCTGGTGCCAAAAAGGCTGGGGGCCACGGCTCCACCCCAAACCCGAGCTTGTCAGCTCTGCTTCTGAATATATTTAGAATCCAACCAGGCCTTACCGTCGTGGGCCTTCTGGACGCCTATAATAGCCTCTCGCCTGCTTTCTGGGTCCACCTCTGCCCGGCAGCCTCCCCGGCCTCACCCGGCCCCTGCACTCTTCATGTAGCAGCCAGCAGCATGCTATCAGCAGGCAAGTCCAGTCGCATTACTCCTCTGCTCCAAGCTCTCCAACATTCGAGGCTTCTCCGAGGAAAAGCCGGAGCCCTCATAAGGGCCTATAGGCTTCCTTGAAGGCCCAGCTCCATCTCTGCCCAAGGAGATAAGGCCTGGGCTTCCGTGGGTAGGGCTGGCTTTGAAACACAGAGACTGGGACTATCTCAGCTTTAAAACCCGCTGGCTTCTTGGGGGTCTGGCCTGTAGAGGGAGCATGGCGTCACCTCTCGCGGGGCACACAGAGTGCCCAGACAGGCCTTGCACATGTCGAAGGCTCAGTAAGTATCAGCTATCATTGGATGCTCGGTGATCCAGAATGAATTAGGTTCAAACGCTGGCAGGCAAAGGAACAATGTACCTGGTCAAAATTAACCCTGACAGTAAACCACCATGAACAATCTTACGTGTTTTTTAATACACATCTCTGTAGAGCATATAAATAATACATACGTGAAATCTTGAGATGTACTGCGAACTTTTATTGGCAGAAAGAACGTTGCTGGTGAACTTAGCTCACTGAGAAAACATGAGCAACTGCAATGAGACTCCACGGCACCGAAGACACGGTTTCTGTACAAGGCTCTTCTCTTTAAATAACCAGGTCGAGGCAGGGACCTGGGGTAAGCAGCATGCTGTTACTTTCAAAACTAAGTTAACTGAAATAACTTACAATAAGTGATCATTGCATCCTAATTTTATTTGTTCCCCAAACAGGGCCCTTGTTGAGTTTCTTCTATCCTAGTTCAGTTCAGTTCAGTCGCTCAGTCATGTCCGACTCTTTGCGACCCCATGAATAGCAGCACGCCAGGCCTCCCTGTCCATCACCAGCTCCCGGAGTTCACTCAGACTCACGTCCATCGAGTCTGTGATGTCATCCAGCCATCTCATCCTCTGTCGTCCCCTTCTCCTCCTGCCCCCAATCCCTCCCAGCATCAAAGTCTTTTCCAATGAGTCAACTCTGCACATGAGGTGGCCAAAGTACTGGAGCTTCAGCTTTAGCATCATCCCTTCCAAAGAAATCCCAGGGCTGATCTCCTTCAGAATGGACTGGTTGGATCTCCTTGCAGTCCAAGAGACTCTCAAGAGTCTTCTGCAACACCACAGTTCAAAAGCATCAATTCTACGGCACTCAACCTTCTTCACAGTCCAACTCCCACATCCATACATGACCACAGGAAAAACCATAGCCTTGACTGGACAGACCTTAGTCGGCAAAGTAATGTCTCTGCTTTTCAATATACTATCTAGGTTGGTCATAACTTTCCTTCCAAGGAGGAAGCGTCTTTTAATTTCATGGCTGCAATCACCATCTGCAGTGCTTTTGGAGCCCAAAAAAATAAAGTCTGACACTGTTTCCACTGTTTCCCCATCTATTTCCCATGGAGTGATGGGACCAGATGCCATGATCTTCATTTACTGAATGTTGAGCTTTAAGCCAACTTTTTCACTCTCCTCTTTCACTTTCATCAAGAGGCTTTTGAGTTCCTCTTCACTTTCTGTCATAAGGGTGGTGTCATCTGCATATCTGAGGTTATTGATATTTCTCCTGGCAATCTTGATTCCAGCTTGTGTTTCTTCCAGTCCAGCGTTTCTCATGATGTACTCTGCATAGAAGTTAAAGAAGCAGGGTGACAATATACAGCCTTGACGTACTCCTTTTCCTATTTGGAACCAGTCTGTTGTTCCATGTCCAGTTCCAACTGTTGCTTCCTGACCTGCATACAGATTTCTCAAGAGGCAGGTCAGGTGGTTTGGTATTCCCATCTCTTTCAGAATGTTCCACAGTTTATTGTGATCCACACAGTCAAAGGCTTTGGCATAGTCAATAAACCAGAAATAGATGTTTTTCTGGAACTCTCTTGCTTTACTGATGATCCAGCGGATGTTGGCAATTTGATCTCTGGTTCCTCTGCCTTTTCTAAAACCAGCTTGAACATCAGGAAGTTCACAGCTCACGTACTGCTGAAGCCTGGCTTGCAGAATTTTGAGCATTACTTTACTAGCGTGTGAGATGAGAGCAATTGTGTGGTAGTTTGAGCATTCTTTGGCATTGCCTTTCTTAGGGACTGGAATGAAAACTGACCTTTTCCAGTCCTGTGGCCACTGCTGAGTTTTCCAAATTTGCTGGGATATTGAGTACAGCGCTTTCACAGCATCATCTTCCAGGATTTGAAATAGCTCTACTGGAATTCCATCACCTCCACTAGCTTTGTTTGTAGTGATGCTTTCTAAGGCCCACTTGACTTCACATTCCAGGATGTCTGGCTCTAGATGAGTGATCACACCATCGTGATTATCCAGGTCGTGAAGATCCTTTTTGTACAGTTCTTCTGTGTATTCTTGCCACCTCTTCTTAATATCTTCTGCTTCTGTTAGGTCCATACCATTTCTGTCCTTTATCGAGCCCATCTTTGCATGAAATGTTCCCTTGGTATTTCCTCATGATTCCCCAAATGGGAGATGAAATACTAGCTTTGATTCAGTTTTAAGTAGCTCAATAAAAATGAAACAGAAATATAATCATTAAAGACAAAACCAAACGATACGAAAAGCTCTAACTCTGCAGAGAGAAAACAAAACCAAGCAAACCTGAGGATTCAAGAAACAATCACTGGCACAGTTCAACTTTCTGTTTTATGTTCTTCAAAGGGGGAAAGGGGGTCCACGTCCACTTAACCACAGCAGGCACGTGCCCTTGTCCACAGCAGCTCAGGCTGACATCCCGTGTGAGAGATGCCCACTGGGGGACGTCCAGTGGCCATCACCGCGTCACAGCTCCATTCCTCTCTACGGCCCAGGGACCAGCTGCACTCGAAGCGAATGCAAAATGTTATAGACAACAATGAGTACCCAGAATTCCATGTTCTCTGCATGTGTGAATGAAGAGTGTAGCAAAGGCAGTTTCAGGATGGACCTGACAAACAACAAGGTCCATTACAGAGCAGGGTCCCCTGGAGGAGCTCACGCATCTTCATGGTGCGGCCAAACCGCAACCAACGTACATAGTTCTGACATGACTGAACTTGCATACGGCTTTAAACTCTTCTCAGATGCCTACACAGCAGAGCAGGTCCAGGGGCCTGCTCTAGCGTGGGTACACCCTGATGCCAGGATTAAATGAGGACAAGCATCACATCACAGGGATGCAAAGTGCAGTCAGAGAAGGCCGCCGTTCTGCGTAAACCACGATGCAGTTGAGAGTCTGAAGATGGTGCGTGCTTTTACAGGAACAGCCAGCGCTGCAGCTGCAGTGGTCACATTTGCACACAGGCAAGAAACAAGAACTCATCTCACATGTAACACGTGACGTCACCGCTACCTATCTACCTACCTAACAGAGCGAGAGCATCACCTACGTCCCTGTCTCACGATTACGTCACTAACACTGCAATCGATCAGACAGTAAGCTTTTCAGTGGCTCTGGCTCTCATCAGCTTGCAGTGACCACACAGAGTTGCACGGAGAAGGGCGTGAAGCTGGTATTAGACCCGCGTGGGAGCGAGCAAAGCGCAGAACCGCAAATATCACCGTCCTCAGTACTTGGGGAAGGAACAACACACCCGCTACAACAGACACTGTGGCCGAAATAGAAGACGTCTGTGCGGAAACTCCCCACACAGGGCCTTCTCTGCTCTCTTCTTTTCAGTGAGGCAGATTCTAGAAAGAAAAACCAGGGGACTTGCAAACGGCCTACACCAAGCTCCTGGTGAATGCCTGGCACGTCCACTTCCTCAGCCAACTTTCATTTGAGAACAAACAAAGAAAAAACCTTGTTAGCAAAAAGCAATGCAACAGTTTTTAATACAAGGAGAAGGAAAGAAGACATATGTGCTTCATTGGTTTTGAAAACAAAAACCCCACCTTCGACAGCCAGGCTAAAGCAACAGTGCTAAAGCACTGTTTTCTCTGCCTGACCTCGAGCTCCCGTGGGCACCCCCAACGCCCCACCGGCTCCTCGCTGCAGGAGGACAGGGTTCTGTCCTGCACATCAGCTGTGTCTACTCCCCCTTCTCCCACTGACCTCAGCTCCTATCTTTTGCTCCACTTCACCATGAGTTAAAGGCTAGAGTCATTTCTCAGCAACTTTGGTCCAAAGCAGAAATAAGATCCTTTCCCAGATTGAAACTCCCTACTCAGATTTTCCTCCCAGCCATGACTCAGCAGTAGCGTCTTTGGATTTTGCCCAGAGGACTTACCTGAACTAACCTCTCACTTTTAAAAGCCATCTGCATTTTGAATTCCTTTTAAAACTCTGAATTCCTTTCCCAATCTACTACCCCCTTCAGGGTCACACAGGAAACACTTTTTGGGTAACTGTCCAACCACCCCTTTTCTCTGAGGACTTCCTATCACTCAGCCCCTGCTCCAGGCGGCTCTGTCCCCCTGATGCAGATTTTCAAACCAAAGGTGGACAACTGGCCCGAGTCCAGCCAATCGGATTCTCCCTCTAACTGAACGGGCTTGGGTACCAGACTTCAGGTAGAGGAGGAATGACCCCGAAACAGGGAGCGGAGCAGATGAGATTCTGTAGGCCATTAGACACAGTAACTCTGCCTGTCAGTCACTGGGCTCCCAGCTCAGGCGGCGGCATTTTCAGTGAGAGACCCTTGCCTCCTTCACGAGTATGTCCACTTTGTCTTAAACGAGGTTCATTACGTTTCTTCGCTCTGTAACAAAAAGGTTCCTAAGACAGCCACCTGAGCGGCAATTTCCTACCTCCTAGGCCACAGTCTATGAGGCCACAGCTTCAAGAAACCTGAAGTTAACTAAGTCGAAGCGGGGAGGGAGAGGAAAGAGGAGGACAGGGTGAACGCAGAACTCTTCCTTCAGAGATTGGGGTTCACTCAGCTCGAGAGACAGTCAGTACCTTCCCGTCTACTGGCGCCAGAAGATGCAAAGCAGGGGAATGCCAAAGTCCCAACCCAGCTGAGAAGGGAAGACGGGAACGCACAGACAAGGCTCCCACAGACCGCTCCGAGTGGCACAAGAACACACAGCTGGGGAGTGCTGAACAAGCTTGGAAAGACACGTATGGTAGGCGGCAGTCAGACAGAATATGCGGATTATCAAGTGCAGCGAAGCTGGCTACCCCAACATCAGACCACGAGATAATTTAGGGAGGAAGTTTCTGAAGCCCAGAAGCCTCTCTATAATAGACACGCTGTAGGAATCTTCTCACTTTAACTCTGTATTATAAAGGCACCTAAAGCGCCTAGGTCAAATAGCGTGGTAAAAGCAAAACAATTTTCTAAGTAGTTATGATCTTAGAGATTACATCTTATAATGAGCAATAAAGTAAGAATTCGTAGCACGAATTCAAATAGGCGATTATACTCTAAAATGATTCTATTTCAGGTTGCTGAAGGACAGGAGAAATATTTCACATGAAATGTTAAAAGAGCAATAACACCATCCTACAGTAAAACAACCAAAAAGTTATGAATCAAGCAAATATAGTGATCTTAAATGTTAGAGTCGTTATCACATTTTTAGCAACGTATCCAAAGGAAATAATAGAGACATGGAAACAGCACACATGAAAATATTCTAGACAGTGTAACAAAAAATTAAGAGCAAGCTAAACATCCAGTAACAAAGAGCATACCAGATGGCTACTGGAATATTACTGGATAATGTAACTTAGCCGCTAAAAGGTAATGCGATAACAAAGTGAAATATATGTTGAGTGGGGAAAAGATATAGAATGAGGTATTCCCTAATCACAATAGTACTTAAAAAAAAAAAAACACATCATAGAAAACTCAGTACATACAGAAAGATGCTACAAAGGAAAACATGATAATATTTACGTTAACAGTGGTAAGATGAGTACTTTATTTTTCTAAGTTTTTTTTTTTGGTCAAGATGTATTATTTATAAAGTTTTAAGAAACACCTCCCCCCTTTTTCTCCCGAGCATTAGAAACCAAATGTAAACTCACTTCATCAGAAGCAGATCGAAGACACTGGACAGCAGCCTGTTTTTTCATTTCTTCGAGAGTTAGATCTGAGCACTTTTTCTTACTCTTTCCCCATTTCTTATAAGCTCCTTTTTCCCAGCCCAGGAAGATGTCATTCTCCTGAAATAAAATTAAGGCCAGTTTCAGTGATCAACATAAAGTTTCAAACACTTATTATTTCCCACAGACTTACACACACATTCCCTCTACAAATATCTTCATTCACAAGTTGGTACACATTAATCAATTATAATAATATTATTTTATGATTACATTATATTGATAAATTATATTATCAAGCCATAGAACGCTGTCAATCAGAACAGTAATCAACCAGACTATTCAGGATAATCCATCATTTTAATACCTATTACTGAGATTACTCAGAGAATGCAATGGCACCCCACTCCAGTACTCTTGCCTGGAAAATCCCATGGATGGAGGAGCCTGGTAGGCTGCAGTCAATGGGGTGGCTAAGAGTAGAACACGACTGATCGACTTCCCTTTCACTTTCATGCATTGGAGAAGGAAATGGCACCCCACTCCAGTGTTCCTTGCCTGGAGAATCCCAGGGACGGGGGAGCCTGGTGGGCTTCCATCTATGGGGTCGCATAGAGTCAGACGCGACTTAGCAGCAGCACTGAGATTACTATTAGATTATTATTTAGGATTTATGATCTCAATAAATCTCACCCATTTATGTTTGTAGGAAATGCTAATAACTCAGCCATTCATATAAAAAATCATACACACAAATGTCCTCTTTTCCGTACTTCCCACCTGTCAATAGCAAGTGTTCATATTACTAGCTTATTTTTTTTGGCCATGCCAGGTGACATGCAGGATCTCCAAACCCATGGCCCCCTGCAGTGGAAGGGCAAAGTCCTAATCCCTGGACAGCCAGGGAAGTCCCTTACTAATAGAATTTGACATTTAACAGTTGGATGGTTCATTCCTATTTCTATATCTTGCAGTCCAGAAAGCAACAGATATAAAATATTCTATGTTAGTATTCTTAGCTTATTTTCCCCTTGATTATATATGCCTGTTATAAAAACTAAGGAAAATTTGAAAAATAGGAAGAAAGCAAATCTCCCATGATTCTACCACCAGTGAAAATTAGAACAATTTTCACACACTTAAAAAAAAGAAAAAAACATGATTGAATTCACACTATCTGTATAATTTTGCACTTAACTTATATTGTAAACATTACCTGCATGTTACTACAAATTCTTTGGCTACATAATATTTCAATAGGTTTACTTCACTTCTCTAAACTGGGACTTGAATATTTTTAATTGCTCGGCTACTTCACTCTGCCTTTCATTTGGTAAGTTACTATTAAAACCAATGGACATACAAGAAGAGTTAGGGGGAAAAAAAAAGATTAGAAAGAAAGACTAAGGCAAATTAAGAAAACTACTCCAAAGACTATCTGGCCTAGAGTAAGCCCTCAGGAAATGGATATGAATTAATGAATGAGCTGGAATAAAGAAAGAAAAGCACAATAATAATTAATTCAAAAGATCTTTAAGGATCAAATTCATATACCATCAACTGTCTATCTAGTCTTTACTTTGATCAAATATATAAAAATTACTTTTCTAACACCAGGTAAAGAGTGGGAGGACCCTTCTCTCCATACTCATCGTAATTAACATACTTTTAACGTAATTTCTTGGGCACGTCTGATGATCTCATGAACCCAAAAACCCTTTTCTGCCTGAGAGGTGTTGATTCCATTTGCCAAGGGAAAATGTGCCTGATGGCCAAGTGAGAGCTCTCAGTCTGTTCCCGCTTATCTAACGTTTGGCTACATGACAGCTGAAGCCTGACACTGACATTTCTTATCAGTGATATCTTCTGGAGATAGAGCTTGTCCTTTCACAGGATGGGAATGGACCCATGACCAAGTAGAGCCAAAGCTTCTGAAGGCGGAGAGCCGTCGTAATCTGGCTCTGCTGCTCACGGTGTATAAAACAAAGGCAGAAAAGGTCTGTGTAATTACTCAGAACAGGGCTCCTTTCTGTTTCAGTTGCTGAGACTGGCTTTCCCGTTACCGAGCATTATGAACACGTTTCTCTACTGAAGCCATATTTAAGCTCAGCAGGATTAATAACACATTTAAAGGTCCAAATAAAAGTTTTCATAGGCAGAGGAACTTTCAAAATTCACATGGACACACAGTCCTCCTGGAGGGCAGTTTGACAATACACATCCAATATCTTAAACACATATATGTACTTCTGATCAATAACTCTACTTCTGGAAATTTAGCCTAAAAAAAAAAAAAATCACCAAAATGTGCACAGATCTTGCTATAGTGATGTTCATCATATAGTTCTCAACAGCAAACATGGACAAACAAGTTAAATGTCAAGAGAGGAGGACTTCGTGAAAAAGTTATAACTGACCAGGCAGTAAGACACAGCCGTTAAGGAGATTATGAACACACCTATTGACATGAGAAGCTATTCCCAATGTACAGAAGAGAAGTAGTTCATACAACAGTAGGATTTCATTTTTGGTTCAAGGACACACACACACCTGTTAATGTGCATTCAAATGTCTGAAAGAAATGTACAGAGAGACCACCAAGGAGCCTGACTCTTGGTGAGCAGGAAGAGGGGTCCACAATTTTTCTTGTAATTAGGGCAGACTCCCTGAACAGTCAAAAGTTGTTGTTGTTGTTGTTGTAATGGAAAATTTGTAAGTCAAGACTAGAGAAACGAAAAGAGTTCCTATAGCTTCACCTAGAACAAGTGTCTGGTACTTGCTTTGTCTGTCACATACCACAGACAATTTACTTTTAAAATATACAATTTTAAATATACAATTCAGGGGGTTTTGGTATAATTCACAGGGTAAGGTGAAATCATTATTTTAACACATTTTCCATCACCCCAATTGGAAGCCCTGCGCCCCCCCAGCAGTCACGTCCCATTTCCTTTCTCCCCCAGCTCACTGGTAACTACTAACCTGCTGTCTCTATGGATTTTCCTGTGCTGGGTACTTCGTATAAATGAAATTACACAATCGACTTCTTTTCCCGCCTGGTTTCTCTTGCTCAGTGTAATACTTGGAAGGCTCATGCATGTTGTGGCGTATTACCAGTACTTCATCGTCTTTTATGACTAATGTTTCAGTGCATGGATGTACCGTATTTCGTTTACCCATTCATCCACTGAGGGACATTGAATTCTTCTCATCTTTTGGCTACTGTGAATAATACAGCTATGAACACTCAAATACAAGTTTTCCTATGGACATGTATTTCCAGTCTTGCTGGGGCTATATCTAGGAGCGGAACTGCTGGGTCACATAGTTAACTCTAGGGTTCAACCTTCTGAAGAGACACCAGGCTTGTCCATTCACTTTCTTGATGATGTCCTTTTACGTATAAAACTTTTCACTGTGATCAAGGCAATTTACTGATGTCCTCTTTGGCTGTTTGTGCTTTGGTACCTTATCTAGAGAATCACTGCCTAACCCAAGTCATGAAGATTTATGTTTTCTCCTAAGTTTTACAGTTTCATTTCTTACATTTAAGCCTGTAGCCCATTTTGAGTTAATATTTATATGTGGTATGAGACCAGAGTCCAACTTCGTTCTTTACACATGGTCGCCCTGTTGTCCCAGCACCTTTTACTGAAGGCATTTCTTTCCCCACTGAAGGGTCTAGTTGGAAATTACAAAGGTTTATTTTTGAACTCAGTTCCGTTATGTACAGCCAGTCACATGTAGGCCAGGAACAAACCGTCTTGCTTATAGGGGCCGTGCAGTAGGTTTTAAAATTGGAAGTGTGAGTCCTCCAACTTTGTTCTTTTTAAAATTCTTTTGGCTATTCTGGGTCCCTTGCATTTTGCACGAATTTCAGGATCGGCTTGCCAATTTCTCCAACGAAGGCAGCTGGGATTCCGACAGGGGTTGCCTTGAACCTGCAGATCAGTTTAGGGAGCAATGAGACTTTACAGATACTAAGTTTTCTGACTATGAACATGGAATGCTTTTCTATTTATCAGGTTTTCTTTGATTTCTGTCAATGATGTTTGTAACTTATACTGTGCAAGTCTTGACTTCTTTTGTTAAACTTATTCCTAGTAATTTAATTCTTTTTGATTCTACTGTAAATGGAACTTTTCTAATTTCCTTCCTTAGGATTTTCTATTATAACACTATATCATGTCATTAGAAAGAGTTTTTGTTTTTCCTTTCCAACCTGATGACTTTTTTTCCCCTTACCTAACTGTCCTGTTAATGCTGATTTGTAAGATTTTATGTATCTCATCTTTGAAAATGTCTTTTCACACAAATAGATACTGCCGAATAGGGGTATTAACCAACAGGCATGGGTTTAATGGTAACTATTTGTTGCTTAGAAGGCATTTATAAAATTCTGCTCGCTTCCTCTCTTGATATGTGCCTTTTCAACATGTTATCACATTGCAGATCAATCACTCCCAAGTGAAAGTGAAGTGGGAGCTTTGCACTGAACCGTTACACAGATTCCAAGATAAGACATTTTCCTCTGCACCGTGTTAAGGCGTGAAAGATGCTGCTGGAACTGCACAACACACCCAGTGCAGATTTGTTTGGGAATGGAAGTTTTGCTTCTTGTTTTAACTTCTAACATAATGACGCAACCTGACATTAACCGTGACTCAAGCACCGTTAGCTGTTAGAGTGAGTCTACCTTATTACAAATTTTCATTTAAGTGCTATTTTGCCTTGTGACTTTAGGCTGAATTCATGAAGAAATAGCACCAAGTCGATAGGCAAAGCTATACACACACTAGCATATGTGATACCTGTTATGTATTCTGCTCTTTCCATTTACTATATTTGAGAGCTCCCTTTTCCTACTTTCGGGCTTCATGTACTGTGTGAATGTATTATGACTTATTAACCTTTAGAATTAAACTAGCAATCAGGTTTTAAAAGAACACAGTATAAAAAAATCTCTATACTTCTACTGTTATAGTTTCTATGCTGCAAACTCATTAAAAGTCCACTTAGACATGAACATAGAACATTAAGCGTGTGCGGAATATGCACTAGGTAAACTCAGTAAGGCCTGGCACGCTGCAGTGCATGAGGCCGCCGAAGAACCGCACACGACTGAGCGACTGATCAACAATGAATTCACTAAATCAAGTTATGATTTTTCAAAGTCATAACCTCGAAGATAAAACGCAATTATCAAGTCCCTAAAGAAGCTATGGCTGAGAACCTATTATGGTACTTCTCCGGACACTATAGCGAGGGAACTTAAGGCTAGAGTTTTGATTGACTTTGTCTAGCTGTCATCTACCACAAAGGCAATTGAGAGCTGGAGGAAGAAAAAGAACACAACATTCTGAAATACAGCTGGGATCAGTGACGTCTGCTGTCGCCGCCCACTCCTTCCCCTTAGCAGTCCTGGAACACCAGAACCAACAGCGCCTGAATGGGACTAACGCTTCTCCCAGCTCTGGGCCCTGATTGGCTGAATAGCAATCAGCACGTTTCACGCATCCTGCCATAGGATTGGCTGAGGGAAAGGCATGTGACCAATCAGAAGTGAGCAGTTCAAATAAAGCACCTCCCTTGCCCCGAAGGTTTCTGCTGGGAATGCAGGAACCACACCCTCTGGAGCGTGTGGTTCAGTTCAGTCGCTTAGTCCTGTCCGACTCTTTGCGACCCCCTGGACTGCAGCACGCCAGGCCTCCCTGTCCATCACCAACTCCCGGAGGTTACTCAAACTCATGTCTATTGAGTCAGTGATGCCATTCAACCATCTCATCCTCTGTCGTCCCCTTCTCCTCCTTCCTTCAATCTTTCCCAGCATCAGGGTCTTTTCAAATGAGTCAGCTCTTCGCATCAGGTGGCCAAAGTATTGGAGTTTCAGCTTCAACATCAGTCCTTCCAATGAATATTCAGGACTGATTTCCTTTAGGATGGACTGGTTGGATCGCCTTGCTGTCCATGGGATTCTCAAGAGTCTTCTCCACCACTACAGCTCAAAAGCATCAATTATTCGGTGCTCAGCTTTCTTTATGGTCCAATTTGCACATCTATAATGACCACTAGAAAAACCATAGCAGGTGGACAGGACGTTGGCCAAACGTGATGCTCACCTTCTTATGCCCTCCAGCCCCAGAGAGTAGCTGCAGAACCAAGCTTATGGGGGAGGCAGGGCCGGGGAGAGGGGGCCAAGCAGACACCCTGAGGATACCCAGGGAAGCTCTGCTGAACCAGGCAGGGGCGGTTGTGATTCTGGACTTCTAGATATATGACATTCCTTCCCAATTAAGCCAACGTATGCCAGATTTTTGACTGCGTGTGAATGAAAGATGCAGTTAGAATTTGAAGAGAGACCTCAGTAATAAATTCACTTCTAACAGCTCAAAGGAACTGTAAATTGCCTCTAAGTGAGTAGCACAAATTAAATGAGCATAATGGCACCTTAAGTACATCCATTTTTCCTACTAGGTCATCAGCCAACATGTTCCTCATTGGTCTTCCTGCTTTCAGTTGCCCAACCCAGCTCACCCACCACAATGCTGCCATTTGGCACTGCTGACTAAATACAGCAGCGGGTCTTCTTGTCTCTGGGACTAAAATACCAATCCCCCAGTGGAGCACAATGACAGGTTCTTGCGAACTGGCTTCCTGCTCACCTTTCCCAGGCCAGTCTCCTCCCTCCCCTCACAGCACCCCCCTGGCTCCCAGCATCAGGCCCTCCTGCCTCTGTGACCACTCGTTTGTCTCCTTTCAAGGCTGTTCTGCCCCAGACTCTGCAGTCAGAGCACAGCAGGGACCCCTAGCCTGGAAGCTGTCTCCCAGGGCCCATCCCCAGTCATCTCCACCATCCTGCCGCCATCAATGCCCAGCATTGATGGGCACTCACGTGGTGAGTAAAAGCCTATACATGTGCACTAGATGCAGTATTTCTACTCAGACCATTTTCTCTATTGCATGAAAAGATTTTACTGAAAAAACCCCACCCTTTTTACTATGGTATCTGAGGGAGTTTTCGGACATGAACTTGTGCACCCACCACTATTACTAACTCCTACTCCTCATGTATCAAGTTAATTTAATGTCTGTTAAGTGAATGGTTGTTGAAATACAGTATATGCAGCAAGAAGCCTGAGGAACGTAGGATGGGTCGGTGGCTATCGTTACGGATTATGGTAAAGGAAAACACTGCAAATACCAGCCTTTCCAAGCCATAAAATGCTAAGCTAACAGGGATATACCGCAAAGTACTTTACAAGTGGGCTAAAAGAACAAACAAGTTCTGCTGAATACAGAAATGATCCATCTCAACAAGCAATTAGTACTAGGATTCTTCTTTCTTAACCTGTAGGCAAAAACAGAAAATGCAAAAATCCAGCTACATTTGTAGAATGATGGACTCTGAGGCAGAAGATACAATTAAGGGATTTAAAAGAAACTGAAACTGGGGCTCTCCTGGTAGTCCAGTGGTCTTCTGTACTTCCAATGCAGATGGCTGGAGCTTTATCCCTGGTCAGCGAACTAAGATCCCACATGGTACATGGAGCGGCCAAAAAAGAGACAAGAAACTGTGACAAAGCGACAGAAATCGAGACAGTGAGGTACTGGTATAAAGACAGACATACAGACCAATGACTAGAACAGACAGCCAAGTAACACACCCTTACGGTCATCCTCAAAATGTTTTTCACAAGGGTGTCAAGGCCATTCAACGAGGAAAGGGCAGTCTTGTCAACAAATGATGCTGGGAAAACTAGGTATCCACATGCAAAAGAAGGAACTTTGACTCTTAACACACAACATACATAAAAGTCCATTCAAAATGGATCAAAGACCTATACGTAAAAGCTAAAACTTAGAAATGTTGGGCAAAGATTTCTTGGATATGACACCAAAGACACAGGAAACAAAAGAAAAAACAAACTGGGCTCATGAGGTTTTTTAAATTTAGTGCAATGAAAGACACTATGAACAGAGTGAAAAGGCAAACCCCACAGAAGGAGGGGGAAATAGCCACAAATCACATATCTGGTAAGGGGTTAGTATCCAAAACCTGTAGAGAATATCTAAAACTCAACAACCACCAGGAGAGATTCAAAAATGGGGAAAAGACTCGAGAGTCTCCAAAAAAGATACATGTAAACGGCCAATAAACATGTGAAGAGATGCTCAACGTCATCACTCATCAGGGAGAGTGTAAGTGAAACTGCAAGACGCCGATTAGGATGACTACTGTGAGAAACTAACAAACCGACAGGACAGAACAAGCGTTGGCAAGGATGTGGAGAAATGGAACCCTATTCACTACCGGTGGGAGTGCACCAGAGTGCAGCTCACGTAAAAGCAGAATAACCACAGGTCCAGCAGTTCCACTTCCGGACAACACCTCTCAAAGCTGAACGCAGCGTCTTGATGAGATATTTGCCCACCTGTGTTCATACAACAGTACTGCTCATAGCAGCTTACACATGCGAGAAACCCGAGTGTCCACTGTTGGATGGATGGCTAAGCAAAATGCGGCATATCCATATGATAGACTACTACTCGGCTTTAAAAAGGAAGGAAATTCTGACACCTGCTGCAATACGGATGAACCCTGAAGACGTGCTGCACGGTGAAAGAAGTCACAAAAAAACAAGCGAATATCGTACAATTCCACTGATAAGAGGTCCTTAAGAGGGGCTTCCCTGGTGGCTCAGAGGTTAAAGCGCCTGCCTGGAATGCGGCAGACCCAGGTTCGATCCCTGGGTTGGGAAGATCCCCTGGAGAAGGAAATGGTGACCCACTCCAGTACTCTTGCCTGGAGAATCCCATGGAGGGAGGAGCCTGGTAGGCTACGGTCCTTGGGGTTGCAAAGAGCTGGACACGACTGAGCAACTTTACTTACTTACTTACTTAAGAGCAGTCAAAAATCATAAAGACAGAAAGCACTGGGTTGGCCAAAAAGTTCACTCGGGTTTACATTAACATTTTTTGGGGAAAATCCGTCAACAAACCTTTTGGCCAACCGATAGGACGGTGGTTGCCTGGGGCTGGGGGGAGGGGAAATTTTATAAAGCTTCCATTTTATGAGATGAAAAGGGTTCGGAGACGGATGATGGCTGCACAACATTATGAATGTGCACAGTACCACGGAAATGTGTACACTTCAAGATGGGAGAGATGGCAGCGGTGAGGAGGGAAGAAACTTCAGTAACTTCTCTGAAGGACAGGCCCCAGTGTGCAGCTACAGCCTCTGCACTCACCTCCACCATGCTCCCCCCACCACCCACACACAAGTCACACGCCTGAGAAAGAAGCACACGTCTGTTCATTTCTTTAATAAACATCTGAGCCTCTCCTACATCCCATGAATTGTCTTCAGGGCTACGAATACAGCAAAAGACACGGCAGGCAAGGTCCCTAACTCCATGAACTGTATATCCCGGCGGAGGAGGCTTACAGATAGACAGAAAACACGGCAAACAATCCCACAATTCTGGGCAGCAACAAGTGTCATGGGCTTCCCTGGTGGCTCGGACGGCAAAGCGTCTGCCTGTAATGCGGGAGACCTGGGTTCGATCCCTGGGTCAGGAAGATCCCCTGGAGAAGGAAATGGCAACCCATTCCAGTACTCTTGCCTGGAAATTTTCATGGATGGAAGAGCCTGGTGGGCTACAGTCCATGGGGTCGCAAAGAGTTGGACACAACTGAGCAAGTTCACTGGTTAAACAAGTGTTATGAAGGAAAATAAGGGAGAAAAGACTGAGAAGGGAAGGTTTCTTTTTAAATATGGTGGTCAAAGAAAGACTGAGGCTAAGACAAACCAAATAAACGCCAAACTAAACAGGTAAAAAAACAAAGACCCTCTTTTAATAAGTAAAGCAGTTCAAGGCGTGGCGGGAAGCGGCTGGCGGCACTGCGCCTGGCCTGCGGTCCGCTCTCTACACACAGGAACACGAACGCCAACAAGATGAAGGCACTTGCAAGCAGGACATCGACGACTGAAGGAGCAGGGCATAACTGAGTCAGGAAAAGAATCACCATTTTGTGACCGTCAGAGTGACAACAGATCCAGGTGGCAGCCATCCCTGGTGGTGAGCTCATAAAGTCTCCCTTGGACAGGCGATCTGGAAACCACACAGCGAGGTGCTCAGCTTCGTTGTGCAGAAACCTGGCGGCCAGCAGCGGAGCCAAAGTCAGCGTCCGCCAGAGCGAGACAGGCTGGTGTCGTGTGCTGTCCGCCGGGACGCACCAAGAAGGAAGCTCCCCGCCTGAGCAATGCCACTGCCCCGAGGCATGAGCGGACTCGAAACGGGAGGAAGCAGACGCACCCATAACAGGGGACACTCTGCAAGATAACTGGCCTGTACGCTTCAGACGGCAGCGTCATGAGACACAAAGGAAAGATGAGGAACCATTCCACATTAAAAGAAATTATACAGAGACGCGACCCCGAAAGTCAACACGTGACCCTAGGCAAGGAAAAAGATTACAATGGAGGACATCGCTGAACATCAACAGCATACTAGGTCATAATGTGCTGGAGTTAAATTTCCTCGATTTTACAACTGCCCTGTGGCAATCAACAAAGAATATGCTGGTTCATGTAAGAGAGATGGGCATCAAAAGGAGAGGGGAGAAATAAGCAAAAGTGGGGAAATGTTAGCAGTAAGGGGGTGACTGAAATTCTTTGCCCTATTCTTCTAATTCTTCTGATGTTTCAAATTATTTCAAAAAATAAGTTAAAAAATTTTAAGATGATTATATCATTTCTGCCATTAAACATTTTATAAATTACTGGGAGAGACACATTCAAATAACCATAATGAAGAGCAGAAATACGCTCAGGTTTGGAAGACGACAACATCGTTTTCGTCAGGAGCTGTCAGAAGTGCATTCACAGAGAAAGGTGACCTGGGCCTTGAAGGATGGATTAGAAAAGTGCTTTATATTTACAGCTAAAAGCAGTTTATAGTGAATACCTGGTTTATCTAAGCATACGTTTATCTGAATATGGTAATCTTAACCAAAAAGGAAAAAAAACGGAAGAAAACTATGTGGAAGTAAAATTGCTGTGACCCAACTACAGTGTCTACATATGAGAAGGCGGTTGCTGTCCAGGACTACACAGGCATCAGCTGATGCCACAGCGGTACTCCCAGCCCCGCCCAGATCAGAGGCTCACACTTAACTGTGGCTGCCTGTCAGCCTCGACCTACGTGAGGGCCTGATCGGCTGCACTTCCTACCCCGTGGTCCAGGGATGCTGGGACAAGTACAGACCTGTTTCTTAGACCTCAGGAGCTCTCTATTTCTTTTAACCAAAACTGGGAAAAACCAAGAATTGATTATGACAAATAAGGCCAGTAGTTGAAGCCATGACCTTAAAACTAGTCATTTTCAAGGTCAGGCTAATTCAAGGACTGAGGGGTGAGAAAAGATGTGAGGAAACAAACATCCCCAAAGTGGAGTCATCTGACATCCAATGGATGGGGGTGTGTGTGTGGGGGGGGCGGGCAGTGAGGCCACCCTGGGTGTGACTCAGGGACCAGGGAGGTGGCACACCTCCTCGCCTACAGCGGGCTTCCGAGCACACCTGGCCGCAGTCTGAGCCACAGGAGGTCAGCTCAGCGCCTTCCGTGGCTCCCTGCCCTAACTCTGAGCATATCCTCCTCCTCCTTGAGGCTCGGAAAAGTTACCGAGGGGCTGGCTGACCCTTGCGTCCCCTCCTATGAAAGGGCATTTCCAATATGACCTTCCCCATCAGCATGAGACTTATTGGCACTGTGCTAGCCTGGGATGAGCAGAAAAGGGTTTCAGGATCCTTCTGGTTCCCAGTGGATTCTCCTTGTGATTCTAGGCATGCTCTGTTTCCACTGGACTTTATCTGTCCTGTGTCCTAAACATGAACCAGAACAGGGAGGCGCAAACACGGAGCGCGCTGACAGCAGCCAGGACCCCTGGCCCCAGCTCCCTACAGCGAAGAACGAACTCAGGGGTTCACAAACAAGTCTGATCACGTAAGTGTTCAACTGGAATCTCAGCAGCAGTCCTACGCGTTTTCCCCTTTCAATGTCCTATAGCATCTAACACTTAAATACTTCTGACTTGTTTCATATGAGCATATATTTACAACTGAAGTATATGATTTCTGAGTTAACAGAAACACCTTTCTCATTTCTGGAAATAATAATTCTTGTACTTTGGTTGTTGCTCATTGTTCAGTCGCTCAGTCAGTTCTGACTATTTGTGACTCTACGGACAGCAGCACGCCAGGCTTCCCTGTTCTTCACTGTCTCCAGGAGTTTGCCCAAACTCATGTCCATTGAGTCGATAATGTCATCCAACCATATCATTCTCTGTCAGCCCCTTCTCCTGCCTTCAATCTTTCCCAGCATCAGGGTCTTTTCCAGTAAGCTGATTCTTCATATCAAGTGGCCAAAGTATTGGAGCTTCAGCATCAGCATCAGTCCTACCAATGAATATTCAGGGTTAATTTCCTTTAGAATTGACTGGTTTGATCTCCTTGCCATACAAGGGACTCTCGAGAGTCTTCAACACCATTGTTAGAAAGCATCAATTCTTTGGTGCTCAGCCTTTTTGATGGTCCAACTCTCACCTACATGCCTACTGAAAAAACCACAGCTTTGACTAGACGGACCTTTGTCAGCAAAGCAATGTCTCTGCTTTTTAATGTGCTGCCTAGGTTTGTCATAGCTTTTTCTCCCAAGGAACAAGCGGCTTTTAATTTCATGGCTGCAGTCACCATCTGCAGTGATTCTGGAGCCCAAGAATATAAAGTCTCTCACTGTTTCCCCATCTATTTGTCATGAAGTGATAGGACCAGATGCCATGATTTTAGTTTTCTGAATATTGAGTTTTAAGCCAGCTTTTTCACTCTCCTCTTTCACTTTCATCAAGAGGCTCTTTAGTTCCTCTTCACTTTCTGCCATAAGGGTGGTGTCATCTGGGGTTACTGATATTTCTCCCAGCAATCTTGATTCCAGCTTGTGCTTCATCCAGCCCAGCGTTTTGCATGATGTACTCTGCATACAAGTTAAATAAGTAGGGTGACAATATATAGCCACGATGTACTCCTTTCCTAATTATGAACCAGTCTGTCCAGTCTGTCGTTCTATGTCTGGTTCTGCCTGTTGCTTCTTGACCTACATACAAGTTTCTCAGGAGGCAAGTAAGGTGGTCTGGTATTCCCATCTCTTTAAGAATTTTCCACAGTTTGTTGTGATCTATACAGTCAAAGGCTTTAGTGAAGTCAATGAAGCAGAAGTAGATGTTTCTCTGGAATTATCTAGTTTTTTTCTATGATCCAACAGATGTTGGCAATTTAATCTCTGGTTCCTCTGCCTTTTTTAAATCAAGTTTGTACATCCGGAAGTTCTTGGTTCACATACTGTTGAAGCCTAGCTTGAAGGATTTTGAGCATTACCTTGTTAGCATGTGAAATATGTACAATTGTGCAGTGCTTTTTGGGACTGGGATGAAAACTGATCTTTTCCAGTCCTGTGGCCACTGCCAGGTTTCCAAATTTGCTGGCATATTGAGTGCAGCACTTTCACAGCATCATCTTTTAGGATTTAAAATTGCTCAGCTGGAATTTCATCATCTCCACTAGCTTTGTTCATAGTCATGCTTCCTAAGGCCCACTTGACTTCACATTCCAGGATGTCTGGCTCTAGGTGAGTGATCACACTATCACAGTTACCCAGGTCATTAAGACCATTTTGGTACAGTTCTTCTGTGTATTCTTGCCACATCGTAATACCTTCTGCTTTTGTTAGAATCATACCGTTTCTGCCCTTTATTGTGCTCACCTTTGCATGAAATGTTCCCTTAGTATTTCTAACTTTCTTGAACAGATCTCTAGTCTATTTGGTAGATTTAACATTTTGCTTGCCCCTAAAAAAGTATATTTATAGTTACTGGAAAGATGATGGAAAATAATAGAGCTTTGGCAAGAAAATTATACAAACTATTGACCACCAAAATAACACATTTTCTGATGATTAGGTTTTTACATGTCAAATCCTTCAAAACCTTACTTGACCCAGTTGTCACCAGATAGGCCAGTAACCAATCTGGAAGCAAGGAAAATGTAGAAAGAACGAGACAACACCCGCAGTGAAGAACACTTTGCGCAACTAACGCGTGGCAAGTGTCGGGCTTGCTGTGAAACCCCCTGTGTTTATAAGACTCCTCTGGGGTTCGGAACATCAAAGCCAGTTTCTTCTGTCAATGAAATTCTGCTCCTGCTTTCAGTGTTCCTAACAATGGTTTAAAACAACGACTAAAAACTGCCCACAAAACAGTCAACTCTCTTTTTCGGCTTGTCTGCACCTCGCCACATGTGGGATCTTAGTTCCCCAACCAGGGATTGAACCTGTGGCCCCTGCAATGGAAGCACAGAGTCCTAGCCACCAGAGCACCAGGGAAGTCCCAGTCACTCCCTTTCAGGTGAAATCTGTGCCCCGCAGTCACTCAGAAACCACCCGCCCGGTGCTGAGAGCTCTGCTTCCCTTTCAGCAAGCCTCGCGCTCAACAGCTTCTCCTGGTGAGTGAGACCAAAGTTGAGATCTTTGTCAAGAACACAGATTTGTTTGCTTTATTCACCTAGGCACCTAAGTCAAGTAATATGTATAATGGCTCATTTAAGGTGCTTTTGTTATCGTTCAGTCGCAAAGTTGGGTCCAACTCTTTGTGACTCCATGGACTGCAGCATGCCAGGCTCCTTTGTCCTCCACTATCTCCCAGAGTTTGCTCAAATTTATATCCACTGAGTATTCAAGGTTATATGCTTTATCAAAATTTTAAGTCTCCTGATTCAAAACACACACACTTGGATTAATAAGCAGCTTATCGTCACTGTTGGAGATGAAATATTAAAGTTTGAAACGTTAAGGAGTGTTAATAGACACAATGATTAAAACTTGTAATCATGTCTCATTTTCCTAAACCAACATTCTGGAGCAGTGCTACTCCAAGGCAATAGGTCACCTAACTACTACCGTCCGTGACAAGATCCAGAGTCTGCCAGAACATGGAGAAAGTCTCAGAGACAGTGACCGCACCAGACGGTGTGCTCGGTGACTTGGCTCGTCAGCTTAAAAGTTTCTGGACCACAGCCGTCTACCTGCTCCGGAGTACGAAAGCACTCTCGGGAGGAAAAATGCACACACGCAGACACAATCGTGAGCTTTCACAGAACATTTACAGAACGCAAATACCTGTTCCTGCAGGTCGTAGTCACAGCTGTCATGCAGCAGAAGACTGAGGACGTATCGAGTATAAATCATGGCATCAATGCCACATTTTTCCAGCTCTTGTCCCAGCCAGGTCTGCACGGGACCCAGAGCATGAAGCAGAGACATTTCAGAGACAGAGACGGGGCCTGGGTAAGAGCTGGAGGAGCTTTCAGATGGTAAACCGTCCACAGCAACTGTACAGACAGGGCGCATGAACTTAGGTGGCTGACATCCTTAAAATGCGAAGCATTTTCTGCAGTGACGTTGTGTTGGTGTCTGGAGGGGATTTTCACTCCAGTAAAAAGGAGAGATGCTGGACATCTAGGGTAAGCATTTATTTCTGCTGGCAGTCAGCCGTCTACAACTGAATTTCACTCTGCAGGCATGACCAATGAATCAACATCCTGATATTAACATACATGTAGATACGATTTTCTACTTTAATTTCACATCGAGGCCAAATGTAAGTCTCCAGCAGAACCTACAAAAACAAGAGAGAAAAAAAGGGAGCATTATGTATAGATATAAATTATTGATCTTTTGAAAAAAAATCCAAATGAACCATTCCCCTTTGACTCTGATCACTTGTGATACATGCCACTCTTTTAATAGCTTTTCCCACTAGATTAACACTTTCAACATGTCAAACTAACATAATGGCTTTATTTAGTCATAATATTCTTTATGCTAGAGTTTTGATTGATTTATGCCACTAGAAAATGAAAACTAACAGTAATAGGTAAATCTCATTGGATCAGCTTTTATATGAATCTTGGTAGATAATCAGAGGGCTACCAAAAATGACTTTTAAAAAAATGTATGAACAGTTATTTCTAGTAAGACCATCAAGCCAGAAAGACAGACATTCCTTACCAAAAATTTAAGACTCAGCTTCCTGCATTTCATCTAGAATTACACATTAGATGTTACATACAAGTTTAAATCCACCACAGGACGATGTTACCAGATTAATGCGTCACTAGGTTACTATATTCCGGGCTTCCCAGGTGGCACGGTGGTACAGAATCCACCTGCCAACACAGGAGACACAAGAGATGTGGGTTTGATCTCTGGGTCGGGAAGATCCTCTAGAGTAGGAAATGATAACCCACGCCAGTATTCTTCCCTGGAAATTCCATGGACAGAGGAGCCTTGCAGGCTTCAGTCCACGGGGTCAGAAAGAGCTGGACACGACTGACCATGCACACAGTCATATGGCTTCTGCCGCTTTCTAAAATCTTCCTTACCATACCATCTTTTCTGAATTATAAAAACTACATAAATCAAAGCAAAGATTTTCTATGTTTTACTTGCTAAACTTTTCCAGCTGACTCTCAAAACATCTTCCAAAATTCTTTTAACATCTTTGGATCTCAAGATGCCAGGCGGATCATCAATTAAACAGTACATTCAATTCGGGACACCACCTGAAGCAGGTGCACAAGTCGGTACTCATCCAACGAAGGTCCCCCAGGACGATGTGGGGACGCAAAGCAGTGGCTCTAGGAGGTAGGCGAGAGAAGGTAAGGCAGCTGAAGATCACAGAGAAAATGCACCAGCGAGGGGAAAGCTGCCCAGAGGACATCACCAGACACTAGCAAAGGGCTGCTTCTGCACCTCCAGCAGAGTGTTAATCGGGGCATGCAGGCGAGGACCCAGCCAGTGCACAGGGAAGGATCATCGTGCAGAAAGGCGGAGCCAGGCCCAGGGCTTAGGGACGCTGCTTGCTGCCGCCAGTCGGGGCTGGAAAACCTCACAGTTCCGGCCACATCAGGCAGAGGGCTCAGCGGATCTCAACTCTGTAAGGGGGAGTCACTAGCCTCACAGTAAACACTGCTCTGGACTCGCCTAGTACATCTTAAAATTCAAGGCCCCACAGGCCACACTGCTTCCAACTTTTTCACTAAGGCCCCCGAAAAAAGTTCAAGAAATTTATAGGAATGCAAAAATATCCACCACCCAAGAAGATAAAATTTACTACATTTGGCACCTAATCAAAATTAGCAGACATGTGGGAATTCCCTGGCGGTCCAGGGGTTAGGGCTGTGCACTCTCACTGCTGAGGGTCTAGGTTCAATCCCTGGTCAGGGAACTAAGATCCAATAAGCTGCACAGTGTGGCCAAAGACTAAACAATTAGGAGGCGTGCGGAGAGATGGAGCAGAGGGAGGGGGAACGAGGAGGAAACGAGCTGAAACCAACCCAGAATCCACGCAGAAGTTAGAAGGAGAAAAAGACTAAACAATTAGGAGGCGTGCAAAGAGATGGAGCACAGAGGGGGTGGAGATGAGGAGGAAACGAGCTGAAACCAACCCAAAACTGACACAGAAGTTAGGAGAAAAAGGCTAAAACAGCAATTATGACTATATTCCATAAGTTCAAAAAGATAATAAAAATCAAATATCTAAAGATGAAAACTGCAATGTCTGAGATTAAAAATATAGGATACAACTATGGGCATACCCAGACCACCTGACCTGCCTCTTGAGAAATCTGTATGCAGGTCAGGAAGCAACAGTTAGAACTGGACATGGAACAACAGACTGGTTCCAAAGAGGAAAAGGAGTACGTCAAGGCTGTATATTGTCACCCTGCTTATTTAACTTCTATGCAGAGTACGTCATGAGAAACGCTGGGCTGGAAGAAGCACAAGCTGGAATCAAGATTGCCAGGAGAAATATCAATAACCTCATATATGCAGATGACACCACCCTTATGGCAGAAAGTGAAGGGGAACTAAAAAACCTCTTGATGAAAGTGAAAGAGGAGAGTGAAAAAGTTGGCTTAAAGCTCAACATTCAGAAAACGAAGATCATGGCATCCGGTCCCATCACTTTATGGGAAATAGATGGGGAAACAGTGTCAGACTTTATTTTTTTGGGCTCCAAAATCACAGCAGATGGTGACTGCAGCCATGAATTAAAAGATGCTTACTCCTTGGAAGGAAAATTATGACCAACCTAGATAGCACATTCAAAAGCAGAGACATTACTTTGCCAATAAAGGTCCGTCTAGTCGAAGCTATGGTTTTTCCAGCGGTCATGTACGGATGTGAGTTGGACTGTGAAGAAAGCTGAGCGCCGAAGAATTGATGCTTTTGAACCGTGGTGTTGGAGAAGACTCTTGAGAGTCCCTTGGACTGCAAGTGAATCCAACCAGTCCATCCTAAAGGAGATCAGTCCTGGGTGTTCACTGGAAGGACTGATGATGAAGTTGAAACTCCAATACTTCGGCCACCTCATGTGAAGAGTTGACTCATTGGAAAAGACTCTGATGCTGGGAGGGATTGGGGGCAGGAGGAGAAAGGGACGACCGAGGATGAGATGGCTGGATGGCATCACGGACTAGATGGACGTGAGTCTGAGTGAACTCCGGGAGTTGGTGATGGACAGGGAGGCCTGGTGTGCTGTGCTTCACGGGGTTGCAAAGAGTTGGACATGACTGAGCGACTGAACTGAACGGCAGATTAGAGAAGAAAAGATTACTGAATCTTAAACCACACACACACACAAAAACTACATAAAACAAAATATGAAGAGGAAAAGAATTTTTTAAAACTAACAGTTTTAATGAGCTGTGTGATAACTTTAAGAAAACTACATATTGGAAGACAGAATTGTTACATATTACAATTACTTAGTGGAAGGGAGAGGATAGAAAGAAATATTTTGAAGAAATAATGGCCAAAATTTTTCCAAAATTGATCAAAACCAAAACATACAGATCCACAAAGTTCAGTGAACTCTAAGCACAAGAAACACATAATGAAACTATTCAAACCAGTGATAAAAATCTTAGTTGTGGAGGGTGCAGAGCCCGTTCGGGAGAACAGAACAAAGATAAGAATGACATCAGATTGTTGGAAACAATGCAAGTGAGAAGATAACCGGGCAGAAACTTCTAAAGTACTGAAACAAGAACAACAACAAAAAACCTGTCAACTGAGAATTCTCACCAAAAGCGCATTTCAAAGTGAGGTTGAAAAATAAAACTTCTTCAGACATGAAAAAGAAGCAAGCAAGCATTACCAGCAATCTTGCCCTAAGACAAATGTTAAAGGAAGTCTCTTAGGCAGAAGGAAAATGAACAGAACAAAACGTGAATGCACACAAAGGAACTAAGAGCACCAGAAACAGGAACTTAAAATTTTCTTGCTATTTAAATATCTTTAAAGGATATTTAAAGATTGGTGGCTCAGAGGTTAAAGCATCTGCCTGGAATGCTGGAGACCCAGGTTCGATCCCTGGGTCGGGAAGATCCCCTGGAGAAGGAAATGGCAACCCACTCCAGTACTCTTGCCTGGAGAATCCCATGGAGGGAGGAGCCTGGTAGGCTACAGTCCATGGGGTCGCAAAGAGTCGGACACGACTGAGCAGCTTCACTCACTCAAGACATTATTAGTGCCAGGATTTATTTTGGGGGGCTCCAAAATCACTGCAGATGGTGACTGCAGCCATGAAATTACAAGATGCTTAATCCTTGGAAGGAAAGTTATGACCAACCTAGACAGCATATTCAAAAGCAGAGACATTACTTTGCCGACTGAGGTCAGTCTAGTCAAGGCTATGGTTTTTCCCGTGGTCATGTATGGATATGAGAGTTGGACTGTGAAGAAGGCTGAGCGCCGAAGAATTGATGCTTTTGAACTGTGGTGCTGGAGAAGACTCTTGAGAGTCCCTTGGACTGCAAGGAGATCCAACCAGTCCATTCTGAAGGAGATCAGCCCTGAGTGTTCTTTGGAAGGAATGATGCTAAAGCTGAAACTCCAGTACTTTGGCCACCTCATGAGAAGAGTTGACTCACTGGAAAAACCCTGATGCTGGGAGGGCTTGGGAGCAGGAGGAGAAAGGGACGACAGAGGATGAGATGGCTAGATGGCATCACTGACTCAATGGACGTGAGTCTGAGTGAACTCCGGGAGCTGGTGATGGACAGGGAGGCCTGGTGTGCTGCGAATCATGGGGTCGCGAAGAGTCAGACACAACTGAGCAACTGAACTGATGAACACAGATGCAAAAAATTCTAAACAAAAGTTTAGGAAATTTAATCCAACAATATACATACAGAGTACAGTGGAATCAGAGAAACATCATTAATGAAGGGTATGTTAATTGTCTTGGCCAGAGAACTCCTAAAAATCTGTTTCACTGTCAACAACTTAGTGGAAGGCTTTTCTCCATCATTTAAATGCATAAAGACTTTAAAAATTCACACAACAGACTCAGTTCACTGTAAAGACTGATTAAAACCAACAAACAAAAAAACTGTTTTAGTGTACTATGTTTATTTTAAAACATGGTTGTGGGAATCTCTCTGTTGTCATTAAGAGATTTAGCCAAGGGAAAGGATCCAAGAAATAGGTGAGAGACAAAATAAAGCAAAACACATTGAATGCCCATAATCTCATCAAAGCCAGTTAACACCTTGCATCATTACCCCTAAGAGATTCTTGCTGTAATGCGTTCAGCAGTCGACTTCATATAAATTTTGAATCGCCCATCTCCTTAGTCATTAGGGGCTACAGTTTGTTTTTACTGTCTACGCAGAACAGACTCAGAGGACTGGAGGAAAGAGAGGAAAGGCCGCCAGGTCGGGGAGGAGGGGCATCGGGCTATGTGGTCAGCTGGGCAGCACCAGGGAGAGGACCCTAACAACAAGGGCTGAGACAGAAGCACTCCAGTAACACAACAACAGGTCTAAATATTCCTGAAGCTCCTTGCTGTGAACCTCAACTGTAAACAGATGACCCAGGTTTAAATAGTGGGCTGTTAACTAAGCTTCCCTTCTCCGAAGCTGCAAGCCTTTGGCAGAGGAGCAAACATTTGACCCAATGGAAGCCTTTATAGTCTAGTTCTGAACTGAAAGTTACCTGTTTAACCACTTGGCCAAAACAATGCTGGGATCTAACAAGCATATCGGAGAAGGTGATGGCACCCCACTCCAGTACTCTTGCCTGGAAAATCCCATGGGCGGAGGAGCCTGGTAGGCTGCAGTCCATGGAGTCGCAAAGAGTCGGACACGGCTGAGCGGCTTCACTTTCACTTTTCACTTTCATGCACTGGAGAAGGAAATGGCAACCCACTCCAGTGTTCTTGCCTGGAGAATCCCAGGGATGGGGGAGCCTGGTGGGCTGCCGTCTGGGGTTGCACAGAGTCGGACAAGACTGAAGCGACTTAGCAGCAGCAGCAACAAGCATATGCAAAACCCACTTATCATTCACCTGGCAAGTTCAAGAACACAGCTGGCAAACACCAAAATGGCAAACTCTGTCTATTTGCCTTCACACTCATTTCAGAACATGAAGTTGAGTTAGCAGGAAGGTAAACTGTATTTAGTTAAAATTCTCTAAGAAAAAGAAAAAGCACAACCGTATATATTCAAAGGCTGTTTTGTCCCATTTTTCCAATGTCTTCTTCTACAAAGGTTTACACTGAGAAAAAAAGAACCTTCAAATTATCTTGGGCATCCTTCTCCCACACAAAATTAACCCAAACCATCCTAAAGAGCGGGCTGCATAAATGGTAATTTTAAAGGTCCAACAATAATACTCTCATTTTAGAATTTGTCTTTTTTACTTTGAATTTTAAGTGGTTTGAAACCAAAAAATACATATATAGCTAATCAAATGCCCGTGGAAGGGCGCACCTTCTTCAATTCATGAAGACAAGACAGGCGAGTGGGAAGCGCATCAACCTCGGTTTGGTGCCCGTAACTTATCTGGAAAAGAGAATAGTAAATCCTTGCTCTCCCGACCTCTCGACTTCTCACAAGGTTGCTGCAAATGAGCAAGTGAGAAACGCCTCCAACTATTTGTGGCCTCTGCATTTCACGAAATGTCATACCAGTGGAAGGAGGTATTATTATAAACTCCCCTTGTCAACTATCCGCTTACTCTTACAGGATTCTTCACTAATAAGATTATCTGAAGAACAGCAATTATGTAAAATACGTTAAGCTTTTAGTACAAAAAATACTCAATTACCTCACTATCCTTAAAAAAAAAAACTATGAAATCACCTTCGTTTACAATAACCTAGTTCTAGTCATAGCAGCCTTTGCTTTTGTGAGGAACAGTCTGGTCTCTAGCACAAGTTCCAATGGGACTGCGAAGAGCTTAAGTGGTGGAGTGCAGAGGATGGACGCAGAAGCGCCATAGACCCGTCTGCCCCGTTTCCCGTGTTCTGGCCCGTGCGCATCGCAGAAGTACCATGGACCCATCTGCCCCGTTTCCCAGGTTCTAGGCCGCGCGCATTTGCAGAAGCGCCATGGACCCCTCAGCCCCGTTTCCCGTGTTCCGGGTTGTGCGCATCCGCAGGAGCACCAAGGACCCGTCTGCCCCGTTTTCCGTGCTCTGGACTGCGCACGTCCGCAGGAGCACCTAAGACCCCCTGGCCCCGTTTCCCGTGTTCCGCGCTGTGCGCACCCGCAGAAGCGCCATGGACCCCTTGGATCTGTCTCCCGTGTTCTGGACCGAGCGCATCCGCAGGAGCACCGAGGACTCCTCGGCCCGGTTCCCGTGGTCTGGACCGTGCACAGATGCACTATTAGGCCACACTGTCCCCAACAATACAGGCGCAGGCGCTCAGCACACACCACTTTCCTTGTGCGGCCCACTGTACCGTTTCCACGTGTTTCAAGGGCTCTAGAATTAAAAATAGTCCTGGGAGTGAACGAACATCACCCCTCAAAGACTTTGGGGTTGAAGAGAGCCTCCAGGCCAAGTTATTACTGTGAGCCCAGTGGAGTGGGGGGGCGGAGAATTGTCCGTCAAGCCTTGCTCACTCCCACGCCCCCACCGCCCCCCACACAAGAAACCCCACGTCACCCTCCGTCTCCAGCAGTCAGTCAGGGCCCTGGGGCCTGTGAGAGCTACGATCAGACCGGGAACCAGAACAACAAACTGAATCCTAAAAATGAAAGCATTTAATTCTGTAATTATCTGGTCCACATGTTTTCGGAGTGATATAATTAGTCCCAAATGATTTCTCTATCTAGGAGAAAAGAAAACACATCTTAAGGACTTAAGTCATTACATAAGGACTTTTCCAGCAAACTGCCAGACAAAACATGGTAATGCCACCATCTTCAAATGAGTCATTTAATGATGAAGCAGTCTTTTTTTTTTCCGGCAGGTCTGGGGGTGCTAATGGGGGGTTCTGAAGAAGTCACTGACCTTTCAGATTTTCCTCCCCTATGTAACAATGTTGTAAGAAACACAGTGCCCTGGCCTTACACTCTTTGTGACACCACAAACAGTGATGAAAACAATCCAAACGGCAGCTCCCATCAGTGTTCTCAAACAGCTACAGGACACACTCTCGGCAGCTCAGCTTCCTTAGTGCTCAAGTGGAAAAGACATGCGGCAGAAACTAAAACATACTAAGGTACTCCCCCCCCCACTTCTTTTTTGGTGACATACATATTTTTAGGTTTGCACAAAAACTCATAAAAATTATTTCAAAAAGCACATTCTCTGATACAGAACATACGTGTTACTTGTGGGCTGTCTTCTCAACTCACCTGTGTCACAGGACAGCTGATCACAAAGAGCACCAGGCCGTGAACAGTCGTAAACCTGGCTTCTCTGGGCAAAGTGAAAATCTTGCACAGCCCTGCTCAAGCAAATATTCACTTGCTGAAGCTTTCTTTCAGGGTCTCAGAGCCCTTTTCTTTATGCACAAGTTTATAATATACATTTTTACTGTAAAGGCTTTTTAAAGGATTTTTTTAAAATATGGAAGCAGAAGGGCAGACATACACAGTTTCTCCACTCTCGTTCACTGTTAGTATACTGGTATGATTGTCAGTGTTTGTGTGACTATTTTCACACAGAACTTAAAAGCTTTCATTACTTCTACTTATTAAATATGAATATATACTTTCATATCCTGCATTTTTCACCTAAACATTATGTCACCCCAGTGTTGCTCCAGAGCCTTACTACGTTGTCTAATACAGTGGCCCCTAGTCACACTGGCTATTTAAATAAAAAAATCAGTTCCCCAGCCACATTTCAAGTGCTCTTACAGCCACATGTGGCTAGCAGTGGCCCTACAAATATGAAACACAGGACATTTCTCTCATCACAGAAGTTCTACTTGACAAGGCTGGCTTTGACGCTCTCCAGCAGATGACTGTGTTGGGCTAAATGAGAACCGTCAGCTCTTTTTCCTAGAGTTCCCACGCCCCTCACGTGCCTGCAAACTGCACAGACACTCCTCCTCGTACCAGAAGATGGGGTGCCTACCTGCGTCCCAGAGGAAGTGTGTGAGGGACCTGGCAAAACGCCACCCTCAGGCCTGAGAGGCCTCACCTGTCTCAAGTAGTCAGATCCCACCGCAGCAGAACATACTCACAGTTAAGACCGTGGAAGAACGAAGCCAGGCTGTAGAGAGCGGTCAGAGACGCAGTGGACTGCGGTGCTGGCGAGGGCTCTCGAGGGGCCCCTGGACTGCAAGGCGATCCAACCAGTCCATCCTAAAGGATATCAGTCCTGAATACTCACTGGAAGGACTGATGCTGAAGCTGAAACTCCAATACTCTGGCCACCTGATGCGAAGAACCCACTCACTGGGAAAGACCCTGATGCTGGGAAAGACTGAAGGCGGGAGGAGAAGGGGACAAGCGGATAAGACGGTTGGATGGCATCAGGGACGTGATGCGCATGTGCTTGAGTAGGCTCTGGGATGCGGTCCCTGGGGTCGCAGAGAGTCAGACACAACTGAGCGACTGAACCAAACAGAGCAAAAAGACAAGACAGAAGAAAGCTGACAATAAACAGGACAGGGGGTCAAGGGCAACATCTGGGAGGAAGGTTATTTAGTCCAAGGGAGTGGGTGTGCTGCAGAAACCCAATCGCTGGAGACGAACACCAATGCCAGTATCTTGCTCATGCTCCATGTCCGTCCTGGACGGACAGGGGCGCCTGGCACAATCACTGAGCAGAACCACTCTGGGCCATAGGATGACCCTGGCCGTCAGCCCTGAACCCTGCCAATCCAGCAGTGAGAGGAAAAAAAGAAAAGACTATCTGAACCCAAGTGTGTACCTGAGCTCTGAAAGCTTCTCCTGGAGCGAGTCACTCCCACCTCATCAATCAAACCAAGTCTCAGGGGCTCACTTCATTTACACAAGGGGTGTGTGTGTGTTGGGGGTGGGGGGCCAGGGAGGAGAAGGGCGGGCAGCAACAGGCGTCAACAGCCCCAGGCCTCACTGTGGCTTCAAGGGGCAACAAGTAGGGGGCTCGACAGGAAACAACTCTAGTCTGACATGGTAAGTCTAACGCTGACCCAGCCATCTGGTAAAGTCAGATGGAACATTCAAAGCCATGGATGAATTAAAACACTGCAAAAAGAAAAAGAATCCATACAAGAGAGACTCATTTTAATGCTCAAAAAGGTTTCTGGCGGCACGAACGCTGCAGCGATAAGAGTGGCGAGGTGGTAATGGGGTGGAGCCCCGCCCTGGGCCCCTAAGCAGCCGTCTCCGCACAGGGCGATCTGTGCTCTCCGGCAACACTGAGGCCTCTCGCTGTCCTCAGCAGCCTCGTCCTTCAGTGACCCCCCCATTCACACGCTTCTCCAAGCGCCTCCGGTGCGGGGGTTCCCTCCAAATGAGGCTGGTCTTCAGGGCCTAGTCTGACATGGTCCAGGTGCTATACGGCAGAGTGCTGAGCCCTTTGGCAGGTGATCAAAACTGTCTGGCCAAATACTCCCCAATCTAACAGGGGGAATGAATTCTGAAGGAAAGAGTCTGGGAGAGAAAACAATATCCATACACTGGAATGGGAGGGGGGTGTTGGGGGGAGGGCACCTGGTAAGCCCCGAACACACACACGCCTCCCAGAGGCTTCCTGCGTCCTAGGCACAATACAGACTTCTTCCCACTGAACCCACTGCCCTGTGACCTAGTATGGGATAATTTATGCCTTCACTCTATTTTTAACTGGTCCTTCTTCACTACCAGTTTCATCAAAAAATTGTTAAAAAGTACTCTGCTGCTGCTGCTAAGTCGCCTCAGTCGTGTCCAACTTTGCGACCCCATAGACGACAGCCTACAAGGCTCCCTCGTCCCTGGGATTCTCCAGGCAAGAATACTGGAGTGGGGTGCCATTTCCTTCTCCAACGCGTGAAAATGAAAGCGCTCAGTCGTGTCCGACCCAGTATTCACCAAAGGGGCCTACATTACCTGCGACTATCTTTTCATAATTTTTCCATTTGGGTGTCCATAGGATTTTCACATAAAGAAAAGCTTTTGAAGAGGAAGGGTAAAGGGTATAAAATAGAAAAAACAACACGGAAACGAGAATAAAGAGACAGATGTCTGAAACACTATGATTCTTCGTATTCTACTACTGTCACAAAATTCCTGAATAACTTTTGCCAGGAAACCAGAGAGGGCACTCACATAATGAGGGAGTTAAGCATATACATGTAATCCTTGCCAATTATTTTCAGATCTCAGCGCACCAATTTGGAACACAAAGTACTGCTTATTCTCTGGCTCCAGAGCCAATGGATGGCTGGAAGGGAAAACCCACAGAGAATCTATGGATTCTCCCCCACAGCTCTATCACTGAGGACAGGATCAGGGGCTAAAAGCTGGTCATGTACACCTGTTTAGCCATGTAACTGGAAAACTACATAGAAATGGACAATCAGATCTACAGTCTCTTCCCCACCTAGAAGTGTGTCCAGACCTAGGAAATGAATAAGGCTCCATTATAAAATAATGCAATCAACAAATCTAGTGCAGGACATGAGTTCCTTCTGTGCAAACAGGAAGCACTGCGTAATAGATCAAGAAATCCCACTTTCACTGGCCAGGTAACCAGCAATGATCAGTGTATATTCTTCAGGGACAAACAAAATGAATTTTTTCATGAATGTAAGATAGTTCTCATAGATAAATAAGAACTACCAGTTGATAACAAAAGTAACTAGCAAATGCCTTAATAAACTGCTGCCATGTAACAGACCTTGGTTAATATCTATGTTTAAAAGGAATAACCAACTATATGAAGGTAAAGTACAGGTGAAAGCACTCAGTTCTACTAAGAATCAGAAGTACCAAACAGTCTCCCATTAAAGCAAAACAAATCAGACGCAGATCAAGTGTGAGATGAGAATGAATAAAAGGGAAAAACTGTCCAACTCGGAGGAATTCTCGTCTACTGACCGTGCTGTTGTCAAATGCTTATAGGAATCAAAGTCCAGACCAGCCTTTATGTTCTGATAGCTTTAACTGGGCTAAACATGGAGGAGATGAACTGCTTACATCAAGTAACCCTGCTTTATTTCTAAGTTTTACCTGACTAGCAGTTACTTGCTGATTCACTACTCACCACTCAATACTTCCGGTCTGAAAAGCTGAACTGCTTTTTCAAAGATTGTAATTTATTTGCAGGTTGTCACAGTACAGTAACCAATGAGGTGTTTAGCTTAGACCTCAGAACTCTTTAGCAGGGCTATAAAATAGTAGTTTTTATGCCTTTAAAAAAGTCTTTACAGAGATTTAGAAAAATGTCCCCTTTTCTCCTAAAAGGGGCAAATTTCATGTCATACAGTTTGCAGGATTAAAAAACATACATGAAGCCATCTGGGTCAAAAGGAAAGTGAAGTTGCTCAGTCATGTCCGAGTCTTTGCAACCCCGTGGACTGTAGCCCACCAGGCTCCTGTCCATGGGATTTTCCAGGCAAGAGTACTGGAGTGGGTTGCCATTTCCTTCTCCAGGAGATCTTCCCAACCCAGCGATTGAACCCGGGTCTCCCCCATTGCAGGCAGGCACGTTACTGTCTGAGCCGCCAGGGAAGGGAGATGGAAATGTATACACCTGTATATGAAGTGAAGAAGCAGTCTCAAAGATCACAAAGCAGCTATCAAAGAAAACCCAAAAATTCAAACAAAGTTCACTACTATGAAAGTCTAGACAGCTTTTAGAAAAAATGTTGGAAAAGAGAAGGAACAACCAAATTTTAGGAACCTAAAAACTCCAGTTAGGAGCAAGTTAAACTGATCCTACTCTAAGAAATGCATATTCTCACAAACCCAAAGTGACTTTGTTAGCTTTGTTTTCACAGAGATCTTCCCTGACCAGGGATGGCAACTGTGCCCCTGCAGTGGAGTGCGGATTCCTAACCACTGGACCGCCGGGGAAGTTTAAAAGCAAGTTTATTTGGAAACGAAACAAAACAAAAAGAACAGGCAGATTTTTGGAATTTTTGAAAATGCAAAAAACTCCAACATAATGAAAACTACTCTGTCAAGGATGAAACATTCTATCAAGTCAAAGAGTAGATCACTGCGTATTACAGGAAGTTTTAAAAGTGATACTGCTGCTTGTGAAAATGTCTAGGTACAAAGCCTTTACAGCTTTCAACTACTCATCTCAAAACTACAAAGGAATCTATCTTCTGAGCTTCCGAGTGGGAGCAAAATGGCCGGAAATCCTACAACTCACTAAGAGTAAGACAGTGAGCCAATTTGCTGGTAGTTACTATTACTGTATTACTTAACACATATTGTTGTTGTTCGGTCACTAAGTCATGTCCAACTCTCTGTGACCCCGTGGAATGCGGCATGCCAGGCTCCCCTGTCATGGATCACAGACTTGTTATGGAAGAAGAAGGGCTTGTGTTAACTCAACAAAGCTATGAAATACGCCGTGCAGGACCACCCAAGATGGACCGGTCACAGTGAAGAGTTCTGACAAAATGTGGTCCACAGGAGGAGGAAATGGTAAATCACTCCAGTATTCTTGCCGCGAGAACCCCATGAACAGTAGTATTAATACATATTACAGTTCTCTAAAATAAACCTAGGTAAGAAGCAATATTTGGGTAATGTTTCAGGTCAATGAGGGATACCTAATTCAGTATAAAAATTTTATACAGATTATCTGACTCGTATCTTACTAGTCAGAAATTTTAAAGCATCAAAATAAAACTGTCTATTTGAATTTGCAAAATGATACAGATTTGAGAACTCAGAACAGGTTTGCCGTAAATATTTTCATTCTGCATCCACTAATTACATGCTTCAAAGATTAAATCAAGTTTTTAGATGCAACTCTTAAGATAGCCATAGTATAGCCCCTAGGAAGCTATTTAAATGAACAGTGTCAAGGTTTAAAAGAGCGCCTGCTAGGTGACAAAAAAATGTATCACTTCTATCATAAAACTACCTCCTCTGTGCATGAGTTAGGACAATACCAGGGCTGAAATAAAAGCAGTTTTTTCTGTTAATTTTAGGACACCCTGAAACTTTTACTGTGGTAGTGATATGCCTGTGGCACCTCCAGCAAGGAGCCAAAGTAGCATCCCCATACTTGCTGAAGACCTGTTTCGTGTTCCTCAGAATATGCTTTGGTAAATATAATCTTCTAACCACGAAGAATTAACATTTTCTCTAAGGCCCACATTGTAAGGAAGACCTAGATCACCTAAGGCCCTTAGAGCCTCAATTTCCGCAGGACTGAAACGTTAACCTGGGACTTCCCTGGTGGTCCAGCGGTTAAGACTCCACCTGCCAATGGAGGGACAAGGGTTCGATCCCTGGTCTGGGAAGGTCTCACATGCTGCGGGACAATTAAGTCCGTGCACAACCGCTGAAGCCCGAGTGCTCCAGGGCCTATGCTCTGCCACAGGAGAAGCCCCCGCGACGAGAAGCCCCGTGCCACACAAGTGCAGCGTAGTCCCCGCTCTGCAACCAGCGGAAGCAGCCACAAGACTCGGCGCAGCCAAAACAACAACCTTCAAAAGTTTCGAATTTAAAAATTTTTAAAAAGAAAACTGAAGATTTAGGAATGAGATCATTAGTTGTATCCTTCTCCTTTTCTATAAATAATCTGCGTAAATTGTACTATTCTATTTAGTAAAATCAATCAGTACTCCTCTGTGGCACTGGAAACTTACAGAGTCTCCCTTTTCCCCAGGCATGCCCGGGTCCTCATCTGTTATCTTTGATGACATACACGGAGAGGCTGCTGGCTGATGCCCGCGTCCTCCGTGCTGTGACAATCTCCCGGCGGCCGAGACAAGCACGGCGGGAAGGCAGGCACCCGAACACCGTGGGGAGCCTACAGCCACTGAGGCGGGCTCAGGCCTGTTTCTGCTTCACACAGCCATCAAGCTGTATTTTAGGGGATCAAGGCAGACACCTGGAGGTGTAAACACAGGAGGTTAAGGGCAGAACCACTGCCAAGAGTGAATCCAGCTGGCCAGTGGATCCACACTGGAGGGAAAAGGATCATTCTCAGGGGGTACACTCTGGGGCTGGTGGAGACGCAGGCTAGAACTACGGTACCTGATCTAACATATGTGCTGAAAACCTCAGAAATGCTACTAAGGAAATGGCAACGCACTCCAGTATTCTTGCCTGGAGAATCCCATGGACGAGGAACCTGGCAGGCTATAGTCCATGGGGTCGCACAGAGTCGGACACGACTGAGCTACTTCACTTCAAGTGTACTTTGAGGCATTCCTGAATTTGGGAAACACACTAAGAGGCCCTATGATATCTGGAGCCCAAGCGACGACCTGTCTTATGTAATTCTCCTTAGATCAGTGAAACAGCTATACTTTTCCAAACCCCCCAAAACGTAAGTACTTTAAAGACAAGCTAACAGTACAACAGCCCTAAAAATATATATTTAAAATACTGTACTCGGCAAAGTGTGACACTCTACAAGGCGATACATTGTGGGTTCGAATTTTACAGTAATTAAAACTCTCTGGGATTTCCTTGGTGGTTCAGAGGTTAAGACTCATGCTTCCAATGCAGGGAGTGTGGGTTTGATCCTTGGTTGGAGAACTAAGATCCCACAAGCCACAAGGTGCAGCCAAAAAAAAATTTTTTTTTAATTTAAAAAACAAAACCAAGTAACGTCTTCCCTCAAAAGACAGAGTGAAATGATGACATTTATATAAAGAGCCCCAGTACAGGTCAAAACTTTAAAATTTCATGGATGTGTCCAAATCATAAGTTTTTTACACGGACCGTGGCTGTGAGCTTTATTCCCAGATACCAGGTTCAGATGCTCCTAGGTCCTCTCCACGGCCGTCATCTGCGCAGGCCGACGGCTCTGTTCCCCGCATCCCGCCCCCACTGACGCACGGTCTGGGCTGCGGAGCGCCGGGAAGGGCAGCAGCACCAGCGGGGCGTCCTGCGTCGGGTACGCGATTATACAGGAAACGTTTCCACACTTCCTCACTGAGAAGGATGCTCTCTAGGTTTTCCGCAGACATTCTTTATTGGTGAAGCACGTTTCCTGCTACTTGACATCTAAGATCATGGAGACAGCCCGGTCACCTGTGTCCAGAACGAGCGAGCAAAGATCCTTTCCTCCCTAGAACAGAAGCTGTGGTTTTCTTCCAGCAACAGAAGCAGCTCATGCTTACTGAAGCCTTACCATCTGAGTGTTCCCTTTTTTACAGATGAGGAAACTGAAACTCAGGAAATGAATTTCCCCAGACAGAAACAAAAGAGGAAGAGATGGGATTTGAAAGCAGGCTGAGCTGACGCCAGAGTCGAGCTCCTCACCATTGCAGACCATCCCATAACAACTCACAACAACCCAGAAGGGTCCTTCTGGGCCCAAAGGGGACGACCTTAGCGGCACTGGTCTGCATCTAAGTCTGGCTTTCCAGAGATTCCGCCCTGCTTGAACACAGCACAACTGTACCACAGATTCTGTAAGAGATCCTATGATCATCAAAGCGGGATGAATCAGCAGGGGAAAGAGAGAGGCAGGATTAAATGAGATGAGAATTTAATTCACATTATACAGGGTTTCAAATTTTTGAGAAGCTGTGGCTCCAAGGATCTCCACGTGACTGATAAATATTTGAAAACATGCAGAAAATCAAGGAAGTCTAGACCACACCAAGAAAACAGCAGGTCAGCATGGATAACACGTGAAATAATGTAAGTTACAGGAAGCCAGTGCGTTTAATCTGGGAAAGAAAAGCTTGACGTGCATCATCACTCTGCTCACCACCCAACCCCCCCACATGTGCACACTACACACGGTGAGGGGAGTCACCCCCACACACGTGCACATTTTACACACATGGTGGGGGGAGTCACCTCACATGTACATGTTACATACATGGGGGAGTCACCCCACACACATACATGTTACACACATGGGGTTGTCTAACCCCCGACACACGTACATGACATACACGGTGGGGGTGTCAACGCCCCCCACATGTGCACATTACACACATGGTGGGGGGAGTCACCACACACATGTACATGTTACACACATGGGGGCTGTCTCCCCATACACGTATGTACACGTTACATACATGGTGAGGGGAGTCACCCCACACACACATTACATACACGGTGGGGGGTGTCACCCAGACACGCATGTACATGTTACATACATGGTAGGGGTGTAGCCCCTCTCACACATGTACATGTTACAGTGTACATATGTACGTGTTACATATACAGTGGGGGTATCACCCTTGCACACACATATGTACACATTACATGCACAAGGGGTGTCACCCCCCTACACACATATGTACATGTTACATAGACGGTGAGGGGGGTGTTGAGTGGAGTCAGAGACAAAAGGGGAACAGCCCTATCCTGTATTTCTCCAGAAGGTCAACCGGTAAACCAAGTCACTCAAAAGCATTCTAAGACAAATGCCGCCCTACTGGCTGCACTGTGCCCCTTCCCAGGACTGCCCCACATGCAGTGACTGACTGGCGCGCATACGCGGCTCCAATCTGGGGCAACTGGAGCTCTGCAGCTCCCCGCGGCGGGAGGGGAGCAAGGCTGGGCTGGACCTGCCAGGCAGCCCGACGGCCCGACGGCTCCCTTCTGCGTGCAGGTGCGGCCCCCTCGGGCAGGTCCGAATCCCCACTCTGCATGCTAACCTGTCTGCACCTGCTTTCCAGAGCACCCGCCCACCAAAGGACTCACAAAGGAACCGAAGGCCCCATCAGAGTCACAGGCCCCTCAGCTGAAACATCAGAAACAGCCGCCACTTGGGGTAAGCTACTTCATGCAAGACACCATGGGGGCACGGGCAGCTTCAGCTGGAAGGCAGTGGTGGTGTGCTATCCAGTAATTTAAAAAGCTATGAGAACGTGACTTCAGCACATGCATGAAATGATCATGCTCGCATATCATTCGCTCTGCAGAAAAGGCAGAATCCACGATTCCGCTCTATGGAAACGCTGTTTTCTATGTTTAAGAACACGAGTATGCTAACCAAAGTTCTAGGCAATGTAATCACTTTCAGTTAGTAACTCCTCTTCATTCTCTTACAACCACTATTCGTTTTTCTATCTACCTCTGTTTAGACGCTGTGTCAGTGACTGATGTCCTCAGAAGGAAGAAGAAATCTGGGCAGAGACACTCAAGGACATCACATGAAGGCAGAGGCAGAGACCAGACTGGTGTGCCTGCAGACCGAGAAACGCAGTCCCAGAGGTTAGGAGAGGGGCACGCAGCGGCTCCTCCCGCAGAATCTCCAGGAGCCAGCCCTGCCGACGACAGGGGACTGCTGACCCCAGGACCGATCAGGAGCGTCTGTGGCTCGCAGCCGCCGGGGCGGTGGGGCCCTATTTCAGCTGCGCCAGGAAACACAGCCCGTCTGCGGCACGGCCCCCCCTACGTGTGACGCCAACTGCGCTTCTTCTCCCGCAGCTTTTATCCCGGTAAAAGGTGTCCAGGGAGGTGACAGGGGAAGCCTTGGAAGCACCCCATCTTCACGTTCAGAGAGGGGTCACCCGATCTAGGGCTGTTCAAACATTTCTCCAAGTGGTAGAAAGTGAAAGTAAGAGTCGCTCAGTTGTGCCCAACTCTTTGCAACTCCACAGACTATACAGTCCATGGGATTCTCCAGGCCAGAATACTGGAGTGGGGGACACTTTCCCTTCTTCAGGGGATCTTCCCAACCCAGGGATCGAACCCAGTCTCCTGCATTGTGGGCGGATTCTTTACCAGCTGAGCCACCAGGGAAGCCCAAGAATACTGCAGTGGGTAGCCTAGCCCCTCTCCAGGGGAATCTTCCCAACCCAGGAATCGAACTGGAGTCGCCTGCATTGCAGGTGGATTCTTTACCACATGAGCTATCAAGCGGTAGATCCCAGGACTAAATCTGACAGGGGCTGAAGGGGCACAGCCGAGGGAGGGGTGGGGGGCCTGCCCATCACCCCAGCCCCTGCCTCACACAGTAAGTCACCTGGGCGAAGAATTCTACCCATTCATTCATTCAGCAAACGTTTGAGCCCCTAAGTTGTGCAGATCCTGCCTTCACAGCACCAACAAGCACCGAGTTCAGCCCAACCTCCTTGTCTTATGGGTTAAGAAACTGAAGTGAGCACTCAAGGTCCCGGGTTAGGATTGGGGTCACTGTGGGCCTAGGTCCAAAGCTGTGTCTCTCCGCAGCACCGTTTGCCCCTCATTTGACTTGCAGCCTTGCGGGCATAAGATTTTGGAGAGTCAAAGACAAGCTGTTTCACTTCGCATCTAGCACGTCCTTCTTTTTATTAGCCTCTTATCTGGTTGTGCTGGGTCTTCACTGCTGCGCCCAGGCTTCCTCTAAGGTGAGGCCAGCGATATCTGGTTGTGCTGGGTCTTCACTGCTGCGCCCAGGCTTTCTCTAAGGTGAGGCCAGCGAGGGCGCCTCTCAGCTCCAGCGCCCAGGTTCCCCGCTGCAGCGGCTTCTCCCGTCGCAGGGCACAGGCTCTGGGGCTGCGGCTTAGACAGTGGCGGTGAACAGGCTCGCTTGCTTCAAGGCATGTGCACCTTCCCGGACCAGGCATCGAGCCTGTGGCACCTGTGTTGGTAGCCGATGCTCACCCCACCCCACCCTCCAGCACATCTTTCTTAATCGTGGTTTCCAAATACGCTTCACTGTCCCCACAGGTCTGGAGGCATCTTGAGAAGCTGGGCGACCTGAGGCCGAGCCAGAGAGAAAGCGAGATGGGCTCTGCTCCAGTGCAGCCGTACAGACGGCAGGGCGCTCCCTGAGCCCTTTCAAGGCTACAGCCCGCCTGCACAGACAAGGCCTGAATATGTTCCACTTAAGATGCATTTCGCTTCTGTGACAGTGTCTATCGCATGGTCAGTGAAAAAGCTTAGAAACACTGTTCTTTGATTTGCACATGTGCTTTTCTGGAAACAGAGAATGAAATGCAGGGGGGGAAAGTATAACATCTAAGAGCAAAAACACTCGCCTGATATAAGTTGTTGTTTACTTGCTAAGCCGTGTCTGACTCTTGGTGACCCCATGGACTGCAGCACATGGGGCCTCCCTGTCTTTCACCAATCTCCCGGAGCTTGCTCAAACTCATGTTAATTCAGTTGGTGATGCCACCCAACCATCTCATCCTCTGTCGCCCCCTTCTCCTCCTGACCTCAATCTTTCCCCAAATCAGGATCTTTTCCAATGAACTGGCTCTTTGCACCAGGTGGCCAAAATATTGGAGCTGAAACATCAGTCCTTCTAATGAATATTCAGAGCTGATTTCTTCTGGATTGACTGGTTTGATCTCCTTACAGTCCAAGGGGCTTTCAAGAGTCTTCTCTAGCACCACAGTTTGAAAGCATCAATTTTTCGGCTCTCAGCCTTCTTTAAGATCCAACTCTCACATCCATACCTGACTACTGGTAAAATCATAGCTTTTGACTATACGGCTGTCTCGGTTTGTCAGTGACTTTCCTTCCAAGGAGCAAGTGTCTTTTAATCTCATGGCTGAAGTCACCGTTCACAGTAATTCTGGAGCTCAAGAAAATAAAACCTGTCACTGCTTCTCCTTTTTCCCCATCTATCTGCCACGAATTTCTGGGACCAGATGCCATCATCTTCGTTTTTTGAATGTTGAGTTTTAAGCCAGCTTTTTCTCTCCTCTTTCATCCTCATCAGGAGGCTCTTCAGTCTCTCTTCACTTGCTGCCATTAGAGTGGTATCATCTGTATATCTGAAGTTGTAGACATTTCTCCAGGAAATCTTGATTCCTGCTTGTGAGTCATCTAGCCGGGCATTTTGCATGATGTACTCTGTATAGAAGTTAAATAAACAGGCTGCCAGTACACAGCTTTGACGTACTTCTCTCCCAATTCTGAACCAGTCCATTGTTCCATGTCCAGTTCTAACTGTTGCTTCCTGGCCTGCATACAGGTCTCTCAGTGGACAGGTAAGGTGGTCTAGTATTCCCATCTTTAAGAATTTTCCACAGTTTGTCATGATCTACACAGTCAAAGGCTTTAGCGCAGTCAGTGAAGCAGATGTTTTCCTGGAATTCCCTTGCTTTCTCTATGAACCAGTGGATGTTGGCAACTTGATCTCTGGTTCCTCTGCCTTTTCTAAACCCAGCCTGTTCATATGGAAGCTCTCGGTCTACAAACTGTTGAAACCTAGCTTGAAGGATTTTGAACATAACCTTACTAACACGTGAAATGAGTGCAATTGTGCGGTAGTTTGAACATCCTTTGGCACTGCCCTTCTTTGGGACTGGGATGAAAACTGACCTTTTCCAGTCCTTGTGGCCACTGCTGAGTTTTCCAAATTTGCTGGCATAGTGAGTGCAGTACTTTCAAAGCATCATCTTTTAGGATTTGAAATAGCTCAGCTGGAATTCTATCACTTCCACTAGCTGTGTTTGTAGTGATGCTTCCTAAGGCTCACTTGACTTCACAATCCAGGATGTCTGGCTCTAGGTGAGTGCCCACACCATCGTGGTTATCTGGGTCACTAAGACCTTTTTTGTATAACTCTTCATGTATTCTTGTCACCTCTTCTTAACCTCTTCTGTTTCTGTTAGCTCCTTACTGTTTCTGTCCTTTATTATACCCATCTTTGCATGAACTTCCCTTGATACCTTCAATTTTCTTGAAAGGATCTCTAGCCTTTCCCATTATATTGTTTTCCTCTATTTCTTTGCACTGTTCACTTAAGAAGGCTTTCTTATCTCTCCTTGCTATTCTCTAGAACTCTGCATTTGGTTGGGTATATCTTTCCCTTTCTCCCTTGCTTTTTGCTTCTCTTTTCTCAACTATTTGTAAAGCCTCCTCACTGCAGTCCAGTTGCTCAGTTGTGCCCAACTCCTCAGAACACCACTTTACCTTCTTGCGTGTTTTTCTTCCTTCCGGATGGTTTTGGTCACTGCCTCCTGTGCAATGTTACAAGCCAGGCTCCTCCGTCCATGGGATTCTCAGGCAGCAACACTGGAGTGGGTTGCCACTCCCTTCTCCAGGGGATCTACCTGACCCAAGGATTGAACCCAGGTCTCCTGCATTTGCAGGCAGACTCTTTACTCTCTGAGTCACCAGGGAAGCCTGGTACACTTACTGACATATTGAAAAGAAGCCCCCAAGCGGCACCGGGAAATCCTCAGACTGCCTGCTGCCAGTGAAGGCCCAGGCATGCTCCTCAGCTCCAGAGCCCTGGGCAGGCCAGAAGTGGACTTGGGGGTGGGGAATGGGGGTGGGTGGAAATCACGCCGAGGAGGTACCAACCACCTGAGCTACCTGTAAACCAGAAAACCAAATTAGAGGTTTAGGCAGCAGATGGTAACGTGGTAGCAAGGTTCACTCCGGGGCTGAGAACGGGAAAAGGAAGGCAACGAATTCTCACGGTCGTTTCATCAGGGGAAGATTGCAAGATGAGAGGAAGCCTCGGGAGCAAGGCTTTGAGGGTTACAGCCACTTGCCTGCGTGAACTGCGTCCAGTCCTCTGAATGTGGGCTCCTCCCTACTGCCAAGGGCTGCATCCGCAGAGGCTATGTTATAACTCTTGTGGGAAAGGCTGTCTTCTTGTCCTGATGAGACGCACTTAAAACGCAAAAGCAAAACAGGGTAGGGAGAGAGACCACTCGACAGCCCAGCTCCAAGCCTTGCTCACTCCTGGAATCACGCCCATCTGGGAGAGGGGCTCAGGGCGCCCTGCTCTTTGGCACTTTTCCTTCCCTCAAGCTGCAGAGACTACAACCATGCCCGCCCCCACGCCGCCCCTCCTCTGCCCTGGCCTCACTGGGGCTTCTCTGTTTACACTCACTTCCTCCTATGGCACGATCCAGCAGCAAAACCCAAGTCACACCAATGTAATCTAAAAGTTCCTAGCAGCCATATTAAAGAAGAAAAACAGAAGAAATTCATTTTAGTAATATATTTATAACTCGAGAGACCCCAAATATTATCACTCCAAATATAATCAAGGTAAAAGTCATTAGCGACCTATTTTACGTTGCTCCCCCCCATACTAAGTCTTTGAAATCTGGTGCATACTTGACACAGAACATCTCAAGTCAGTCTAGCCCCATTTCACGCACTCCAAAGCTGCATGTGGCTCAGGCGGCTGGCTTACTGAACAGCCAGGCCGAGCTGATCTCCACTCCCGCGACTGTAAATATGTCTACACAGAGGCCACTCCACACTTCCTCTCACCTCCTCCTCTCTCTTGAATCCCAAAATTATAAAGCCATCAAGCTACCAGACAGGTGTCTAATCGGTATCTCAACTCACAACATCTCTTAAAAAAAAAAACCCACAAATTCTTCACCACCACCACCAGCATCCTTGCCATGACCTTCCCACCGTCAATCAAGGGCAAGTCCATATGTTCCCGCTACTCAAGCCAAAGGCTCTGGAATCAGCCTTGACGCCTCCGGTCCGTCTCCCATTCCACATCACCCAGCCCATCAGCAAGTCCTCCCGGTCCTGCCTTCACGGTGGCCCAGGACGGGGGTCTTGCGCTTGCTCTGCCCTCCCGAGCGCTGCTCTGCCTCTCAGATGGCTCCCCATCTGTCTCCCTGGTTTCCCCCCGGCCTCTGCTCGAGGGTCTTCTCACCAGGGAGCTGTTCCCTGTCCACCCTAAACCCACAGCAGCCCTCTGGCCTTACGTCTTCACGTGGCCTGTGTGTCCATCTGCTGACTCTCCCCCACCCCCACCCACCGGCACAGGACGGTGTGAGGGGGCCATGGGTGGTCAGACAGCCCCCAGAGACCACCTGCCGGGGGGGAGCCCAGCTGACCAGAGCCTGCAGCCGCTGCACATGCAGTGTCACGAGGGCCAAGACATGAGGCCACGTGTCCCTCGCGCTGCTTGCTCCCAGCAGTGCTGACCAGGAGGGGGTGCCAGCCCTCGTCTTCCAACAGAGCCTGAAGCCTGGCCAAGGCTGACTCCAGTCTGCCCAGCCCTCCGCCACCTCTCCTTCCTTCGTGAGCAGGATCGCACCGTGGGGAAGCCGAGGGCTCCTCCCAGCACCCCTGCTCCCTCCCTCGTCCCCTCGTGGAAGTCTCCCACACGTCTAACCATCTTGGCATCTACGCCTGGGACATTGTGAGCGCAGCCAAGTGCTGTGGAAACAAATGACTCTCCAGGAAGAGCCAGGCCGTGGAGAGGACGTCCATTTTTAAGTTACAAAGACAGACGCTGGGGCTCCTGCTCTGCCATGCATCATGTGCTAACTTTAGGGAAGTGTCCTGAGACCTCTGCGCTCCAGCTTCCTCATCTGTAAAATGAAGACACCACCACCTCTCTCAAGAGCTGTCAGGAGGAGTACAACGGACAGTTCACCTAGGGTCCCCAACAAGAGGCCTCACGTGGAGGAAGTGTTTTAACAAGCGTGAGCTCACTCTCCTCTGTAGCTGCTTCTAAGAATCCCTTGCCTTCCTCCACCACCAACTCTGACCACTTGTCAACTAAATAAAGCCCCAAATGACCCTAAGCACCCTAAGGACTGTCACCCTCAGCGACAGACTTTATTTTCTTGGGCTCCAAAATCACTGCAGATGGTGACTACAGCCATGAAATAAAAAGATGCTTGCTGCTTGGAAGAAAAGCTATGACCAACCTAAACAGCATAATAAAAAGCAGAGACATTACTTTGCCAACAAAAGTCCATCTACTCGAAGCTATGGTTTTTCCAGTAGTCATGCATGGATGTGAGAGTTGGACTCTAAAGAAAGCTGAGCGCCAAAGAATTGATGCTTTTGAACTGTGGTTTTAGAAAAGACTCTTGAGAGTCCCTCAGACTGCAAGGAGATCCAACCAGTCCATCCTAAAGGAAATCAGTCCTGAAAATTCATTGGAAGGACTGATGGTGAAGCTGAAGGTCCAATACTTTGGCCACCTGATGTGAAGAACTGACTCACTGGAAAAGACCCTGATGCTGGGAAAGATTGAAGGTGGGAGGAGAAGGGGCCGACAGAGGATGAGATGGTTGGATGGCATCACCGACTCAACGGACATGAGTTTGAGCAAGCTCCGGAAGTTGGTGATGGATAGGGAAGCCTGGCATGCTGCAGTCCCTGGGATTGCAAACAGTCAGACACCACTGACAGAATGAACTGAACTGAATCCTCACAACTACTTCAAAGAAGAAAATGCCCAGGCTGAGGTCTAAAATTATTAAAACTAATAAAGCCACCAAGAAAATGTTTAATATGATAATTTAATTGATCATATTATTAATGATCACAATCATTAATACTATAATTATGATTATGACAATTAATATGATCATAATCATTAATATTATCAATGATAATTTAAAGAAATTAGAAGCTTGCTGGTTCGTTTTTCTTTTTTTAGGCTGCCTAGAGTAAGGGGGGTTTTTCAAGAAAGTTCACCAAAACATTATGTACAAAAATGTTCATTGTGTTACAATAACAACTTGGAAGTCCACTCCATCAACTAAATTCTGGCACATCCACAGCACAGAAAACCAGGCACAGCAAAGAAACCACAGTGAAGTGGATCTACACAGGCAGAAAGATACAGATGCTGACACGGAAAGCACTCCAGATGCCAGTGCACGTCACACTCTCCACGACGACTCCACAAGTCACACGTACAGACGTAATTTTTTTTCTATGACATCCAAGAAGTTTATCAATCGTTTTTCAAGATGAGTACAGGATGGGCAGGGAGTGAAAGAGATTTTTCTAATCAACTTAAACTTACTGCTTTTTTAGATTTAACATGTACTTCAAAAAAAAAGGCTTAAAAAAAATAAACAAACAGGTTTTAAAAGAGTTGTCTGTATTCAAAACAGGGGCTTCCCAGGTGGCTCAGTGAGTAAAGAATCCACCTGCAAGGCAGGATAAGCAGGAGACTTAGGTTCGATCCCTGGGTCGGCAAGACCTGGAGGAGGGCATGGCAATCCCCTCCAGTACTCTTGCCTGCAGAGTCCCGTGGACAGGGGAGCCTGGCAGGCCACAGTCACGGGGTCGCAAAGAGTCGGACACGACTTAGCGACTGAGCACATACGCATATTCAAAAAATGTTTTGGTGAATCACACAAAATATAGTTTTAATAAGTTAAGTTTTATATTTTACAAAAATAAGAAACAGCTCTGATGATACTAACAAAAAACTAACAGTATGATCAGTAATCATTATCTAGGGTGGTGATCAAAGGAAGTAGTGGCAAGTCACCACCACCACCACCACCACCACCGGCCCAGAAATGCGTCTCTTCAATTTCAGCTTTCTCCTGGTGGCATTCTGTTGATGTGTAAAAATAACTGAACCTCTGGTCGTGCGACCAAACCTAATCCAGTTTTGTAAGTCGACTATACTTCAATGAAGTACTGTTTTCAACTTTTTCACCATTAATATCTTCAAGGAAGATGCTAACGAGGAGCAAAAGGTTATCAGACACCTAAGAAAAGGCTAGTAACTGAAGGAAAAATAAATAAAGAGCTTGACCAAATGCCCAAACTTGGGCAAACAATTTTGCAGTAGTCCTGCGTCCTGGCTCTTAAGACGCCACAGGCACTTTGGGGAATGTGCTAGGGCTAGAAACGGACTCCTGGCTGGAGGGGAGACAAATCCCTGCCCGCCTTCCACCTCTCCCCGGTACTGAGGTGAGCAACCATTATCACCGGAAAGGAAATCTGAAGACATGCCGAGGCCGCCGCCTCCACACACGACTGGCTCGGGCGTGCACTGGGCGCTGAGTGACCACTCCCGGTGCCGCACTACAGAGACCACACACACGCGCACCCACCCACACAGTGCCTGGCCTTGCTTCCTGTCACATAACCACATACAGACACGCACACGCGCACACACACAGAGCCCGCACTCCCAGGACGCACGTTCTCTCATCACCCCGTTGACGAAGGACACAGACACAAAGCCACATGCCTGCAGTTCTGCAATTATGCGTCTTCTAAACTGTCCTACCGCTTTCAGTTCTAACTCATACCAGGCTCGTCCCCTGGGATAGACCTATCGCCCTCAGTTCTCTGGGTGGGTTTTAAGAGAGACTGATTAGGAATATATAGATTTCCAATGATTTTTTTTTAAGTTCATAATCAGAAGTAAGGTCAACGTAAGTAAAGTAGCGATTGACACACACACTTATGCTGCTGCAAGTTTAGGGAATTTCTTATTACAGAATCAAAGATACCACAGTGGATACAACCTGTCAAGCAGTAATGTGGATAATCTTAAAAATAGTAACTAAATGTTTAATTAAAAGTTTCAGAGTTACAGCTGGCTTCCAGCACCAAGCTTCTCCCTCTCCAGCCTGGGAGCAAGACTGCTGAGCAGACACGGGAAGAGACAGAGAGCTATGGAGAAGGCCAGGGGACAGGAAGGAGCTTCGGAGATGATGTCACAAACAGCTGTGATGACAGATACTGCATGAGGGTGGCCCTCTGGCTCAGTGGTTAAGAAGCTGCCCGTCAGCGCAGGGGCCGTGGGTTCAAGCCCTGGTCTGCGAATAGTCCGCACGCTGAGGGGCAGATAAACCCGGGCGCTCCACAGGCCGAAGCCGCAGTCCTCAAGCCCACGCTCCACAGCAGGAGGAGCCCCCCCGGTGATGCGCCTGGGCACTGCGACCGGAGCGGCCCCCACGCACTGCAACCAGACCCCGCGCAGCCGGAAAGGAAAGCAGAAACAAAGATGTAAGATTCTACTGCCAGACTACAACAAAAACACGTGCTCTACTAAAAAACAACAGAGCAGAAAACATGGCAATCCCTTTTCCACTTTCTTAAGCTCACTTACAGAAAGACTTACTCGGTCTTCAGAGTAATTCTGTGCAAAAGCTCCCTCCAACCCAACACTCACTTTTTCGCTTATTCCCAAAACCAATGGAAGAGTGAAGGTGGGGAGACCAGATGATTATTTTTCCTTTACACAGGAGCCAGAAATAAATCTGGGAACACTATTACAGTAACCAACGTATACACTCAATCGACATACCTACCCAACCACTAGTGGTCTCTACACCTGCCGCAATTAACAGGTGGAGGTTGCCACTCCCTGAGCACTGACTGCGCGCTGGGCCCTGCTCTGAGTGTCCCGTGGATTCATGAAGCTCGCACACACAGCCATCCCAACCCTACTCCCCTTCTGCCTAGTTCAGAGAACGGAGACTGCTCGAGTTCACTCAGCCCAGCATGTACACCGGTAAGAAGTGTGTGACAGACCGTATGACACCCTAGAGGGAGGCCAAGAACCTCCTCTCTCCCCTTAAGGAGTTTATGATCCATGGAACGAATAAACTAAAAAGAAAGAAAAAGCAGCTGAGGGGGGGCAGCCTCAAGCACCGTGTGGGCGGATACTGAGGAGTTGATTCTGAAAGTCAGAGGAAGCTTCTTTCATAGACGCAGCGGCACTGAAGTCAAGCCTTCGGTATTAAGGATTCTGCTAAGAAGGAAAAAAAGGCAAAAAAAAACCATTCCAGAGTAAAGTAAAAGCCATTCCAAATAACCATGGAAGTGGCCAGAGGTCTAAGTGTCGAAATACCAGGTGGTGAGAGATGAAGCTAAAAGTTACAGTGATGCCAGATGGCATAGGTCTCAATGATTTCCTAACCCTTTAACACTAATTCTCAGCTGGCCAGGTGGTGATGCCTCCGAGGTGAAAATCTTTGTGGGAGTAAGCCTACCAACAGAACTAGGTCATACCCCTCAGGTGTGATGGAGTGGAGGGAGATGTTGAGAACCTCTGCTATACACCTGGGGTGGGGGTGGGGGGGGGTGGGCAGGTGTGCTATGACCTGATTTTACATATTGAATAATTCTGTTAACAGAACACAGGAGGACTCAGGAAAGGGAGGCCGGTCAGCAGGCCTACCTACAGGAACAACCTCCACAAGGACAGACAAGAGCCAGGGAGGGCAGGGACGGAGGGACTGCTGGGGGAAGGAAACAAACAAAAAAGAGGCTGATGGAAAAGACACACGGAGGCAGACTCGGTAAAAATCTCGTCGAGAAAAAGAAGACTCAAGAAAGTTTCCAGCCCGGGGGACGAGGAGGACGAATGTTCTGAGAAGTTATGCAATCCTTCTTACCTTTTATCTGAACGAGGCCACACAGTACACAAAGAACAGCCACTTTAAGTGACACCGCAAAGCAAAAATAGCAGTCTTCTCACAAAATAAAGAAACAGAAGTTCAAGAGAGATTTAGCTAACTTGCCCACAGTGACCCAGGGGTGAGGGATGAGCCGAGACACAAACCTGAGTCTTCCAAATCCGGACCTGACGGACTCTAAACAGGCACCCTCAAAAGCAGTTTACTTTTTATGAGTATAAAAATCTCCAAAAAATAAACCCACCAAAAACGTTTTAAACAAAAAGCTGGTAATCTGCTGGGAATGTAATTATATTTCAAAGGTAAGGAATGTTTTAAAACGTGTGCTCCAATCCCCTCTCCCAAGAGACTGACTTCAGTCAGCAGTGCTGGCTTTGTGAACCCTGAAACTTTCAACACACAGGGCAGAGGTGGTTGTTTGTTATTTTTGTATAAAAATACCACTTGGTGTTTTATGAGAGATCAAAAATAATTGAAAAGAAATATGCTCAGTATCTTTAACATCCTAAAACCTCATTCCCAGATTCCCAGTGCTGTGGTTGGTACTGATATTTGTTATTAAAATACTTTATAATAATAATATTCTTCATAAGGTGGATTACAGACTTTGGCTTCATTCAGCAAACATTTAGACATTTTCATGTTGGGGATAAAACAACGACATGGTCACCACAGCCAGAGTTTAACAAGCACAACGCGTGATACAGGCAATAATGAAAGTAAAAATAGAGGACTGTGACTGCAGAAATGAATAATTCACTTTGATAGGGTTTCCAAAGGGCTCCAGAGAGGACCTAAAATCAGATGTGGACTTTTAAAAAAGTGGAGTGGGTGGAAGTGAGACAGGGCATTCCAACTGGAGAAAAAGATTACAAAAGGGATGAAGCAGCTAGGCTGATCCGAGAACCGAGAGCCCTCTCGCGGGGCAGTGTGAGAAGGGAACCAGGACGACAGGTGAGGTTCAGAGCGGCTGGGGCCAGACTGCAGGGGGCCTTAAACGCGATGCTGCCGGCTCTGGATTCCGGTCTCCACACAACAGGCAGGCTTAGAAGCTTTCTGAGCCAGTGACTGACAAGATCCAATCTGTGTTTAGGAAAGATGGCCTGACAGCCGGGCAAAGTGCAGGTAGGAAGGGTCGGGTAGGAGCCTAAGAAAGCTGTAAGCCAGGAGAGGAATGGGAAGCTTTGACACATTAGCACTAGCTAATATTTTATACGGGACTGAATCTTGACAGAACAACTTCACATCTCCCCTCCCCTAATCATTCCAACCATCCTGTGAAACAGGTATCATTACTCTCCCCATTTTACAGATGAGAAAACTGGCTCAGAGGGCCATTAACTGCTCCAAGTCAAATGCTGCTACAACAGGGAGAACCTAGGCTCCGCAATGCTCCACACAAAGCAAAATAAAAACAATCTTACTGCTTTCGAAACTGCTACTGCAAAATAAAGCACAGAGTGATCTTTGACATCTTTAAAAGAGTTGCTAAAATTCCATTTACTTTTCTTAAATGGTTGCAACTTGTGTAGCAAATAAGCTAATTATCCTTAAAATAGTTACAGATTTGCCTTGTGTTAGCCTCACAGTAAAGACCTGTACTTTTCCTGAAAAACAAGACATCTGTACCTCTACTTCCATCTTCTGCAATGTTAAATATTTAAGAGTAATATTCTCTACTTCCTTCAATGTTTCAGTGGCCAAACTAGATGACACAGGCTTATGTAAAAACTTACATGTGCCCAAACTGAAACAGTAAATATTTTTTGAATTACTAAAAATTAATTATTTAGCAAGTACAGTAACTTAATATAGAACACAATAAGTATTCATTGCAAGAAGCTTACATGTAAGTATAAATGTTAGTCGTTCAATCGGGTCCAACTCTTGGGGACCTCAAGGACTGTAGCCCACCATGCTCCTCTTGTCCATGGAATTCTCCAGGCAAGAATACTGGAGTGAGTAGCCATTACCTTCTCCAGGGGATCTTCCCAACCCAGGGATCAAACCAGCTCTCCTGCATTGCAGGCAGATTCTTTACCACTGAGCCACCAGGGAAACCCCAATAGTGTATACCTACGCACATATATAGGTACGTAAAGACACAATTTCAGGAATCATTTCTGTCACAAAGAAATGTCATCAAGAACATAAAAACCACTTATGAATGGATTAACCCAAAATAACCGATGGAAGAATATGTGACCTTCAGGCTGCAAAGTGGGAGAACTCCCCATGTCGGATTCAGGCTTATGAAATGGTCAAGGTGCTCTGGCACCTAGCTAGCTCTAGGATTTGACTGTATAGTTAGTTTTACCCAGGACATTACCTATTATCAAATCTGCTTGCACCCAACTAACTCTTCACCGATCGTCTACCACTGTTTTGTTTTTTTAACAAGCAAAGACCCAGACACGTAAAGCTCCCTCTTAGGAACCTGGACGGAGTATCAAATATCTAAGTATCCTAGACATCCAGGGGGATTCGCTGGTGGCTCAGTCGGTAAAGAGTCGCCCTGCAATGCGGGAGACCCGGGTTCGATCCCTGGGTCGGGAAGATCTCCTGGAGGAGGGCATGTCAACGCCACCCCAGCATTCTCGCCTGCAAAATCCCCATGGACAGAGGAGCCTGGAGGGCTACAGTCCACGGGGGGGTCGCAAAGAGTCGGACACACGGCTGAGCACAGCACACACGCACGGGCTAGACATCCAAGCATCCACTCGCAAGTGATGAGCAGAAACCATATTTAGTTCTGTCCCCCCAACCCGCTAAATCTCCTACAGTTTTTTTTTTTTTTTTTTTTTGCTAGGTTGGCTTTCCTGAGCTTGTCTCTAAAGGACAAAACCTGAAAGGCGGCCAAGTAGAGAAATCGAAAACCCGGGTTCTGCCACGATTTTGGTGGTCTGCCCCCAGGAACCCGGGCAGGCCCGCCCCAGGAGCCGGGGCAGGCCCGAGTACAAGCGCGCGCCGCCCCGCTCCGTCCCGAGGCTCAGGCATCTCTCTCTCCGGTGACCATCCCGCTGCTCGGGGCGCCGGGGTGCCCGGGGCGCAGGCATCTCTCCCCGGCGACCACCCCGCTCCTCGGTGGCGCCGGGGGGTACGCTCGCGCCGGCGGCCAGCGCAGGAGGCCGGCTCCGGCCCGCCGGAGCGCGCGCGCGCGCGGCCGTGTAACCTCCGCCGGACCTGGCGCCGCAGGGCCCGCCCCGCACGCGCAGAGAGCCACAGGCCCGCGCGCCCGCCCGCCCCCGCCGGCCGCCTCCCTTCCCCGGGGTCGGCGGGGGGCCCCTAAAGGACAATGCAGGACGGGAGGCGGCCAGCGCCGCCGCGAGCGCCCACCCCGGCGGCCCGGCCCGGCCCTCGGGGCCCCGCGCGCCCCGCCGCGCCTCCCCGGAGAGCCGCTCCCAGCGAGCCCCATTGTGCGCACTCATCGTCCGGCCCGCGCGCCGCCGCCGCCCGCGCCCCCCCCCGGCGCCGGGGTCCCGCGCCCGCAGCGCCCCGCACGCTGGGGGCCCGGCCCCGCCCGCCCCGGCCCAGCCCCGGCCCAGCCCCGGCCCAGCCCGCGGTACCTGCCGAGCGAGCGGCCGGGCGGCGCGGCGGCCGCGGCGGGGGCGCCTCCTCGCTCCGCGGGCTCCGAGCGGCTGCCGAGCGCCGGGCGGGCCGGGGCGGGCGCCTGACGTAAAGCAGCGGCGGCGGCGGCGGCGGCGGCGGCGGCGGCAGCGGCGCCACTCGGCGGAGGGCGGGGGGGGCGGTGCACCGCGGCCGCTCCGCTCCGTTACCCGGCAACCGGCCTCAGCGCCCCGCCAGCCGGCCGCGCTCCATATCCTTCCGCCCAGGCGCCGGGATTACATCAGCGCCGCCGCCCCGCCCCGGCCCCGCCCCTCCGGCCGACGCCGGGGCGCCTCCGGGGGCTCGCGCTCGCACGCCGGGGAGGCCTGCTGCTTGGTGGGAGCGATGCGGCCGCGGGTGGGTGCTGGGGTCGCAGGCGGGGAGGGGATTGGGGGACTGCAGGCGGGAGCCGCACCACCACCATCCCCGGTGTACGAGGCGTCGGAGCGGAGATGCACACCCCCCTCCCCCGCCCCCGGGTGCAGGGGCGCGTGGGGCTCCTGAACTCCGTCACCGCCCCTCCCCGCCCCCGGGCCACCGCCGCCGCCCGGGTCCTCTCCTTCGCGGGCACACGCTCCACCTGTCTGTGCACCGCCCGCTCTTCCCCACCTCCTCGCCGCGTCCTGGGATGGCTGCAGTGGGCGGTTTAAAATACCGGTTTAAAAAAAAGAAAAAAATCCAGAAGACAAGCTAAGGAAATGCGACAGGGCTCTTTTTATTAAGGAGGCAAAAATAAATTCTGGAAGATTCGGAAGTGGGAACCAAAAATAGGCACTAACCTTTGAAGCAGAGTCTCTTCACACCCACCTACTTTTCCTAAACGTGATTCCTAGACCTGTCCTGAAAAAAGGCACCAGACAGGAAGGAGCTCGAGAGGTTACCTGCTTAACTTCGGAGGGAGGGTGACCTGCCTAGACGTTATGGTGCCATGTTGGATTTGTTGAGCGCCTACTGGGTGCCGGGCTCTGAGCTTTGCTGTTCAGAACTTGCAAGGGCAGTTTCCCGAAGCAGTTCCTGGTGGGGGAGAAGCTGACCTGCGGGCTGAGATGGGGAAAACTGGACACTGAGCTGCAGGTGCTGGAGAAACGACCATGAGCTATTGATACCTGCACAGTCTCTGCCAAGTCCTTCTCTGTACACCTGGGTGTGCTCTTGAGAAGAATGCTGGATCAAGGCATGATCATCCCTCCACCTGAGGCTCTGAGAAAGCAAAGGATTCCACCTCAACCTCTGGCTTCCCTGATAGCGCAGTTGGTAAAGAGTCTGCCTGCAGTGCAGGAGACCCCGGTTGCATTTCCTGGATTGGGAAAATCCGCTGGAGAAGGGATGGGTTACCCACTCCAGGTTCTTGGGCTTTCTTGGTGGCTCAGCTGGTAACCAATCCGCCAGCAATGTGGGAGAGCTGGGTTCGATCCCTGGGTTGGGAAGATCCCCTGGAGAAGGGAAAGGCTACCCACTCCAGTATTCTGGCCTGGAGAGTTCCATGGACTGTATAATCCATGGGGTCGCAAAGAGTCAGACACGGCTGAGCAACTCTCACTTTTACTGTTCCTGACTAGGTGAGGTTTTCTGGCTCCCCTGAACTGCACTCTCTTACAGGATTTGAACCCAGGCGTCTGGCTCTAAGGTCTGCGGTCTGTCTGCTCCTTTACACAGCTCTCTCCCTTCATCAGCTTGCTCCCCCTTTTATTTCAGTTGAGTGTGTCAACGTGAATCACAGTGCATTCAGCCAGTATCTTCTGAGCACCTATTCTGGGTCTGGCTGGAGGCCAACCCCGGGTGGCTCTGCCCTCTTGGAAATCAAACTCTGGAAAGAGGGAGAGGATGAAAGGGTGTGGGAAATCCAGGATGACTTGGGTGCAAAGAAGGGGCAAATAATGGAGTCTAGTTTTTAGGTGTCCCCACACCCGGGATTTCACAGACCTCTGAAATTCCCTACCAATATAAGGGATTGGCAAAGAGTGGTCAGCTTTTAATTTTTGCCACACTGTTAACTTTGTTGTCATCTATACTGATTATCATCGACTCAGTGGACATGAATCTGAGCATACTCCGGGAGATAGTGGAGAACAGGGGAGCCTGGCATGCTGCAGTCCATGGGGTCGCAGAATTGGACATGACTCAGCAACTGAATAACAACGACATGCTCAGTATTTAGTGAAAAAGACTTGTTAACGGTAAAAAATAAAAATGCAGTCGGCCCTCTGTATCCGTGGGTCTGCCTCTACAGATTTAACCAACCATGGGTCAAAAACATTGGTGGGAAAAAAATTCCAAAAAGTTTTATAAAGCAAGATTTGAATTTGCCACAGCGATTTACATAACATTTACATTGTAATAACTATTTACATTGCATTAAGGATTATAGGTAATCTAGAGATGATTTAAAGTATGGAGGAGGGGAATATGCACGGGTTATATGCAAATACTGTGCCATTTTGTATAAGGAACTCGAGTATCCTCCAGTTTGGGTATCAAAAGGGTCCTGGAACCAACCGTGGCTGAACAGAGGGATGACTGTAGTAACAATAAATCTCAGAGATTCTCAGAAGAGAGGGAACATGGTTGGCAACTTTGTACACACACACACAGGGTTTACTGACGTTTTTCTCGTTTTGCCACAGAGAAGTTTTTATAAACCATGAGCTAGTAGAACCAGAAGTCTTCTTTGGTGGAAGAGGTATTTAAGCTGAGTAGGAAAGAACTAGGACCAAGTATGATTTTGAGGTGGCGGGGGAAGATTACAGGTGAGAGAATGAAAGCATCTTGTTTACTGTTTCCTTAACAGAAGTGCCCCCTGGCCTTCAGATTATTTGTTTTAATAAAAGTCGTAGAAGACTTGAGTGACTCCAGCCTCGGACCTTAACACTTGCTGATTCCTCTTCACAGAACCCTCTCTCCCCAGATGTTTGCACAGCTGGCTCCCCCTTGCTCAAGGCTCAGCTACAGTGTCACGTGGGCCTTTATACTTGCTGATTCCTCTTCAAAAATCTGTCCTCTCTCCTCCTTGCTCAAGGCTCAGCTACAATGTCACCTGCTCAGAAACACCTTCCCTGTTCCCCACTTTAGAGAACCCAGCTCCCCGGTCACAATGTTTCATTTCGGCTTTTTTTCACAGCACTGGTCAGTATCTGAAACTATCTTGGCTATATGTGTGTTTAGTCCTTAGGCTCAGCCTCCCTTCCACCCAAGACCCGTATCCTCAGAGAGCAGTCAGCTTGCACGTGGTGCTCACCGACCCGCCACTGGCTCTGCCAGTTTGTAGACGAAGGACTGAACGATCATCTGTAAAGTGGTCCAAGCGGACACGCATGAGAAAACAGCTCTGTGTTCGTGGATGTGGTCGGGAACGGCGTTCCCAAGCACGAACCCACATTCTTTAGTGTGCCAGCCCGCCCTGGACATTCCTTACAGCCCCTGGGTAGAAATCAGCCTGGACAGACTGGGGATTACCGTGGCTTCTCTGCTCTTGTGGGGCTGAGGTTCCCAGGGAGTGCAGAGGGGGCCCAAGGACTCTGGTATTAATGCACAGTTGGTGTGGAGTCAGAGGGGTCCCGCTGCAGGCCTCTGTGTCTGGCTGCCATCATTCATTTCACCAGCCTCAAAACCTCCAGCCTGGGCTCTCTGACCCCTGTGTGAGGACAACGCAGCAAGAGTGCAATGTGACAACTCCAAGTGCCCTCTGACTTGGATGTTCGGGATGCCAGCGAGGATTCCCTTGGATGCCAGCTGGGGCGGCGCTTCTGCAGCCTGCGTGGGGACCAGGCTGAGTGCAGAATACTTGGTGATGCTCCGCTGCCCCACGCTGACAGAGAGCAGGGGCCGGTCCTCCTTGGCTCTGTGACCTTGGGTGTGTAATCTCCTGCTCTGGGCCTCAGTTTCCCCTTCCCAAGGGACTTACGCAAGATTTCAAAAGTCTCCTTTTCTTTCCTTTTTTTTTTTTTTTACTTTTTCCTGTGAACTCTGGAAACAAGGGCTTCCCTCATGGCTCAGCTGGTAAAGAATCCACCTGCAACACGGGAGACCTGGGTTCAATTCCTGGGTTGGGGAGATCCCCTGGAGAAGGGAAAGGCTACCCACTCCAGTATTCTGGCCTGGAGAAGTCCATGGACTGTATAGTCCACGGGGTTGCAAGGGCGACTTTCACTTTTGGAAACAATTTCATCGAAGCTACCCTTTGATGAAAGCGGGAGGCTGGGGAGGAGTAACTGGAGGTGTATGGGATATTTCTGACCTTCCCACTCAATTTTGCTCTGAACCTTAAATTGCTCCAGGAAATAAACCCTGGTTTGAAAAGTAAAAGAATGTGTACACTCTTCAACTGGGTGCAACCCTGACACCACCAGTCCCTTTGCTAACACGCCTCCCCACCCCCAGCCGAGTGTCAGGTACCTTTCTCACAGCATTCCAACCCCCACCCCAGCCAGCAGAGGAAGACACAGCTAGAGCCACGCGGGCTGTGGAGGGGTTAGGTGGCCCCAGGCCACGCTGCTGCTATGTGGTGGGCACCGGAATTTGACTAGCCTGCTCTTTGCCTTGTGCTTCACTCTGTCCTGTGAGTCCATCCCAAGCCAGCTGTTACTAATTTTTTAAATTCAATTTCTTAGTTGCAACATCCAGGATCTAGTTCCCTGACAAGGGATCAAACCTGGGGCCTCCTGCATTGGGAGTGCAGAGTCTTAGCCACTGGACCACTAGGGAAGTCCGAAGAGTCCACTTTTGACTGAATGATCTCTGACCAGAGAAGCTCCCCGTGGACTCCCCCTTGTGTTCCTTCGCTTCCTATAAGATTCTCAGCTCGGACGCTGTCAGTTAAGGAGGCCCGCTGGGCCTACAGCCCCTCCCCACCAGCCATCCCTCCTCTGAGTGGTCCTGCATTCCTCTTAGGGGTGGCAGACACGCTTCCAGCCTCTGAAGAGTTGAGATTAAGCCTCTGATGCAGCTTCCTGGTATGATCTTGAAGAGCCCACAGATTTCACAGGGCTGCCCTTTCTGTGAGAAGATGGAGGGGTCATGGACCTGCCCTGCTCAGCTGTTGGTTGTGTTCAAAGCCAAACAGAATCCATGATGTGGTGTCCTCTACAGACTCTAAGATACCGTACACATGTTAAGTCCATTATGCTTCCAAATTTGGTCCGATGGCTGCTGGCTTTTCCCTCATTCCCGCCCCTCTGCCCCAATCCACAGGGAACCTCAGCAGCGGTACCAGGGACCGTCCAGTGTAGATGTCGGGGACCACAATGGTTAAGCTGACTGGGTTGAAGCCGTGCTCCATCGCTCCACCGTGGAGTTTTCTGACATGCATGAGCTGTTTAGCCTCACCAGTTTGCTCATCAGCAAAATGGTCTCGTAACAAAATACCCAGTTGAGAGGGCTGTTGTGTGGGAGATGTGCGAATCCATGGAGAGGGTCAGGATAGTGCCCGGAGCACAGGAAACACTCTGTCCACACCAGCCCTTTTGCTTGCTGCCAGCCTGTCCCAGCTCTGGCCTCTTCTTTCTCTGCCCTCCCTGCCCGCCCCCACCCCGCCCCACCTACTGCTTCACCCCATTGCTCAGCACACCCCTGGGGCAGTTTTATCGTGTGTCTCTCTCCTCACCCTGATCTCTGCCTGAGGCCTCAGACTTGCACCCTGCACTTGTCACCTTGCTGGTGGGGCCCCCACCCCAGCGTGTCCACGGCTGACTCATCGCCTTCCCCAGTCAACCAGTGCCTCTTCCCCCCGTCCGTCATGGTCCTATTAAATTTGCTCTGGCGATGCCCTTGCAGTCCAGCTCCAAGGTCCAGCAGACCAGAGTGGGAGCCCAATGCTGCCGTTTGGCCACGGTGCAACCCTGAGCGAGTTGCTTCCTCTCTCCGAGCTGGCTTTCAAACCTCAAAAATAGAAGCACCCTCCAGGAGCAAGCACCGGTCTCTTAACGGGGCTGCCCGGGATCTGAAGCCCGTCCTGAGATTGGGGAACCCCCCCGGCTTGTGAGTCTGGGTGGAAAGAAAGGCTGATATCCCTCTCCAGCCACCTAGAGGCTGGACATTGACTGCACTCCCAGCCTCAGCGCTGACAGTGTATTGTTATTAATGATGGGGGCTTCCTCTGCACCGGTTAGCTCTTCCATGCTCAGCAGGACCCTGCATCTGGGCGACTGAGACGCAAAGAGCTTGGGGGTGATTCTTAATCAAGGGATTATCTCAGCAGTTAGGAATCCTCCAGCAATGCAGGAGACCTGAGTTCGATCCCTGGGTCAAGAAGCTCCCCAGGGAAATTGGCCACCCACTTCAGCATTCACACCTGAATTCCATGGACAAAGGAGCCTGGCAGGCTACAGGCCATGACGTTGCAGAGAATCAGACACGACTTACCGACTAAACAGCAATTAAACTGTGAGTATAGTCTACCAGCGGAGAAGGCAGTGGCACCCCACTCCAGTACTCTTGCCTGGAAAGTCCCATGGACGGAGGAGCCTGGTGGGCTGCAGTCCATGGGGTCTCGAAGAGTTGGACACAGCTTGAGCGACTTCACTTTCACTTTTCACTTTCATGCATTGGAGAAGGAAATGGCAACCTACTCCAATGTTCTTGCCTGGAGAATCCCAGGGACGAGATTCTCCTGGTAGGCTGCCCTCTATGGGGTCGCACAGAGTCAGACATGACTGAAGCGACTTTGCAGCAACAGCAGCAGCCTAGCCTACCAGCAGCTTGCCAGCACCCAGGCTTTCTATAGGAGAGGATGCTCCATCCAGGTGATATTTAAGAGCCTGGAGCAGGTGAGCAGGAAAGTAGTCATCTCATCAGAGGGGCTCCCCAGCTGCTGTCCCAGGGGGAGAGGCTGGGAAGTCATAAAGAGGACGCTGTTCAGAAGAGCAGGTCCCACCCCTGGGAAGTCTGGGCAAACCCAAATTTTCCCCGTTTACCTCCAGGTCTTGGGCCGGCCCAGCTCTGCCCCGTTCTTGTCAGTGCACAACAGGGAGGTGGTTCCCAGCCAGGCAAGCCCGACAGGATGTGGGCCCTTGACCTCCCAGTGCTCAGGGCACAGGGCCCTTACGAGGGCACCCTTGTGCTTGACTCCCACTTCCTGACTCGGGTCAGAGCCTCGCGACAAGGATCAGACCCTAAGGCGCTTTGAGGACTGCACCCTCCCTCTGGGCCTCTGTGTATGTAACAGAACATGACAGAGCGAAAAAGGAAGGAAGGCACGCTGACCTGACACTGGGTGAGCGCCTACTGCATCCATTTCCTAGCGCTGCTGTAAAAAGGACAGCAGAGATCTGTGGTCTTGCAGCAGCGGAAGCTGAAGTCTGAAATCAAGGTGTCAGCAGGCCTGTGTCCCTACAAAGTCCCTGGGGGAGAATCCTCTCTTGCCTCCTCCATCCGCTGTTGTTTTCCAGCCATCCTTGGTGTTCCATCGCTTGCAGACCCATCAATCCAGTGTCTGCTTTGGACATCACGCGGTCATCTTCTCCACGTCTCTCTCTTCTTATAAGGATGCCAATTGTATTAGAGTAGGGCCCCAGCCTGCTCCAGTATGAGCTCATCTTTACTAATTATATCTGCAAAGACTACCTCCAAATAAGGTCACTGAGGGGCTGAGGATTAGGGTCTCGACCTGTCTTTTTTAGGGAACACACTTCAACCCGTAACATGGGTTTGCGTATTCCACACACTGGGCACATGTGCACGCTCAGTCGAGTCTGACTCTTTGCAACCCCGTGGACTGTAGCCCACGAGGCTCCTCTGTCCATGGGATTTCCCAGGCAAGAATAGTGGAGTGGGTTGCCATTTCCTTCTCCAGGGGATCTTCCCGACCCAGGGAATGAACCCACATCTCCTGTGGCTCCTGCATTGCAGGCGAATTCTCTACCACTGGGCCCCCTGGAAAGCCCATTACACACACTATCTCATTTAATTCTCATAAGAAAGGAGAAACTATTATTATCTTTGTTTTATAGATGGGGAAACTGAGGCTCAGGGAACTGAAGTAATTCTCACAAGTTTACTGGTCCGCTGGTTCAGATTCAGGACCAGGAAACAGTAGGTCCTTATCCACCCAAATCTAGTTCTCTTCCTTTTCATCTTTCTGTCTACTGAGTCAGCAAACCTGGCAGGCATTGATGGTAGTCACTGGTAAGTAAAGCGAGCATGGCTCCATGAAGCCTGCAAACTAAGGATGGAGATAAACCAACTATAAAAAAAAATACATAAATATACCATTACTAGCTTGGACAATAGAAAAGGCTGAGGGCTGAAGAATTGATGCCTTCAAACTGTGGTGCTGGAGAAGACTCTTGAAAGTCCCTTGAACCGCAAGGAGATCAAAGCAGTCAGTCCTAAAGGAAATCAATCCTGAATGTTCATTGGAAGGACTGATGCTGAAGCCAAAGCTCCAATACTTTGTTTGGCCACTTGATGTGAAGAGCCAACTCATTGGAAAAGGCACTGATGCTGGAAAGATTGAGGGCAGGAGGAGAAGGGGACGACAGAGGATGGGACGGTTAGATAGCATCACCGACTCAATGGACATGAGTTTGAGCAAGCTCTGGGAGATGGTGGAAGGACAGGGAAGCCTGGTGTGCTGCAGTCCATGAGGTCACAAAGAGTCAGACATGACTAAGTGACTGAACAACAACAACAACATGATAAACGCGACAAGAAGACATCAATGGGGGGAATCTACTTAGCCTTTTATCAGCAAAAGGCTTCTATGAGGAAGTGATATATACCTTGAGGTTTGGAAAATGCAGAGAACCCAGGTCTTTCTTTGCGATCAGTATGGGAAGGTAGGTTGAAGAGAGCATTCCAGGAAGAGGAATAGCAAATACAAAGGTCATTAAGCAGGGCAAGTCATAGTGCAATGAGAGAGTGAAAGCAGTTTGGCACAGCTGGAGGATTCTAGAAGCCACTGGAGGTGTGTGTGTGTGTGTGTGTGTGTGTGTGTGTGTGTGTGTGTGCCTGTGTGTGTATGAAGGGAGTGCAGGTCAAACCTGGCCTTGTAAGCTATGGCAGAGAGTTTAGAATTTATTCATAGTGCATGACTCTGTGATGAGTGTGCTAGGGAATAATTCATTCACCTTTTCAGTGCATTCAGATTGAGCCCATATTATATGCTTCATGCTATGGTTGGTTTAAAGCAGAGAAAGACTAGTTCTTGGGTTTGTGAGGAGTTTCCGGTCTCCCAGATGCCAGTTCAAGTATCAGTTCAAAAATGCCCCCAAAACAAGGCCACCATTCAGGAGCTGTGCAGAGAAGAAATCTGGAGAAAGAGCCAGGTTTCTGAGTCTCACCAGCTGGTGATCCTGAGTGAGTTATGTCCCTTCCTGGGGCTCCTGCCTCCTCGCTTGCAGAGCTGTTTGTGGGGTGTGTTCCTAGAACCTCTGAAAGAGAAAGAAAAGCTTCCTCTCAGTGATCCTCTGCCCTTGACTTCTAACCGTATCTCAGACTCCTGTGACGTGGCAAGTGTGTATCGTGCCAAGGGCCAGACTGTGGCCAATGCTGTCTGGGTGACCACTGAGCCTCAGTTTCCTCTTCTGTAAGAGAGGCTTAATAATATGTGCCTGGTGCAGAGAATGAGCATTCAGAACGTTTGCTACGCCTGGAATTACCTCCAGGAAGGCTGTACATATTTGGACTGTTGGCAATGGATGCTTTTACTGAGCACCTACTATGTGCACGGTCTGTGCAAAGACAGTTTGACTATACTATTTCCCTTCAGTCTCACCCACTGCCCCACGAAAGCCCCATTTTGCAGGAGAGGACACTGAGGCTCAGAAAGATGAAGTGACTGGTCCCAGGTGACTGGACCAAGCATCATAACCCATCTTCCCCCTCCTGGCACTCCATTCACTTTGAATAGCCACGGGGGACTTCCCTGGTGGTCCAATGGCTAAAACTCCACGCTCCCAGTGCAGGGGGCCCAGGTTTGATCCCTGGTCAGGGAACTAGATCCTGCGTACCACAGCCAAAGATCCTGCATGCTGCGCCTCAGACCCAGCACAGCCAAAAAACAAAACACAGAAAAAACAGCGTGGGTGTCCCAAGATGGGCCTGAGCTTCTGAGGGTTGGTGAGAAGCTTCTAAGTGGAGTGTCTGTATGTGGTCTGATCATTCAGCTGAGATCCTACAGGAGGAGCTACTGAAGCACTTGGTATGGGGTCTGGGCTGAATGAGCCCCAGGGGCTCCTTCAGTCCTGCAAGTTTGGGACAATAGGGTTGAAGACTGGCTAAAGAGAGCACCAATTAAGCTACAGCCTGGGGAGGAGGCAGAGAGGGTGGTGGTTACAGCTGGAGTCTGGAGGCCTGGGTCCCAATCAGTTAGGATATAGCCAGAGGCCTGGAAACTTCTGACACCAGAGAGGACACTGTCGAGTCTCCCGGATGCACTTGGTCACTTCCAAGGCCACGTGAAAACTCAGTGGAAAGGGTGATGGGCAGACGCCTTTGCCAGTTCACGTCTGTGCAAATACGTATCGTCGCTTCCCCACCTCTGTCCAGTCGAAGCTAAATTGACACTCTCGCCCAAGTTCAAAGGACTGACTCCTCTCTTTGTCAGATGCATGGCCTTGGGCAGAGTCCCTGCCCCTCTCCGAGCCTTAGCTTTCTCGTAAAACAGGTATGAGGGTTGTCGTTTCCACTTCCTAAGATGTTATGAGTTTGGAGGGAGACAGATAATCTACCTAACTGCCTGCTCACGGTCTGGCTCCCCGTCTGAACCATAAGCAGATAACGTGGACAATGATAAGCGAGAAGGCTGGAGTCATTTCCCAGGGTTTGCAGGAGGCTTTGTTTGGCCGTAAGAGACTTTGGAGAGAAGGAGATCCAGTAGTCTGTCAGGGAAGCTCAGAAAGGAACTGAGAAGCATAAGGAGGAAAGCAGGGGCCTTGCTGGGCGCTGTGCTGCGTAATTGCCCTCTGTTTTCCCGTCAAAACTTCCATAAACCATAAGGCCTTGCGATGCTTTTGGAGCTGTGTTTGACTCGGAGCTCATGTCAAGGGGGCTTCCACAGCCCCACTCCCTCAGTCTACTCTCATCTCAGCTGCCAGAGTGGTCTGATGACAAATCACACCAGCTCATGTTACCCCTCCTACCCCGAACTCCCCAGCAGCTTCTCATGTCACACAGTAAATCTCAGTCCTTTCCCCACCAGGCCGCTTCTGACCGTCTCTGACATCTCCCCCCGCACCCCCCACACCCTCTGCTGTGGCCGTATCAGCTTTTTGCTGTTCCCTGATTCTGCACAGTCAGCCTCAGGGCCTTTGCGCTTGCTATTCCTTTGACCTGTAATACTTTTCTTCCACACACGTGCATGATTACTTCCTCATTGCTTCTGAGCCTCAGTCAGAAATTATGCGTGTCCCTCTGCTGTGTTTGAAGTGGATAACCAACAAGGTCCTACCGTGCAGCACCGGGAACTCTGCTCAGTGTCATAGCCTGGATGGGAGGGGAGTTTGGGGTAGAATGGATGCATGTATGTGTATGGCTGAGACCCTTTGCTGTTCACCTGAAGCTATCACAACACGGTTAATCAGCTAAATGCCAATATTTAATAAAAGGTTAAAAAAAAGGGAGTTAATTACATCAAGAACATACGCACATACACACAAGTGTATATAGCTGAATCGCTTTGCTCTGCACCGGAAACTAACACAACTTTACAAATCAGCTACCGCTCAATAAAGAAAAATATTTTAAGGAGAAGAAAAGAAATGATGTGTGTTTATTTCCTGTGCCTGCTGTGACAAATGATCACAAACGGGATGGCTTTAAACTGCAGAAATTGGTTCTCCCACAGTTCCGGAAGCCAGAAGTCCAAAGTCCAGGTGTCATCAGGGGCCATGCCCCCTCCAAGGCCTCTGAGGACAAGTGCCTTATCTCTTCAGCTTCTGGGGGCTCCAGGCATCCCTTGGCCTGTGGCCACATTGCTCCAATCTCTGCCTTTGTGGTCACATGGGGCCTTTACATGGCCTTCCCTGTCTTCTCTTCTTCTTATAAGGACACTTGTCATTAGCTTTAGGGCCCACCTGGATAAGCCAGGATGAACTCATCTTGAGATTTGTATTACCAATTTAATTCCATTGGCAAAGACCCTTTTTCCAAATACGGTCATATTCACAGTTTCCAGATGGACGTATCTTTGGGGGGCACCATCAGACTCACTACACTATGGCCCTAAAAATCCTTCATGGTCACAAAATGGCACAGCCCCTTTTTCTCCCAGGTGTGTTGTCTGGTTTTGTTCTCCACAGCGCTAATCATATGTGCTTTCCCGCATATGGATATGTGCATCTCTTGTTTTTTTTCGCTGTTTTGTTTTTAAACTTTTGGCCGGCTCATGGGGATCTTAGTTCCCTGACCAGGGGTTGAACCCATGCCCCTGCAGGGGCCACGTGAAGTCCTTACCACGGTACCTCCAGGGAAGTCCCCAGGGCTCTGTCTATGCTAAGCACGGCTGCGTTCCCAGCCCCTAGCAAAGGGCCTCCCACACAGCAGGTGCTCACAATAAATACCAGTTGAGCGAATAAATAAAGATCAGAGGATGCCAAAGATTTACAGTCCAGTTCGGGTCAATCCTAAGAGACAGAGCTGTCCCTCACAGCCCATGTGTTTACAGGGGAAACGAGTGTAATTGATGCCTGTTAAAATGGATATGATATTACAGCTTGTGTGCCATAATTATGTCACAGTCTGATGACAATGCTTAAGTACCCTTAGCAGAAGCTGGCGTCTTCCAGAAAGTGGTGACCTGAGGTGAGAAGACACGTCAGGTAAGGCGCTTGGCACACAGCCTGCTGCAGAGCAAGCCGCCAGAGGCAGGGGTCTCCGCGTCTCAGAGCCTCTGCTTCCCACGTGGACAAGTTGGACTGGGCGGCAGATCCCCAAGGCCCCTTCCGCTCAGCCTGGGAGACCTCGGTAGCAGGAGGTCCACCCGCCCTGCCTGTCCTGACCCCAAGCGTTTGGGGGGGCGGGCACTTCTCAGCTCTGATGAGCACATCCATCCTCCAAACCTCGGCTCACGTGTCTGTTTGCCCAGGAAGCTCTCCCATCAGACGGTCTGCCGCCTCCCCCGTTCCCGCCCGCAGTTCTGCAGCAATGCGTTTGTTGCCATGTCTGTCTGCCCCGCAAGACTGGGCCCCTGACGTCTTTATCTCTCGCACGTCCGGTTGGCTGGCACGGTCTGTGCTCAGTACGGGCTTGCGGAACCAGGTTTAAAGTTGGGGGCTCAAACGCCATCTCCTCCTGAATGCCTCCCTGGGGCCCCAGGGAGGGCCGCTTCCCTCCCCAGGAGCTCTGCTGGCCCTGCCAATGAAGACGCCCTGCCATCTTATTCATCTTTGTTTTCCATAGACCCGATTTCTGTTTATTTGTTTATCTAGCATCTGTTCTCCCCAATAGGACACCAGCCCCAGGGCAGGGACCTGGACCAGAATGGTGCTTGGTATTAATGCATGGCAGGTTCCCCCGGGGGGAAGGCAGTCTCCAGCACCCAGCAAGGACCTTCAGGTGGGGTGGGCACTCAGGCCTGCTGTAACTGTCAGCATGTCCCTGGGTGTCTCACCTCACTCCTCCCTAGACCTTAGAGCTGGACACATCCGGATGCCCTCTGACCTAACCCTCATCCAGAAGTGTGGAGAGGGTGAGTGGTGTGCCCAAGCTCACGCAGAAGAAGTCGCCTGACACTCCACCCTCCGCATGTCATGCCCCCTGACTGCTCCTCTCTCCCAGGTCACCTTTTTTGTGTCTTTCCTCAGTAATATATTCAGCAGTCTGTCTTGGCCCCACCCTCTTCCCCTGAATTGTACCCACTGATCAGACATACGGCAGGGAGGTTTTGTGTTGGGGAGCCACTGGCTGGGTAGGGTGTCACTCTGTCCTGAGTCCAAACCCTGCCTCTCACACTTCTCAGCAGAGGAAGGGACCTGGGCAAGTTGGGTCATTTCTTTTTCTTTTTTTTTAAAGTCTGGAGGCTCAGATGGTAAAGAATCTGCTTGCAATGTGGGAGACCTGGGTTCAATCCCTGGGTCGGGGAGGTCCTCTGGAGGAGGGAATGGCAACCCACTCCAGTATTAGTGCCAGAGAAATCCCATGGACAGAGGAGCCAGGCAAGCTACAGTTTTACAAATATTTTTAACTGTAGTAAAATACACATAACATAAATTATACTGTCTTACCCATTTCTAAATACACAGTTCGGTGGTATTAAATACATACATAATGTTGTGCAACCATCACCACCAACCATCTCCGTAATCTTCACCTTGCAAAACCGAAACTGTGTGCATTAAACAATAACTTCCATCCCTCGCCCCTGGCCCCTGAGCCCTTGGCAACCACCCCACTTTCTGTTTCTATGAGGGTGACTACTCTAGGGACCTCGTGGAAGTGAAATCATACAGAGTTTCTCTTTGGGGGACTGGATTATTTCAGTTAGCAAAATGGTCTCAAGGTCCATCCGTGGAGCTAGTGTCAGAATTTCCCTCCTTTTTAAGGTTCTGTAGCATTCCATTGTACGGATCCACTTTGTTTATCCATTCATCCTCAATGGACTGTTGATGGGGTTCTCCTTGGCAGGAAAGTTATGACAATTCTAGAGAGCCTATTAAAAAACAAAGACATCACTCTGCTGACAAAGGTCCGTACAGTCAAGGCTATGGTTTTTCCAGTAGTCATGTACAGATGTGAGAGTTGGACCATAGAGAAGGCTGAGAGCTGAAGAATTGATGCTTTTGAACTGTGGTGTTAGAGAAGACCTTTGAGAGTCCCTTGGACTGCAAGGAGATCCAACCAGCCCATCCTAAAGGAAATCAACCCTGAATATTCATTGGAAGGACTGATGTTGAAGCTCCACTATTTTGCCCTCCTGATGCGAAGAACTGATTCATTGGAAAAGACCCTGATGCTGGGAAAGATTGAAGGCTGGAGGAGAAGGGGAGGACAGGGGATGAGATGGTTGGATGGCATCACCAACTCAATGGACATGAGCTTGAGCAAATTCTGGGAGATAGTGAAGGACAGGGAAGCCTGGCGTGCTGCAGTCCATGGGGTCGCAAAGAGTCAGACACGACTGAGTGACTGAACAACAAGCAACTCAATGGACCCTTGGGTTGCTCCCCACTTTTGGCTACTACGAGTAGCGGTTCATTTCTTTTTAAGCCTCTTTCCTCATTTGGAAAATGGTGTCCCTGTCCTGATATTTTAGATGAATTAATTTCCTCGACATTTGCTTAATAAGCCACGGAAGTCTCATAAACGGGGTAAAAATGCTTGTATTTGCCTAGTACTCTCTGCCTGCCCGGTGCCCTTCTGGACTTCACGTGTGTTGACTCATCAAATTCACACAACCCTGCAAGGCAGGTGCCACTGTTATCCCATTTTACCGAAGCAGAGACCCAGTGACCTTGCCCAAGGTCGCAGCAGGGAAGTGGCAGAACTGAGACAGAAAGTCACAGGCTCCAAAGTCCAGTATCTGTCAATTACATATTCTCCCATGTGATTAGGTTTTTCCTGTCCACGGTGCCTAAAGGCAGTGTGTCCACAAATTCACAGGGAACTGTCCTTATGACCCCTGGCTGCTGACTCCCTGGCTCATCCCAAGCATTCCTGGTGGTGGGGAGCAAGTCACTGAGGGGGTCAGTCCTGGGAAGGAAGATGGAGAAAAGCACCAGGGGTCTCTGTGGACAATCTAGTCGGCAGAAACGTACTGAGATGTTCCGAAAAGTAGAAGTGGTATGGAGCTAACAGAAGCAGAAGATATTAAGATATTCCTTTAGCCCAACTTTTCTTTTAATTTAAAATTAAAAAGAATTTTTTTTTGCCATGCCACGTGGCATGTGGGATCTCAATTCCCCCTCGAGGGATTGAACCTTCCCCCCTTGTGTTGGAAGTGCAGGGTCTTAGCCACTGGACCACCAGGGAAGTCCCTCAACCCAGCTTTTGGAAAGCAAAAGAACAACAAAACGCATTCCAGAATCCTGTAGAAACTCCTATTTCACACATCTCCTTTGGATAAGAGGCTAAAAACCACATTCCATCTAGTTGACATCATCAAGGGGAATATCTAAGAATATTCTTGGGGAATAGCACATTAATTTAATGCCAAGAAACATAATACTCCATCATCTAACTTTATTTCCACTGTCAAATGGGGGGAAGAGTACACGTTTCCAGGGACGACTCACCTGAAGGGGAAAGTTGATGTACAGTCAGACATCCTTCCCATCTGGGGCTTCAAGAAGAGGCTTGGGATTTCTCCTTCAACACCATCTGGCCTAATTACCCTGCTGGCTGGCACAGGGCCCACTTTTAGGACAAAGGTGCCTGTGAGTCCTCTGAAGAGCCCTCTCCTTCTCCTGCGTTGGCCCAACATTTCAGCTACCTTCTGACCTGTTCTGGGATAACTGTCAGTTGCACCAAGCTTGGAGAAATCAGCTGGTTCTTGGCATCCAGGAAACTAACATGCTTCTTCTTCCCTGGTGGCTCAGAGGTTAAAGCATCTGCCTGGAATGCTGGAGACCCGGGTTCAATCCCTGGGTAGGGAAGATCCCCTGGAGAAGGAAATGGCAACCCACTCCAGTACTCTTGCCTGGAGAATCCCATGGAGGGAGGAGCACAGTAGGCTTCAGTCCATGGGGTCGCAAAGAGTCGGACAGGACTGAGCGACTTCACTTTCACTTTCAGCCCCCTAATCGGATTGGCAGTTCAGGGTGGTAGCAAAGCAGTTGTTTATTTATCATTGCTATTTTCTGGAGAGGAAGATAGTAACCACCTAGGGCTAGAACCACCTGGTCCCTGACAACAGCTCCTGTTTCCTGAGAGCCCTCTGTGCCCTAGGCACTTTCCACTCTCTAATCTACTTAGTGACCCCTTGAGACTCCTCCCTCCTTTGCCTGGTGAGGACAGGCAAAGGGCAAGGAAGCTGCAGAGGCAGGATTTGAACCCAGCTCTGGCAGTGGGAAAGAATTCACCGGCAATTCAGGGGACATGGGTTTAAGCCCTGGGTCGGGAAGACCCCCTGGAGGAGGAAATAGCAACCCTGCTCCAATATTCTTGCCAGGGAAATCCCATGGACAGAGGAGCCTGGAGGACTACAGACCATGGGGTTGCAAAAGAGTGGGGCACAACTTAGCCACTACACAACAGCTGGCAGTGACCAACCCTGAGCCTTTTTCTCATCCCAGGTGTGACTCCAATTCTCTGCCTGGCTTTTCACCTTGGTTGTCCTAGATTAAGAGAGACTTCAAGGGCTGTGGGCGAGGCCTTGGTCAGGGGGTGTGGACTTGGAGGAGGCAATTCATGGTGAAAGGTCAGCTAAACCCAGTGTCTGCTGGAGCTGAACTGCCAAGATTCTCAGAGAAGGAGGAGCAATGCCGACTAGAGCTGGGGTATGCCCTCAAGTAAAGTTTGGCATCTTTAGTTTAGGGCCCCCATTTCAGACCTTGGGGCAGGGGTTTAAGTGCAAGTGGCTTAGTATCGAGATGGGTCAGTAGAATAATGGCTCCCAAAGGTGTCTACTTGCTTCTCCCGGGAACCTGAGAATGTGTTAGGTTACAGGACAAAAGGGACTTTGCAGATGTGAATAAAGTGTGGACCTTGAGAGGGGGAGATTATCCTGAATTATCTGGCCAATAACCTAATCACATGAGTCCTAATATAGTGCCAGAGGGAGGGGGCTTCCCTGGTGGTCCTGTGTTTAAGACTCCCGAGCTCCCAGTGCAGGGGGCCTGGGTTCAATCCCTGGTCAGGGAACTAGATCCCACGTGCCACAACCAAGCATTTGCATGCTACAAAGAAAGATCCCGTGTGCTGCAACGAAGCTGGAAGATTCTGCATGCTGCAGCTAGGACCCCGCGGCAGCCAAAGAAATAAATAAAAATGAATCTTTCCTTTAAAAAGTGGAAGAGGGAGGACAGAAGAGTGGGTCAGTGAGAGGAACTTGACCTGCTGGCTTTGAAGATGGAGGGAGGGGCCACGAGGCAAGGATTCAGGAAGCCTCTGGAAGAAAGTGAAAGTGTTAGTGGCTCAGTTGTGTCAGACTCTTTGCGTCCCCATGGACTGCAGTCCGCCAGGCTCCTCTGTCCGTGGCATTTCCCGGCAAGAACACTGGAGGGGTTTGCCATGCCCTCCTCCAGGGGATCTTCCCAACCCAGGGACTGAACCCGCGTCTGTCTCTTGCATTGGCAGGTGGGTTCTTTACGGCTGGTCCCACCCAGGAAGCCTCAAGAGCTGCAGGTGCTGAGAACCAGAAGAGGCCTCCGCAGTGCCTGGGGCAGGTACACCAGGGACGGGTAGGGGACGGTGGAGCCTCAGCCTCCGAGAGGCTGCCTCACGGAACGCGGGCGCCCACAGCCTTTCTAAGATGCTGATCTGACGTCTCCTCCCCTAGCTGCACGTCCTCCCGAGGCTCCCTACTCCCCACAGCCCCGTTTGGCCCCTGTCGTGGGGCCCCACCCCCAGCAGGCCCCCCACCCTTTAGATCTCCTGGCTGAGAGCCCTTCTGGCCTTTGCAGGCGCTGTTCCCGCTGCCTGGAACGCGCCCCACCCCCCTCCCCGCCTCCCCGTCCACACACCTCTCCTTAATCCCCGCGTTCACCCACATGACCTACTTCTGGAAGCCTTCCCGCCCCACCCCCGGGGCTGGGCCAGAGGCCTCTCTTGCACAGTCTGCGGCACCCGGCCAATGCGGCCCCTCCCGGCCCCCGCCCCACCGCAGGGCGCTGCCCCGGACGTGGCCCGCCCCCGGGCAGCTGGGCCTGACTCAGCGCGGGCCCTGGGGCCTGGCACGCAGCAGCCTCGGGGAAGGACTCTGCTCTGCAGAACCCAAGTCATGGGAAAGGCATGCCTTGCTGCCCGCAGCCCGGTGGCTGGCCGCTCGGCCCGGCTATTTTTACTTCTTCCCGTGCAGAGCTGAGGCCGGCGGGGCAGGTTCTCAAACAGAACCCGAGAGACCTGCCAGACCCAGCGAAGACACTGCCCCCTCCACCGGGGAGGCCCCTCCCCGGGACGGAGCGACCGCAAGCAACCCGGAGAGCTGAAGGCTCCGAGCCGCCAACCCGAGGCCCCAGGAGAGTCCTGTAATATGGAGCTGGGTTCGGGGCCTGGATTAGCCATGTCTTCCCTGAGTGACCTTGAGCAAGTCATGGCACCGCCCTCCTCTGCCAGGTGGGCGGGAGCCTAGCCCTCGCGCTCTCTCTCTCTCTCTCTCTCTCTTGCAGGTCATCCTGAGGACAGAATGATCAGAATGATAAACAGATCCGTCTAATTTGAATGAGACTTTAAATAAGCAAGTAGAGTCTTCCCTGGAGGCTCCGATGGTAAAGCGTCTGCCTGCAATGTGGGAGACCTGGGTTCAACCCCTGGGCTGGGAAGATCTCCTGGAGAAGGAAATGGCAACCCACTCCAATACTCTTGCCTGGAGAATCCCACGGACGGAGGAGCCTGGTAGGCTACAGTCCATGGGGTCGCAAAGAGTCAGACACGACTGAGCGACTTCACTTTAAATAGGCAAAATGGTCACATGATTCAAAATTCAAAATAGAGAAGGGCTATTTACTCCCAAGTCCAGACCTTGTGCCCAGACACACAGCTACCCTCCCAAAAGTCCTCTTTCCCTGCCTCCCTCTCTCCTTTTCTCTCTGTCTCTCTATAGATATACAGATGTAGTTAGATAGAGAAATATAGATAGGTACATAGATAGAAAGGCGCAGAGAGGGGCTTCCTTGGTGGTCCAGTGGTTAAGACTCTGCACTTCCACTGCAGGGTTCACGGGTTCGATCCTCGGTTGCGGAAATAAGATCCCACATGTTGCACCATGTGGCCTAAAAGAGGGGAGAAAAGGGACAGAGAGAGTCAGTCAGAGGTTGTTACGAGAATCCGTGTGTTTATGTTTATACACAGGTAAACAAGCCCCAACTGGGGTGCTAGAGAAGACTCTTAAGAGTCCCTTGGAATGCAAGGAGATCCAACCAGTCAGTCCTAAAGGAAATCAATCCTGAGTATTCATTGGAAGGACTGATGCTGAAGCTGAAGCTCCAATACTTTGGCCACCTGATGCGAAGAACTGACTCCTTAGAAAAGACCCTGATGCTGGGAAGGATTGAGGGCAGGAGAAGAAGGGGACGACAGAGGATGACATGGTTGGATGGCATCACTGACTTCATGGACATGTGTTTGAGCAAGCTCTGAGAGATGGTGAAGGTCTGGGAAGTCTGGTGTGCTGCAGTCCTTGGGGTCCCAGAGTTGAACACAACTGATTGGCTGAACAACAGCGACGCGCACGCCTTGTTACTGGGGCAGCTATTCTGTGCCACACGCTTTGGCACGTAGTTGTGCTCATAAATGTCAGCTTTGATGCTTCACCCTCTGACATCACCAGCTCATAACTGTCAGCGTCAACTACTGTTTATTTACTGAGCACCTACCAGACACTGTGCTGGGTTCCCTGAAAATATTCCCATTTTATGGATGAGGAAACGGAGGTTCAGGGAGGCTGAGTGACTTGACAAAGTCACATAGCTGGCTGATGGCAGAGCCATGAATCAGCCCTGGTTTTTGATTCCAAAACCTAGTGCTCAGAGCCACTTGGCTTCTGATGACCTGGCTCCAGGCAAGTGTCCCAGGCTCCAAGAGTGTCAGGCACACCCAGGCTGTCCCTGTGAGGGCCCCACGTCTCTGGACAAGCTTTAGGGAGGAATGTGTCTGCCCAGCCACCCACACATCCAGTGGGGCCCCACCTTCCTCCTGAAGTCACCAGGGTCAGGCTGGAGGGCCCCGTGCCAGGCAGCCCACACCCTTGTGGTGCCCAAAAGTCCAGAGATGACAAAGCCTCGCCCCAAGTCACATAGCAAGGGAATGACAAGCCCAGAACTAGGTTGCAGGGCAGGCCCTGAACAGCCCTGTCATACGGGAAGTGTTTAATCAACACCAGTATGGAAAGGTGTTCACCCATGCCTTATCAGAGCACCCCCAAAGCATCACTGGGACTCTGGTTCCCATCTAAGGTGCCCTCATTAAACCCTGAACTTCTGGAAGCAGGGCCACCCACAGCTTATTCCTCATGGTGGGTGCCCATCTCCACCCTGCCCATGCCAGGACTCCTGGGACGGGGCCTAGAACCAGGCTGGATGGGTGCACGAAAGAATTCTACTCCCCAGACATTAGGTATCGCCGATTTAAATCTTAAACTCATAAAATAAGAACTCTCAGCATGTTTAAATCCTGTAACATCGTGTTCCCTCCACAATAGGATGTCCCGGACTTCTATGAATTCAAATTGTCCCATTTACCAGCTGTGTGACATTGGGCAAGCTGCTTAACCTCTCTGGGTCTAAGTTCCTCACCTGCGAGATGCAGTTAATAAAATCTACTGTACGGATTGTGGGGAGGGCAAAATCAGATGGTACAGGTAAAAGCACCTGGCAGATAAGGCTAAAATCATATTAACCACAACAACCCTAATACACATTGGGCCCCATTTCTGAGCAGATATTGTGGTGGGCTCTCGATATCCTTTCTGTGGAGGATGAGGTCATTCATAGAAACTTTGTGGTTTGCTCTGATGCTTTCTAACTGTGGTGCTGTAGAAGACTCTTGAGAGTGCCTTGGGCAGCAAGGAGATCAAACCAGTCAGTCCTGAAGGAAGCCAACCCTGAACGTCCATTGGAAGGACTGAAGCTCCAATATTTTGGCCACCTAATGTGGAGAGCCAGACTCATTGGAAAAGACCCTGATGCTGGGAAAGACTGAAGCCAGGAGGAGAAGGGGGTTGACAGAGGATGGTGGGATGACATCCCGGACTCAGTGGAGGTGAATTTGTGCAAATTCCAGGAGATGGTGAAGGACAGGGGAGCCTGGAGTGCTGCAGTCCATGGGGGTCACGAAGAGTCAGACGCGACTTATTTACTGAACAACAACAATGAGTATTTGCACCACAGACATTATCAGATGCTGCAAATCAGGGCTTCTCCCACCCGGCCCCTGTCCTGCCTGCTCACTGGTGCACCACAGGCTGTAAGAATACAACAAGGGACCAACTTAGATCAGGGGCTGAGGGGACGCAAGGAAGGCTTCTCAGAGTGACTGACATCTGAGTGAGGCCCCAAGACGAGTTGGGACTAAACTAGGTGGGGAGTGAAGGGAAGGGCAACTGGGCAGAGGGCACAGCATGTGAGGAGACCCTGAGACGAGAAAGAGCTCCCTTGTCTCGTCACCATCTCTCTCATCTGCATTTCCCTCCAGACTGGAGGCTCCTGGCAGGGGCAGGGAACCTGTGGTGCCCGGCGGAGCTATGCTAAGCTAGGTGACCTTGGTCTCATCATCACACCCAGCTTCCTCGTCTGAAACCTGGAGGAGAGTGGCAGGAACTGAGGGTGGAAAGATCGGCTTGAAAGAAAGAAAGTGAAAGTCGCTCAGTCATGTCTGACTCTTTGTGACTCCGTGGACTATACAGTCCATGAAATTCTCCAGGCCAGAACACTGGAGTGGGTAGCCATTCTCTAGAGGATCTTCCCAACCCAGGGACTGAACCCAGGTCTCCCGCATTGTGGGAGGATCTTTTACCAGCTGAGCCACCAGGGAAGCCCGAGGTCAGCTTGAGGTCAAGGAAGGCGTGCAGGTTCTTTCCCAAGGTCAGCGGGAAGTCACAAGGCAAAGACACGATCTGATTAATGTTTGTAAAGCAGCACTGAGGCTGCCGGGAGGGAAGCAGAAGCCAGGTGAGCTGCTAAGACACCTGTCGCATCCCGGGGGGAGGAGCAGCGACTTGGTCAGATGAACACTGACGGGAAAGAGGAGAAGTGGTTGCATCAGGGATTTATTAACAGGACTGCTTGTGGGGCTCACAGATGAGAAAGAGCAGGTGGAGGATGCCACCCGTTTCTGGCATAAGAAACTGAGGGATGATGGTACATTAACAGAGATGGGGAGGGTATGAGGGGATATGGGATTGGCATCAAGAGTTCTGAATAAGCTGGGCAAAGTGGAATGCTTTATGCTTGAGGTAGATAAAGGTTAAGCCACCAGTCTGCCTGACAGCCTTGGACTGCTGGCCACTGGCTTGGGATCAGGAACAACTGACCTGTCTCTTTGCTCTGCTTGCCTGAGTCCTGGCCTCTAGCCTGGGTGTTACTTCAGGGTCCAAAATAGCTGTTGGAGCACCAACCATCATGTCTTCATCCCAAGTGTGAAGCAGAAGAAAGAGGAGACGGGCAAAATAAGCCTTTACCAGCTCTCTGTCCCCTTTTCAATGAGCTTTCTGCAGAGTCCTCCCAAATTCTTCTATGGCTCACTGGTCAGAACTAGGTCACAGGCCACACACGATGCAAGGGAGGCTGGGAAATGTAGTCTTTGGTGGGACAGATTTAAATCAGGGTTTCATTGGAAGGGAGAAGAAGGATGCAGCCATCTCTGCAACACTGTCTTTCTCCCACTGCCCTCCCACTTCCTGGCTGAAGCATCCCCTCTGCCCCTTATGTGGACACGTAAAATTCAGACTTCTTGCTCAGAGCAGCAAGCTCTTCACTATCGAGCTTCTACTGCCATGCCCCACCTCTCCCTAGGACTTTCCTTTCCTTGTCCCTGGGCCTGATTTTCATCCCCAGGTGAAAGTCCCGTGGCGGTCACTCCATGTTATCTTCAGTGTCCTGACCCGGCACTGGCAGCAGGCCAAGGCCAAGGTATACAGAAGGAACAGTGTGGAGGTGCTTTCCAGGGCAGTGCGTGCTCCCGGGGTTATTGGTGACATGGAAGAAGCTGTTCTGTTCACTGTGGGGGAGTTGTCACCACGGTCCCCTCGGGGTCCCCCCTCCCTTGCAGATGGAAGCAGCCGGAGGACTCTGAGAGATGGGAATGCAAGACCGAGCCAAGAGCCGTGGAGTGAGGAGGAGCTGCCGACTGCACGGTCCCAGGAGCTGAACGCGGCTCAGCTGCGGATAGCTGTGAACTGCAACACGCACGTGGAGCGCAAACAAGGAACGTTCTCCGGGTTGATGTGGCCGGGGCAGGCGGCGCGATCAGAGGCTGGTTTGGGGCAGATGATCCTTGCGGAGCCCACGGGGGCCTCTCTAAGCTGCCATCAGCCCCTCGTCCCCATTCACGGTGAGGAGGGTGTGGTTCAGAGAGGAGGGGAGGGAGAGGCCAGAAGGGCCCGGGAAGAGCCCCTGGGCACCAGGCTCTGTGCAGGGATCAGGTCTTACCTAGGTAGCAGCTGGGGTTCAGAGAGGCTAAACGGCCTAGCTGAGGTCACTTGAGGCTGACTCCTTCCATTTCTTTCTCTTTTATTTGTTTTTCTATTTTTGGCTGTGCTGGGTCTTTGTTGCTGCCTGAACCGTCCTCTAGCTGGAGAGAAGCACGGCCCGCTCCCCGGCTGCGGTGCACAGGCTTCTCACCGTGGTGGCCTCTCTTGCTGTGGTGCGCAGGCTCTAGGCTCTTGGGCGTTAGTAGTCGGGGTGTGTGGACTCGTATCTGAGGCTCCCGGGCTCTAGGACGCGGGCTCAATAGTTGTGGCCCACGGGCTTAGGTGCTCCATTATCTCACTGCCTTTTTCTTCCCTCCCTCCCACTTTCCGTCTCTCTTTCCTTTCTCTCTCCCATCCTTCGCCCTCTCCCCTTCCATCTCTCTCCCTTTTATTTTGCTTTTAATTAATTCATTTTTACTTGGAGGAGAGTTGCTTTATACTATTGTGTTGATTTCTGCCATACAGCAACATGATTCAGCCATAGGTGTACATGTGGCCCCTCCCTCCTGAACCTCCTCCCCACCTCCCACCCCGCGTTCCTTTTTGTAGGAATAATTTCATGCAGTAAAATGCACAGAACTTAGCTATTTGACAAGTCTCTCCAAACATATGCACTCTGTAACCTCCGCTCCCAAGAGAAAGAGTGTTTCCACCACCCGAATGACTCCATTGCCCTCACACCCCTTCTAGTGGACTCCCCTCCTTTTCCAAAAGCCACCCCTGTTCCGATTCCTGCCCCATGGGTTTGGTTTTGTCTGTTTCTGAACTTCATATGCATGGATGCAGGCTGGCTCTTCTTTTGTTTCCTGGCCAAAGCCGTGGGGAATAGCAGGGTTTCTGCAGAAGGGCTGTGGTCAGGGATGGTCAGCTAAGGGCACCGTGCGGTCTGCCCAGAGCATCCTTCAGGCCCAGCTCCCCCAGGACCGCGCATCCACATCACGCCTCTACCTCCCTGCCAGCCGGGCTCCTGGCCTCCAGAAACACACCACCCCACTTTCTCTCTGGGAAGCTTCCCTGACCGCCGCCGGCTGCTGTTTGCTCCCTTCACCCAGAAATTTCCTTCAGGGCCCTCGGCACAATCGTGATAATATCACTGTGTTCATTTTTATTTTTATTTTTGAACACCTGTGTCCCCCACGCGAGGTCAGATGTGTGCCAGTCAGATGTGCCTAGGTGGAGTTGCCCCAGTGCTCACACACGCTCAGTGAAGATTCATCGAGAGGTTGATTGTAGGAGAAGGTGTGTATGTGTGTAAGGGGCGTTCCCGTGTTGTTGTCGTTGTTCAGTCACTCGGTCGTGTCTGTCTGTGACCCCACAGACTGCAGCCTGCCAGGCCTCCCTGTCCATCACCAACTCCCAGAGTCTACTCAAACTCATGTCCATTGAGTCGGTGATGCCATCCAACCATCTCATCCTCTATCGTCCCCTTCTCCCACCGCCAATACACTTTACCCTCTGAGCCACCAGGGAGGCCCTACTGTATATCAGATTGCTGAAAAAATATCTAAAACTGTATTGCCTGCTCACTCAGAGGCAGGCTCTGGGCTAAATCTACTTGCACAGATCATGTGATATAAAATGTACATTTATATTTGACATTTAAAATGAATAAATGCAATTAGGGTAAAATCTGCAAAAATACTCAATCACTACGCTGCACGCCTGAAATTAATATTGCTGTACCCTTGAAATTAGTATAATACTGTAAATCAACTATACTTTTAAAAAAGTAAACAAATATGGAAGTAAAATCACGCATATAACACTTACAGGAGCTGGGCTTCCCTGGTGGCTCGGTGGTAAAGAATCCACCTGCCGATGCAGGCGCCTCGGGAGATGTGGGCTCCCTGGGTTGGGAGGATGCCACGTGCGGAGGAGCCGCTAAGCTCGTGAGCCACAACTTCTGAGCCTGTGCTCCCCAGCAAGAGCAGCCACTGCAGTGAGCAGCCAGTTCAGCGCCACCGGAGAGTAGGTCCCGCTCCCCACGGCCAGCGAGAAGCCCGGGAAGCAGCGAAGACCCAGCGGCGCAGACAGAAATCCACAAACGAGTACAGTTACTTCTGAAAAATGACAGGAACTGCGCTTCCTCTACTGGACATGCTGGTCATGGGGACATAATGTTTGGGGAAACTTCTGGTCCCTACATGTGCCTGTGTCCGGGGCGGCCCAGCTCAGCCCAGCCCAGCCCAGCCCTGCCCTGCAGGACACTCTATTTCAGGTGGGCTGCCCAGCTCTGGATGAATCAGAGCCTCAAGCCCCCAGCCTGCATGTCCCCCTCCTGGCCCCTCTCCCCGCTGACTGCCAGGCCCAGCTTGGGAAAACTCTGAAGGCTCTTGGTGCATTCCTGATGCCAGAAATGGATCAGCTGCCTGAGTTTGAGGCTCAGCCCAGCCTCAAGGCCCGGAGGTGGGAACCGGGGGCTGGGTGGTGAGAGGTCAGGGCTGCACAGTGAAGCCAAGTAGCCACTGGGCTGGGGGACAGAGCTGCCTGTGTCCTTGGCCTGCCAGGAGGTGCCGCCCCTTGGAGGCTGGAGGACAGGGTGCACATCAGGGTGGAGTTTCCCTGTCCCCAAAGTGGAGAGGGTGGGGACAGTGGGGTGGCAAGAACCACAGGGAGGTTACGGGCCACTAACACTAGCCACAGGGAGTTACCTAGTCACAGGCAGGTCAGTGAGTAGAAGGTGTCACGGCCATCTGGGCATGCCTAGGAGTGGGTGTGGGTAGAGAACACTTGAGCCATACTTAGGTATATCCAGCATCATCTACCCCAGCCTCCCTACTTAGCCGTGAAATTTAAAGACGCTTGCCTTTTGGAAGAAAAGCAATGACAAACCTAGAGAGCGTATTAAAAAGCAGAGACATTACTTTGCCAACAAAGGTCTGTCTCATCAAGGCTATGGTTTTTCCAGTGGCCATGTATGGACGTGAGAGTTGGACTATAAAGAAAGCTGAGTGCCAAAGAATTGATGCTTTTGAACTGTGGTGTTGGAGAAGACTCTTGAGGGTCCCTTGAACTGCAAGGAGATCAAACCAGTTAATCCTAAAGGAAATCAGTCCTGAATATTCATTGGAAAGACTGATGCTAAAGCGCCAATATTTTGGCCACCTGATGCGAAGGGCTGACTCAATAGAAAAGACCCTGATGCTGGAAAAGATTGAGGGCGGGAGGAGAAGGGGTGACAGAGGATGAGATGGTTGGATGGCATCACTGACTCAATGGACATGAGTTTGAGCAAAGTCTGGGAGTTAGCAAAGGACAAGGAAGCCTGGCATGCTGCAGTTCATGGTGTTGAAGAGTCAGGCACAACTGAGTGACTGAACTGCAATAATTCTGCTTTTGAAAAGGGGAAGCTGAGGTCCCCCGAGAGAAAAGTCTTTTCTGGGCTCATACACCAGTGGTTTCCGGGATCCAGTCCAGGCTGCCGTACACTGGGTCTGGTCTACCCCTCCACGACCCTGTGCTGTGTGAATTGCCTCCCTTTTAACCAGCCCACCCCTTCAAGGCTCCAAGCAGGGGTTGGTAGGCTGGGGAGGAGGATGTGAATTCGGACCAGGGGGTTCTTTGTCTCCCAGCACTCTGAGAAGTGAGAGTGAACGTGGAAGTCGCTCAGTCGTGTCCGACTCTGCGACCCCGTGGACTATAGAGTCCATAGAATTCTCCAGGCCAGAATACTGGAGTGGGTAGCCCTTCCCTTCTCCAGGGGATCTTCCCAACCCAGGGACCGAACCCAGGTCTCACACATTGCAGGCGGATTCTTTACCAGCTGAGCCACCAGGGAAGCCCAAGAACACTGGAGTGGGTAGCCTATCCCTTCTCCAGTGGATCTTCCTGACCCAGGAATCAAACCGGGGTCCCCTGCATTGCAGGCAGACTCTTTACCAGGTGAGCTACCGGGGAAGCACTGTGGGCATGTACTCAATTCTTTAGAAAGGAAAAATATATACATTTATTTAGCTGCACCGGGTCTTAGTTGAGGCACTGGGGTCTTTGGTTGCAACATGCAGAATTCCTAGTTGTGGCCCGTGAGATCTAGTTCCCTCACCAGGGATCGAACCCAGGCCCCTTGCATTGGGAAACAGAGTCTTAGCTGCTGGACCACCAGGGAGGTCCCACTTACTCAGCTCTAACAGCAACCTGACGATGGAATGGACGCATGTGCTCTCACCCCATTTTACAGATGCAGCCTGAGGGTGAGCTGCGATCACCCAGGGGCAGGGAGTGTGCAGTGCAGGGCAGGAGCTGGGGGCAGGCAGGACCAGAGCACAGATGGCGGCTGCTGTTCAGTCGCTCAGTCGTGTCCGGCTCTCTGCGACCCCATGGACTGCAGCACGCCAGTCCATCTCCTGACTTTCTCAGACTCATGTCCGTTGAGCTGGTGATGCCACCCAGCCATCTCATCCTCTGTTGCCCCTTCTCCTCCTGCCCTCAATCTTTCACTGCATCAGGGTCTTTTCCAATAAGCTGACTCTTCCCAACAGGTGGCCAAAGTATTGGAGCTCCAGCTCCAGCATCAGTCTTCCCAATGAATATTCAGGACTGATTTCTTTTAGGATTGACTGGTTTGATTTCCTTGCAGTTCAAGGGATTCTCAAGAGTCTTCTCCAACACCACAGTTAGAAAGCACCAAGTCTTTGGCGCTCAGCTTTCTTTGCAGTCCAGCTCTCACATCCATACATGACTACTGGAAAGACCATAGTTATGACTCTATGGGCCTTTGTTGGCAAAGTGATGTCTTTGCTTTTTAATACACTGTCTAGATTTGCCACAGCTTTCCCCAATTCCAGGCTTTTATCTCTAAATTCAGAAAAGAGAAATAAAACCTACCTTGAACCATGTCTCACTTTAACTGTAAAACTATATTCACCCATGGATATCATGAGCTAATTCAGCCTTAGCAAATTTAAAGCAAAATTTTACTTTTATATTCAGTAATTATTTATCAAAATGTATTCACATATGACATTTTTATTAAGCATTTTGGTGTTGATAACTCAACCCATAAGTAAGTTTTCTTTAAGTCCGTAGAGTTTTGAAGTGAAAGGAAATTAATTTCAATTTATATAAGGATTTTTTGTTAGAGAAAAAATAATGATTGGATAACTGTAGATTACTCTAAACATGCAAATATCTTCTATTAAATTAGAATAAAATCTGGAGGGAAGAGGATGAAAATATAAAGTTACAGAGGAAAAGAAACAAAGCTATATATTTGATTGTCAAAGAGCTTGTTGCAAATTTTTAAGTGGGTGATAAGTGGGTATCAAAGAGCTATGGAATTTAGAGTGCATGGATTATATTTGAGTGATGTAACAATTTTATTTTAAAATGTCAATATTGTCAATACTTTGGAAGTTACATTATTTGTAAATTGAGGACTAGAAAATTGAGAAAGTTATGTTTACAAAGGAGGACACTGAAGGGAGCGGGGTCCCTCCTCCAAATTTTTTAAGGCTTTATGTGAGCAAAAAGAAAAAAAAAATTGAATCACGACTCGAAGGATAACTCTTCAAAAGTCGACCACAGAAGGATGAGCTTATTTCCTTGAAATCTCTTCAGTCCAGACTGTGACCCGTGCTTCGTGGGTCTCCGTTTCAAAGCACCCCGATGAGGGACTTCCCTGGCGGTCCAGTGGCTAAGACTCTGAGCTCCCAATGCAGGGGACCCGGGTTTGATCCCTGATCGGGGAACTAAACCCCACACACGGCAACTGAGTTCTCATGCCGCCAACTAAAAATCTGAATGCCTTAACTTAGACCCGGAGCAGCCAAACAAAAAAAAGTCGGGGCGGTCAGGGGAGACAGTCAGCTGAAAACACGTTTGCTAAGCACAGTGGGAGGCTGAAGTCAGCCTGCTCTGGATAGGCCTGGCTCTCCGGCAGCACTGATGGACCAGGGGCCAGCTGTTGGCCTTTGGGCAGGCAGGCCAGTTGCCAGGAGGACCAAAGGGCAGCAGCCAGGCCAGGTGGTGCTCCTGAGATGGGCAGAGCTCCTGGAGGCCCCCGGCCCTTCTGGGCAGAGTTGGAGGCTGGTGTGGCTCAGTTGGTAGAGAATCTGCCTGCAATTCAGGAGACCTGGGTTCGACCCCTGGGTTTGGGAAGATTCCCTGGAGAAGGGAAGGGCTCCCCACTCCAGTATTCTGGCCTGGAGAATTCCATGGACTGTACAGTCCTTGGGGTAGAAAAGAGTCGGACATGACTGAGTGACTTTCACTTTCCCAACTCTTTCTGCGATGGGGGGGTGAGAGGTCAATTTTCCCACAGGGCAGATGAGCAGATGCTGCGAAGATCACCAGGAAGGACACACAGACTCCAAGCTCCTGTCTCTGCGCCCATAGCCACCGGCTTCCTCTGAGCCGGGCACTGGGTGGGGTGCTTGTGCCAAATCCTCCCACAGCCTGTAAGTGAGAAGTGATTGGAGACCCAGGCAGCCCAACTCCAGGAACATTGTGTATCAGGTGCCAGCGTGAACCCAGACATGTTCTGGACTCCGGAGGGTCTTTTCTCCTCTACTTACAACTCTGTGATCTGCAAGTGAGGCATTAACCCTCTCTGCCTCGGTTTCCTCATCAGCAAAATGGTCCAGGCTAGGGCAACGTCTCTGCCTGGGAAGTGAAAGGGAAAAAGTGAGGTGAAAGTGTTAGTCGCTCAGTCATGTCTGACTCTGTGATCCCATGGACTGTAGCCCGCCAGTGTCATCTGTCCATGGGGATTCTCCAGGCAAGAATACTGGAGTGAGTTGCCATTCCCTTCTCCAGGGGGATCTTCCTGGCCCAGGGATCAGACCCAGGGATCAATCCCAGGTCTCCTGCATTGCAGTCAGATGTTTTACCAACTGAGCCACCAGGGAAACCCAAGGAAGGACTCTACCAAGCCAGCAAAGCTTGAGCTGAGACTTCCCTGGTGGTCCAGTGGCTAAGACTCTGCACTCCAGTGCAGGGGGCCTGGGTCCGATCCCTGGTTGGGATCCCACGTGCCACACCTAAGAGTTCGTAGGCCACCACCAAAGATCTACATTGCCATAAGCAAAGATCCTGCATGCTGCAACTAAGACCCAGCACAGCCAGGTAAACAAACACAAATAAACATAAAAAAATAAAAGAATGAAAAGTTTGTGCCTAAATTTAGAAGGTTGAAATCTCAGTTTTGAAGTGTCAGATAATACAACATAGGAGGACAGACCACCCTTGTTCCTGTGGCTTTTTCTACTCGGCTCTGCTGGGAGCAAAGTCTGGCATTTTCCATGCCCGGGGCATCCCCAGGTGCCTCTCAGGGCCTGAGCAACCTTTCCTCCCAAATCCCAAATCCTGTAGCAGCTGCACCAGGGCTGGCAGCCATTTGGACGATTCTCAGGCGTCCTCTTTGGGAAATTTATGGTGAGTGGGCAGGAACTGTGTTCCTACAACCTGGAGGATGAGGCCTGTCACAGAGACATGAGGGTGTGTGTGTGGGGGGGCGGTGGAACCCAAGTCCAGAGACCTGGGTCTCATCTGACAAAACCACTCTCTGTGTCATCTTGGGCAGATGCCTTAACCTTTCAGAGCCTCATCCCTTCACTCAGCTGTACTCAAGGCTGGGCCCTGGGGATGCAGGCATGAGTCACACAGGCCCTCCCCTGCAGGTCCTCCCAGTCTCACGGGAGAGGCCGCCGAGGAAATAGACAGTGACAGGCAGTGGGTTCCTGCCTCCTGAGAGGCAGCGTGCCTGGACACCAGGAGGACTTCTTGGAGGAGGTGAGTTTGGGGCACCATTTTCCTCTTCTGTTAATTGAGAAGGCTAAAATAACTAACATTTTTAAAATTTGGAGAATTTAAAAATTTTAAACTATTGTATCATAAACGTCATGCGTGGACTTCCCTGGTGGCCCAGCGGTAAAGAATCCACCTCACAGTGCAGGCAGCGTGGGCTTGGTCCCTGATCAGGGAAGGTCCCACATGCCTCGGGGCAACTAAGCCTGAGCACCACAGCAGTGAGCCTGTGCACCCTAGGGCCCGTGGTCTCCAGCAGGAGAGGCCACTGCAGGGAGAAGCCGGAGCACCACACTGGAGAGCAGCCCCTGCTCGCTGCAACCTGAGAAAGCCGGAGCACTGCAATGAAAACCCGGCGCAGCAAAAAACAAACAAACAGGAAAACACAATACAAGCTCCCAATGAAAACTTCCCAGAGAACAGAAAGGTATTGGGTGCAAAGCCTCCTTCCCGGCTCGCTCTAGAAGGAAGTAAGTAGCGTCCACAGCTTCTTGTGTAGCGGTCCAGAAATGCTCTATGTGCATGGAAACCTGTGTGGGCAAAACATTAAAAGCCCCAAATTGCTCAGTGGTAAAGAGTTCGCTTGCCGATGCAGGAGACGCAAGAGATGCAGGTTCGATCCTCGGGACAGGAAAATCTTCCGGAGAAGGAAATGGCAACCCACTCCAGTATTCCTGCCCGGGAAATTCCATGGACAGAGGAGCCTGGCGGGCTACAGTCCCTGGGGTCACAGAGTCAGACATGACTGCACAGGCACAGATGATAACAATAGCTCCCACTTGTTGTGTGTATTTCTCAGGCGCCAGGCTCAACAAGGAAGCTTGCTTACTCCTACCAATTAACATCTCTCAGACATATTCCCTCAACCATAACCAGCTCTTCAAGACACTGCAAAAGTATGGGACTCCAGGCTTCAGGGGGCGTGGGTTTGACCTCTGGTCAGGGGTCAGGGAACTGAGACGGTACACGAAGAGTGGTATAGCCAACAACAACAACAAAAGAGAACATTTTTCAGGACCTTTTCCAGAACTGTCTGAATCCCACTGAAACCTTCCTATGGTTGAGTTACTGTTACCTCGATTTTCAGAGGGGGAACCTATGCCCAGCAAAGTACAGTGAGGATTTGAGTTCTCACGGCAACCAGAGGCAACTTCATGTCCTGATTAACCACGTGGGCCTCTGGGGGCAGTGGGAAGCCACCCTGTCCTCACGTCCTGGTTTCTGGATGAGAGCAGGGTTAGAGACAACCCTGGCAGGTAGGAGTCGAGTGTCCAGAGCCCTGGCTTCACCAGAAAGTGCAGGCCAGACGGCCGGCCCGTCCTCCACTCTCCCGGCTCTGGGACTACCTGTACTGGCTGAGCTCTCGGGGTCCAGGCTGGTGGCCCTCACTCCGGCCCACCCAGGTGCCCACATAGGGTGAGGCTCCGTCCCCAAATGCGTCACTCTGCAGCTGTGACCCCGTGACTCTGCTTCTGGAAATTGGGGTCAGGATGATGGGAGTAAATCTTGATAAACCAAGAGCTCTGCAGTGTGGACTGAAAGTGGGTCCCGCAGGAGAATCGTCTTGGCTACTTCGATCGTCACTGGCTGCGTGACCCCGATGACCCTGAGCCTGGGTGTGTCACTGGCTTTTCTTGTTTTCCTTTTTTCCCTTTGTTTTTAAAAATGGCAGTCCAGTGGTTAGGACACCGGGCTTACACTGCAGAGGGCAGGTGTTCAATCCCTGGGCAGGAAACTAAGATCCGCACGTCTCTTGGTGTGGCAAAAAAAAAAAGTTCAGGTGAAATTCTTCCAACACCAAATTCACTGTTTTCAAGTGTCCAATTCAGTGGAATTCAGCTCATTCACAATATGCAGCTGCCCCTCTATCCGCTTCCAGAACATTTTTGTCCCCAAGGGAGACGAGCTTGTGGAGCAGTCACTCCTTGCCCCCCACCCCAGCCCCTGTCTGTGTCTGTGGCTTTGCCTGTCCTGGTTGTTTCCTATGAATGGAACCACAGGGCTTCCCAGATGGCTCAGTGGAGAAGAATCCACCTGCCAAGCAGGAGACCCAGGGGATCCTCTGGAGAAGGAAATGGCAACCCGCTCCAGTATTGTTGCCTGGGAAACCCCATGGACAGAGAAGCCTGGTGGGCCCTGGTGGGTCCATGGGGTCACAAAAGAGCTGGACACGACTTAGAGACTAAACGACACAGGTACATTCTATGAGTGGACTCACACGATACACGGCCATTTGTGATGGGCTTCTTGCACTAAGCTTCATGTTCTCCAAGTTCATCCACATCGAAGCGCGTGTCAGTGGTTCATTCCTTATAAGGGAGGAATATTGTTCCACTGCACCAATAGATGGAGAAGGCAATGGCCCCCCACTCCAGCACTCTTGCCTGGAAAATCCCACGCACGGAGGAGCCTGGCAGGCTGCAGTCCATGGGGTCACTGAGGGTCGGACACGACTGAGCGATTTCACTTTCACTTTCATGCATTGGAGAAGGAAATGGCAACCCACTCCAATGTTCTTGCCTGGAGAATCCCACGGATGGAGGAGCCTGGTGGGCTGCCGTCTATGGGGTCGCACAGAGTCGGACACAATTGAAGCGACTTAGCAGCAGATGACGCGGCCCTTTCTCAGCCTCTGTTCCCACATCTGGAAAATTCAGGTAATGAGAGCCCACCCCACCTCGTCCCTCTCCCCACGGGGCGGGGGGGGGGGGCGGGGAGGGGCCGTACAGGGGTAGGGAGGTAACAGGTACAAAGTATTAGCTATGAAATAGCTATAAGCTGGGGCTTCCCTGATAGCTCAGAGGGTAAAGAATCCGCTGCAATACAGGAAACTGGGGTTCGATCTCTAGGTCAGGAAGATCCCCAGAAGAAGGAAATGGTGGTGGTGGTTTAGTCGCTCAGTCGTGTCTGACTCTTGCAACCCCGTGGACTGTAGCCCCCCAGGCTCCTCTGTCCATGGGATTCTTCAGGCAAAGATACTGGAGTGAGTTGCCATTTCCTTCTCCAGGGGATCTTCCTGACCCAGGAATCGAACTCGGGTCTCCTGCACTGCAGGCAGATTCTTTACAGACTGAGCTACGCGGGAAGCCCATGAAGAAGGAAACGACTCTCCAGTGTTCTTGCCTGGAGAATTCTACGGACAGAGGAGCCTGTCGGGCTACAGTCCATGGGGCTGCAAAGAGTCAGACACAATCGAGAGACTAACACACACACACACACACACACACAAGGTATAAGCTACACAGTATATTGTGCAACACAAGGAATGTAGGCAGTGGTTTATAATAACTACAAATGCAGTATCATGTTTGAAAATTGTGAGTCACTGCATTGCACACCTGAAACTTATATAATATTCTACAGCAACTGTATTTCAATTAAAAACTTTTTTTAAAATGTATCTACTGTGTGGGGGTTCTGGGAAGATAAATTGAGTTATGGCTGTAAAGTTATTATCTGGCATGCCGTGGCAGTGTACCGCAGCGTCTGCTGGGTGTTTGCTGCACAAGCTGACATTGATTGAGCACTTACTGTGTACTCTTCTAAGCACTTACCTGTTTTCAGTCACTTACGGAAATACTTTTCATTCATTCGTTAATTCCTCCAGCAACCTTATGGGGTAGGTCTCTCTGATCAAGCCTGCTTTACAAAACAGCGCGCCCAGAGGGGTCAGTAACGAGCTGCCTGTGGCAGAGGGATCTGAAGCCAGCCGCCCTGATCCTGAAGCCAGCACTGGTCTGCGCTGGTGAGGGGAGTGTACGCAGCTATCTGTTGTGACCTTCCAGGTAGTTGCCTTCTGGCTGGAGACTGTGGGGGCACTTTCACTTTCTCTTTTCCCATGAACTTTCTCTGTTGCACATCTCTGATGGTGCCCTGATTTGTTTCTTTTTGCCATGAGCAGATTGCAATTTTGTGATCGGGAAGAAGTTGTAATGATTTTAGATGCTAGCATGTTATATGTTATGTGAGAAGAGCTGAACACAAAATTCCAGGTACAGCTTGATCCCAACTACGTTGAAAATTGTACAGGAAATGCCCAAGGTGGGCTGACTGTCCACATATTCATATGGTTTGTCACTAGAGGGCCGGATCAAGTGGTTACATGATTTTTTGGATGAGTTTGGTGTCTTTCTAGCTTTTCCAACTTAAGTTTGACATCAAACAAGTGTCCCCCTTTTAAACAAGTGTGTGTCTGCTCAGTCACGTCTGACTGTGACGCTATGGACTGTAGCCTGCTAGGCTCCTCGGTCCTTGGAATTCTCCAGGCAAGAACACTGGAGTCAGTTGCCATTTCCTTCTCCAGGGGACCTTCCCCACCCAGAGATTGAAACTGATTCCCCTGTGTCTCCTGTCTTGTAGGTGGACTCTTTACTGTTGAGCCACCCCGGAAACCCTTCTTTGAAAAATATTTATTTTCATGGATTTAGCTGGGGGTGCCAGGTCTTCATTCTGGCACTCGGGATCTTCGAGCTCCATTGCAGCATGTGGGGTCTTTAGCTGTGGCATGGGGGATCTAGTTAACTGATCAGGGATGGAACTCAGGCCCCCTGCATTGGGAACGCGGAGCCTCCACTGCTCACGAGACCACCAGGGAAGTCCCCAGTGTATCACTCTTATATTTAGAGAGAAAGTGATTCTAAAAGCAAAGGACAGAAGTTCTCAGCTGGGACCCATGGCTGTTTCTGCTTTGGACCTGTGCAGCCAGGTGGGTTTGACCAGCTGACAGGCCAGGGAACTCCTGGGGCAGCCGTCAGATCGGGGTTCCTGCAGCGAGCATCATGCCCAGGGCTTGCCAGCCTGACTGCCATCTGTCACCTCCTCCCCTCCCCCCGCCCAGGGACGCAGTGAGGACACGCCCAGCCCAGGGCTCCCAGCACAGCCCCCAGAGGAGGGGCACCTCGGCCCTGGGCTGTCCCTGTGTTGCCCACTGTCCAGCCGCCTTCCTTTGCTTCCGCGCCACCTCCCACCTGGAGTCCCCTTGCCCCTGGGGTGCACCGTCCTCAGACACAATCAGCAGGGCCCTGTGGAGTCTCGATGGGTGCCGGTGGTGAAGAATCCACCTGCCATGCAGGAGACACCAGGGACGCGGGTTCCATCCATCCCACGCGGGTGGGGAGGATCCCCTGGAGAAGAGAGTGGCTACCCACTCCAGTATTCTTGCCTGGAGAATCCCACGGATGGAGGAGCCTGGTGGGCTACAGTCCACGGGGTCACAAAGAGTTGGACACGGCTGAGCACATCCACTTCTGTGGAGCGTTAAACAGGGCTGTGTGCCTCCGAAAGTATGTGTCCTGGCTGGGGTGGACAGGGCCCTCTGCTGCCCTCGGGTGGTCCTCCCCACCTCCCTGGGGGGCAGGCCTGCCCTCATCCCACCCGTGTTCCTGGTGCTGGAACAGGGCCTGGCACAAAAGAGGTGCTCGGTACAAGCTAAATGCATGGTACCACCTCCTTCTTACTCTAGAATGCAGACAGCTGAGGCCCAGAGAGGTTAAGCAACTTGCCTAGAGCCACACAGCCAGCAGAATGCTGGACCATGGAGGCCGGACTGTCAGCTTCGACCCCAGTGCTCCAGGCCCCACGCCAGCCCTCCCTGCTCTGGGTTCTGATTCTAGGCTGAGTTGGTCCTCGGTGATGAGCAAAGGGCTTGGTGAAGGAGCTGGGCAGCAGTACATGGACTTGGCACTGGATGGCCTGTTTCCACCTCAGTTCTGCCAAACCAGCAGGGTGACTTTGAGGAAGCTTCCTTACCTCTCTGTGCCCCAAGTTGCCGAATCTATAAAATGGGCTTCACTGGTTTGTTGTTAAGTCACTAAGTTGTGTCTGACTCTTTTGTGACCCCAGGGACTGTAGCCCATCAGGCTCCTTTGTCCATGGGGTTTCCCAGGCAAGAATACTAGAATGGGTTGCGATTCTCTTCTCCAGAGATCTCCCCTGACCCAAGGATTGAACCCAGGTCTCCTACATTGCAGGGAAGCCCTGGGGTGGGGGGGGTCACTTTAAATCAGGACATGTGAGGCATGGGGATTCCAGACTCGTGTGGGTCAGGCAGAGAGAGGGGCCTCTGGAGAGGTCCAGTGAGGGGACCCAGTGGTCAATTCAAGATGGGAGGAGGCCTGGCTGCCACCACACGGCCCAAATCCAACAGCCTCAGCTGCGATTGCTCAGGGTGCCCTGTTCCTCCCAGCAGCTCAGCTGACCCCTCAGAAGCTCAATTTCCTTTGATCAGCAAACAGCAGACTTACCCTGGACCAGGCACGGTTGGAGTGCTCCTCACGGCAGTCGCGTAAAGAGGGTGATGCCACTGTGCCCACTTTACAGGCCTCCCTGGTGGCCTCGTCTCTTGCGTCTCCTGCTTTGGCAGGCAGGTTCTTTACCGCTGGTGCTACTGAGAAGTCGAGGGGCAGGCTCCATCCCTGGGTTGGGAAGGTCCCCTGGAGTGAAAAATGGCAAACAGATTCAGTATTCTTGCCTGGAAAATTCTGTGGATGGAGGAGCCTGGCGGGCCACAGTTCATGGGGTCACAAAAGAGTCAGACACGACTGAGCTGCACCTGCCTGCCTGCCTGATGGCGCGAGTGGTAAAGAACCCGCCTGCCAAGCAGGAGACACAAGAGACGAGGCCACCAGGGAGGCCTGTAAAATGGGTACAGGGGCATCTGGGAAGACCCCTTGACCACTCACGGGATCGTAGAAGAGTCGGACAGGACTGGGGGACCAGCACTTGCACTTCACTGTTTCACTTTCCCCTCTCCTAGGAGAAAGCCTCCCTGAAAGGGCAAAGCAAAGCCTGCCCAGGGTTGGGGGCCTCGTTGTAGCCAGGATGGCCAGAGACGGGGCTAACCCATAATGACCATCCAGCGGGGGCTGAGTGGCCAGACTGATCCGGTTTGGGGGGCAGTCCAGAAGATTCCTGAGGGCTGTGCTGTTCTGTCAGGGTCCTGCCAGCTGGGTGGGGAGCTTGACAAGAGAGACCAGGATGGGAGACTTCTCAGCTGCCGAAGGGGCCGGTGTGCACCCTGGCCAGGAGGGCAGAGGACCGCAGCTCTGACCCCTGGGCCACCTCCGCTCTGGCAGGACACCCAGGGCTGGCCTGACCCAGCCCTGCCGGCGGCTGCCAGGAAAACAGGTCAGAGCGGGTCGGACCCTGGCGGCTTCACACGCGAGCGAGCTCGGCGGGGACACGCACAGCCCGAGCGGGAGGAGGGGGCGGGCCGGGCAGGGAGGGTGGGCCCGGGCTGCCCCGCCGGCGCTCCTGCCTCCCTGGGGGTGTCACTCCCACCCTGCTGTCCAGCCCACCCAGGGAGCCGTGGCTGGCCGGCCGGCCGGCCCAGGAGGGGCGGAAAGGGCGCCGGCAGCGTGGGTGGGAGCCGGTTCCCACGCTGGAAGCCGGCCCAGCCTCGCGGAGGGCTGGGTCCGCCCCCTCCCACGGGAGGGACCTGGCCAAGCGCGCAGCCCCGCGGGTCCGAGCCGCTCTGCACTGGGCTTGCAGGGAGGCAGCTGTCTCCAAGCGGGGGAGCGTGGCTGCGGCTGCTCCTCTGACTACAAGGAGGTGGCTCCCGTCACTGGGAGGTCAGCCGCAGCTGGATTCCACGTCCCCGCGGCTCCTGAGAAGCTGCGGGTCTGCACGGATTTCTTCTTTGAACCTGAGTCTCCCCCGTCTCTGAACACCTCCCGGGGCAGGGGAGGGGCTGGGGTGCGTCCCTAGGCTCTGCCGGTGGGGGGCGGGGTGGCCGGCCTCCAGGAAAGGCCAAGGTCATCCCCGGAGGGCAGGGCCCCCCCGCTGGGGCTGCTCCCAACCCAGGCCACCGCCCAGGCCTTCTGACGCCACCCCTCCCGCCCCCACCCATTTGCAGTGCCTCACAACCGGTCACCCCTGCGTGAACCCTCCCTGTTTACCAGGCGGTTCACCTAAAAGACGCTGTCCTCACTTCTTACACAAACAGCGCCGCTGAGCTGCTGCTGGGGGCAGGCCCCCTTGCTGTGCCCGCAAGGCCACGGGCCAGGGGACACAGACAGACAGGGAGAGCCGGTGCCCTCGGCCAGAAGGAAGGCCCGAGGGGTGGGGGCTTGGGGAGGGGTGAGGCAAGGGGTTTAGAAAGCAGCAGCCTTGGGCTGGGCCTTGGAGGGTCATGCCCAGGGCTTCTTCCCCTGGGACCATTTCTTTAGTCCAGGCTCCCTTACTGGCCCCCAGGGCATGCCTGGGGATTGGGAAGGTCCAATGAGTGTTCCCTGGTGGCTCAGACGGTAAAGCATCTGTCCGCAATTCGGGAGACTCGGGTTCGATCCCTAGGGTGGGAAGATCTCCTGGAGAAGAAAATGGCACCCCACTCCAGTACTCTTGCCTGGAGAATCCCACGGGCGGAGAAGGCTGGTGGGCTACAGTCCATGGGGTGGCAAAGAGTTGGAAATGACTGAGCGACCTCACTGTCACTTTTTAGTGAGTGTTCACGGAGGGAATGAATGAATGAGTGAATGAGAACGTTTTAGTGTCTTTATGTCAGACTCAAGAGTTCTTCTCAGGGAGAGAACTCAGCTCCGGGAGGTTACTTGGTCGAGCCTCTTAGGTGCTAATGCGAGTGTCAGGGGACGCGGTGTCTGAAGGGTGGACAGCCCCCCCACCCCCAGCTACCAGGCCTTCTTCTCACTTGAGAGGCGAGTAGGGCCCTCCGCCGCCCAGACAACCCGTGGGCAGGGGAGTCCTGGCAGCCAGCCAGAGCTCTTACTGGGCCGTGTGGCCTCAGTCTTCCCATCAGTGCAATGGGTTGTGACTGCAGTGCTGCGCCCCGCAGTGCTGGGTGCGGCTGCGAGCAGTCAGCAAGGCTCCGCTCCTGCAGATGGCTGGTCTGGGCTCTCTGGAGCCCCAGGCTCCGTGGGCAGGCTAGCGGGGGTGTCCAGAGCAGGCAGCTCCTCTCTGTATTCCTGCTCCCGGGGCACCCTGGTGCCAGCCATGCTGGCTGCTGGCACCCTCTGTAATTATCCCATCAGTCCCCAACCCAGTCCACCTGAATGCATGCATTGAGGCCCCGTAAAATTGATGCAGACAATCAGTGGCATCGGACGTGAGGAGAGACAGCTCCCCAGAGAACAGGCACTGGGAGGGGAGGCTAGGCTCCCAGGTTGTGGCTGCCAGAAAGCCCAAGCCCTTCCTTCCAGGGGGAGGTGAGTGAGAGAGGCAGAGAGAGACACAGAGACAGACAGAGGGCGGGGGAGGGAGAGACGGAAGCCCGCAGATGGAGCTGGAGACAGAGACGCGAGGACACAGCGCCCAGAGGGTGCGGGGAGAGGCGGGAGGGGAGGCGCGGAGCGGGCGATCTTGAGAGAGGCAGCCTGGACTGAGCCTCCTGGCTGCCGAGGGTTGGGCGGCCCTGCAGAGCTGGCAGAAGCCTGGGTGGCGGCTGGAGAGGGGAAGGGCCCCCTGCAGCCCGCCAGCAGGCCTGCCGGCTCTGTTCCCAGCCCTGGACGAGCTGTACCCTTTCCCCCTCCCCACGACTCTGCTTTGTGCACCCCTGGCAGTCACCCACTCACACGCACTCAGCATCACTCACGATTGCACGTGTCCCCATGCTCAACTCAGCCTGGTGCACACAATGGCTGGCAGGACCCAGGGGCTCCCGGTCTGCCAGGGAGGCGAGGCCAGACTGGGGGCAGCTCCATGCCTGGGACCCTGTCCCCTGCGGGTGCTGGGGCCACGGCCACCACACCCCTGGAGCACCTGGACCTTCAGCAGGATGGACGTTTCCCTGGAGCCGCTGCTTCAGAGTGGGACCTCTCTCCCACCCCTGCTGTTCTTTCCCTACTGCAGACAGCAGCCAGGGCCCCACCCCTCAGAGAGCCTCTCCTCGGGGTTTCCTTTTTGTGGGTCCACTGCTGGGTTCAACTGACTGCTCCCCGCTGGTCCCAGGGTGACATGCAGCTTCCGGTTCACACTGGACCCCAAGAATGCACTCCCACCGGCACTGTGGACAGAGCAGGACTCAAGGGATCTAGGGAGGGGCAGGCAGAACGGCCTCCCAGGACAGCAGGACTGACATGCCCAAACCAGCACCACCCAGCAGCCATGCTACATGCAGATGCGGACGGCCAGCTGAGCGCACAGCCACCGTGGTCTGTGCCTGGCCCACCCCGTCGGCCCTTCGCCCGAGGGCAGGGCAGGCCACGTGCGCTGGGTCCACCCCACCCTAGCAGTCCTTGGTCCCTGACAGAATGTTCTGCCTTCAGTGGACAAGTGAGCTCTCTCGCTTCTTTTATATATATATATATATATATATATATAATAATATATATAATATAATATATATATTTGGTCACAGCATGCAGCATATGGGACCTTAGTTTCCTGACCAGGGATCAAACCCATGTCCCTTGCATTGGAAGCTCGGTGTCTTAACCACTGGATGGCCAGGGAAGTTCCCTCACTTCTCTTTTGATAAAGTCATCTCTGTGAAAATGGATTTGTAACAGAAAATCCACGCAGCAGAACGACTCAAGACGCAGTCAATGAAGAGGGTTTCCATGGGTTGGAAAAACTGATGAAAATGAAAGTCGCTCAGTTGTGCCCGACTCTTTGCAACCCGTGAACTACACAGTCCATGGAACTCTCCAGGCCAGAATCCTGGAGTGGGGAGCCTTTCCCTTCTCCAGGGCATCTTCCCGACCCAGGGGTTGAACCCAGGCAGGTCTCCCAAATTGCAGGTGGATTCTTTACCAGCTGAGCCACCAGGGAAGCCAAAGAACACCGGAGTGGGTCCCCTGGCCTGGAGGATCACAAAAACTCAAGGTGGTCATCTCGGTACATTCACAAACTGTTTTCCTATATTCACTCCTTTCAGCTGTACTTTTACAGTCCATGGGGCTGCAAAGAGTGGACACGACTGCGCTTTCATGATCTATTAATAGTTCTGGAACCTTTTTCTCACGCTCAGGAGAAACCTCGTACCCATTAGCAGTCACTCCCCATCCCTTCCTCCCCCAGCCCCGGGCAACCATCAGTCTACTTTCTGCTGCTATTGATTTGCTCCTTTGGACATTGCTGATAAAAGGAGTCCTGCAGTTACGTGGCCCTTGGTGTCTGATCTCTTTCACTGACCATTAGCCCCTTCTTTTGAGGGCTTCTCCTGTGGCCCAGATGGTAAAGAATGCGTCTGCAATGTGGGAGACCTGGGTTCGATCCCTGGGTCGGGAAGATCCCCTGGAAGTGGGCATGGCAACCCACTCTAGTATTCCTGCCTGGAGAATCCCCAGGGACAGAGGAACCTGGGTGGCTACAGGTCACAGGGTCATAAAAAGTCAGACACAACTGAGCACATTAGCACACATCTTCATATATACCAGTGTTTTGACAGAATAACGTTCCATGATATGGCTATGCTGCATTTTGTTACCCATTCATCTGGCAGTGACTACTTGGGTTGTTTCAAACAAACTTTTTTTTTTTTTTTACTTTTGTGATGGCTAATTGCTTTACAATGTTGTGTTGGTTTCTGCCATACATCAACATGGATCGGCCATAGGAATACATATGTCCCCTCCCTCTTCAACCTCCATCCCACCCCATCCCTCCCTTCTTGGTTTGTCACAGACCACCAGTTTGAGCTCCCAAGTCATACAGTAAATGCTCACTGGCTGTCTATTTTACATACACTTTGGCCATCTGATACAAAGAACTGGCTCCCTGGGAAAGTCCCTGATGCTGGGAAAGATTAGAGGCGGGAGGAGAACGGGAGGACAGAGGAGGAGATGGTTGGATGGCATCACCGACTCGATGGACATGAGTCTGAGCAAGCTCGGGGAGTTGGTGATGGACAGGGAGGCCTGGCGTGCTGCAGTCCATGGGGTCGCAGAGAGTCGGACACGACTGAGCGACTGAACCGAAGTGAATGTGTAAATTTCAATGCTGCTCTCTCTGTTCATCCCAGCGTCTCCTCTGCTTCCTCCACTGAGTCCGCAGGTCTGTTCTCTTCGTCTGTGTCTCCACTGAGGCCCTGCAAATAGGTCCATCAGTACCATTTTTCAAGATTCTATATATAAGCATTAACATTCAAGACGTGTTTTTCTCTTTGCGACTTACTTCATGCTGTATTATAGGCTTTAGGTTCATCCACCTCATTAGAACCGACTCAGATGCGTTCTTTTTTATGGTGAATATTATCCATTCATCTGTCGATGGACATCCAGGCTGCCTCCATGTCCTAGTTATTGTAAATAGTGCTGCAGCGAACACTGGGGTGTATGTGTCTTTTTCAATTATGGCTTTCTCTGGGTATGTGCCCAGTAGTGGCATTGTTGGGTCATATGGTAGTTTTATTCCTAATTCTTAAAGGAATTTCCACACTGTGTTCCATAGTTGCTATATCAATTCACATTCCCACCAATAGTGCAAGAGGGTTCCCTTTTCTCCACACTCTCTCCAGCATTTATTGTTTTTAGGTTTTTTGATGATGGCCATTCTGACCAGTTCAAACAAACTTTTAAGGTACTTTGTTCCAAAATTATTTTGGAAACAGCAGTGTGCAGTTGACAACTCTTTCTTATTATTTTCCCTTTTCTGAGGTTCAGTCACTCAGTCATGTATGGCTTTTTTCAACCCCATGCACTGTAGCAGGCCAGGCTTCCCTGTCCATCACTAACTCCCGGGCTTTACTCAAACTCATGTCCACTGAGTGGGTGATACCATCCAACCATCTCCTCCTCTGTCATCCCCTTCTCCTCCTGCCTTCAATCTTCCCCAGCATCAGGGACTTTTCCAGTGAGTCAGTTCTTTGCATCAGGTGGCCAAAGTGTTGGGGTTTCAGCTTCTGCATCAGTCTGAGGTTAAATCCCTCCTATGTATAAATGCTTTTTTCTTTTGGGAAATGGGGGGTGAATCTAGATGAAAGTTGTTTCTTTTTTGTTTTGGTTTTATTTTGGCCTCACCACATGGTAAGGTGGCCTGCAGGGTCTTAGTTCCCTGACCAGGAATTGAACCTGTGTACCCTGAGGTGGAAGCACAGAGTTCTAATCACTGGACTGCCAGGGAAGTTCCTAGAGGAAAATCTTTAACAGAATGTCTTTGGTGGGGAGAAACATGGTGAGAACTCTAAATGGATTCTCCTCCCCTGATCCGGAAGCCGTGGGTCTGATAAGCCGGTAGGTCTTGCTGGGCTGTGACATTAGCTGGGGAGCACCCGGGTTTCATCAGGGTGGCCTGGATCTGCATCTGGGTGGAGGAGGTGACTCGCAGCCTATGAGGAAACAGGCATTCTTTGCGCTCTTCCTCCCCACCCTGAGGGCATCTCTGCACAGGGCAGGGGGTGGGAGGAGGCATGGGATCATAGCCACTGAGTCACCAAGATGTGGGGTGGGGGTGTGTGTCAAGCCTGCCGGTTTCACCTGTGTGCCCTGTTCCCTGCCTTGACTCAGAATAACAGGAAAAGACAGCTGTCAATTGCAAGCTGTGGTCCCCAGATAAGTGTAGGTCCCAGGCATCTGGGCTTGGGGTGGATGGTGGGAAGGTGATAGGGAAAGGGGCTTCATTGGATGCTGGCAATTACGTGCATATGGAATTTATTGTAACAATAATACAATGAAGCATATCAATGTTTTTAAAACAGGAAAAAAGTCACCTCTAATCTCACCCCCAACAAGAGCACACTGACTTGCATTCTGATGAACTTTCAATTTGTCTGAAAGAAAAACAAGATTTAAGAAAACACCGTAGGGAGTTCCTGGTAGTCTGGTGGTTAAGAACCTGCCTTGCAATACAGAGGACATGGGTTCGATCCCTGGTCTGAGAAGATTCCACGTGCCACAGGGCAACTAGACCATGCACCACAGCTACCAAGCCTGCGCTCTAGCGCCCGTGAGCCAAAGCAAGAGGAGCCGCTGCGATGAGAAGCCCTGGCCCTGAAACTGGAGAGTCGGCCCTGCTGGCCGCAACGGGAGAAAGCGCAGGTGCAGCAATGAAGACTTAGCACAGCCAAAAAGAAATACAATTATTATTTTTTAAAAGTTAAAAATCATAATAGCTGTACAGGCTATGCTGTGTAACCATCACCATTATTGATTTCTGAAACTTTTTTCATCATCCCAAACACAAACTCTGACCCACTGGATAACAAATCCCCACTCCTCTCTGCCCCCCACCCCACGTAACCTCTATTCTACTTTCCGCCTCTGTGATTTTCTCTATAACACGTGTCTCGTATAAGTGGGACCGTGCAGTGTTTATTCTTTTGAATCTGGATTATTTCACATGGCAGGATGTTTTCAAGATGCGTTCATGTTGTAGCATGTGTCAGCAGCTCATTTCTTTCTTTGCACAGATAATATTCCATCATACACCTTTCCCAGTTTGCAGCCAGTCCTGAATATTCATTGCAAGGACTGATGCTGAAGCTGAAACTCCAATACTTTGGCCACCTGATGTGAAGAGCCGACTCGTTTAAAAAGACCCTGATGCTGGGAAAGATTGAAGGCAGGAGGAGAAGGGGATGACAGAGGATGAGATGGTTGGATGGCATCACCGACTCAATGGACATGAGTTTGAGTAAACTGTGGGAGTTGGTGATGGACAGGGAGGCCTGGCGGGCTGCAGTCCATGGGGTCGCAAAGAGTCAGACATGACTGAGCGACTGAACTGAGCTGAATATTCCATCATGTGGATAGGTCATGTTTCATTTACCTGCTCATCTGTGGATGCACAGTTGGGCTGCTTCCATCTTTTTAACCGTTGTCAATAATGCTGAACACTGGAATACAAGTATCTGAGTCCTGCTTTCAGTTTTCTGGGTACATACCTAGGGGTGGAATTGCTGGGTCACCTGGCAATTCTATGCCTCACCTTTTGAGGAACTGCCAAACTCTTTCCCACCGCAGATGCATGATTAAGTTAAGTTAGTTAAGTCGCTCAGTCGTGTCTGACTCTTTGCGACCCCATGGACTGTAGCCCACCAGGCTCCTCCGTCCATCGGGTTCTCCAGGCAAGAATACTGGAGTGGGTTGCCATTTCCTTCTCCAGGGGATCTTCCTGACCCAGGGATCGAACCCAGGTCTCCTGCATTAAAGGCAGATGCTTTAACCTCTTAGCCACCAGGGAAGGTTAAGGACTATTTTAAGGACTATTTAAAATTTTTATCTTTAGTATTGTTAAGATGTCAATACTGAAAAAAAAAAAGATAATGTTGGCCTTGCCTGGTGGTCCAGTGGTCGAGAATCCTCCTGCCAATGCAGGGGACGTGGGTTCAATCCCCTGTTCCGGGAAGACTCCACATGCTGTGGGGTAACTGAGGCCGTGTGCCTGGAGCCTGTGTTCTGTAACAAGAGAAGCCACTGCAATGAGAAGCCCGCGTGTGGCAACTAGAGAGGAGCCCCCACTTGCCACAGTGGGAGAAAGCCTCTGTGCAGCAACAAAGACCCAGTGCAGGCAAAAATAACTAGCCAAGTAAATAAACATGTTAGGAAGTCAATACTACCTAAAGTGATTTACAGGTTCAGTGGGATCCCCATAAAAATCCCAATGACATTTATTGTAGAAATAGAAAAAAATCCTAAAATTCTTATAGAATCTTAAGGGACCCTGAATAGTGAAAATAATCTTGAAAGAGAACAAAAAACTCTCACCCTTCTTGATTTCAAAACTTTCATAAAGTTACAGTTATCAAAACAGTGTGGTAACGGCTTGAAGACAGGCATGTAGACCAGTGCAAGAGAACAGAGCACCTAGAAATAAAGCCTCTCCTGCTGCTGCTGCTGCCAAGTCGCTTCAGTCGTGTCCAACTCTGTGCGACCCCAGAGACGGCAGCCCACCAGGCTCCCCCGTCTCTGGGATTCTCCAGGCAAGAACACTGGAGTGGGTTGCCATTGCCTTCTCCAATGCATGAAAGTGAGACGTGAAAGTGAAGTCACTCAGTCGTGTCCGACTCTGTGCGACCCCATGGACTGCAGCCCACCAGGCTCCTCCATCCATAGGATTTTCCAGGCAAGAGTACTGGAGTGGGGTGCCATTGCCGTCTCCAAAGTCTCTCACACATGGGCAAATATTTTCAATAAGGGTCAAGATCATTTAAAGGGGAAAGGACAGTCATTTTAAGAAATGGTGTTGGGGAAACTGACTATCCACATACAAATGAAATAAGCTGGACCCTTACTAATACCATATACGAAGTCTAACTAAAAATGGATCTCAACATAAGGCCTGAAAGTGTAAAACGGTCAGAAGAAAACTTGGGAAAAGCTCTATGACATTGGATTTGGCAATTATTTCTTAGATATGACACCAAAAGCACAGGAGACAAAAAGAAAAAATAGATACACTGGACTTAACGAAGATGAAGAACTTTTATGCATTGAAGAACACCGTCAACAGAGGGAAAAGCAACCCGAGGAATGGCAGAAAATATCTGGAGAACACACATCTAATAGGAGGTTGAGGTCCAGACTATGTAAAGAGCTCCTACAACTCAACAACCACGTCCCCAAACAACAAGATTTAAAAATAGACAAAGGGCTTGAATTGAAATCGGTAAGTCTCATCTTCTGGTCCCACCTGGCTCTGCGCACCCTGGATTTTCCAGTGATGGAGGTTTCCTCCCAGGAGCGAGAAGCTGGCAAGAAGCAGCCCTGAGCACACCTTGCCCCCCGGGTGATGGGCTGGAGGCTTTGAACGAAAAGCAAGAACCTGGAGAGAGTTCGTGGGCTCCTCTGTCTGCCTCCTCTTGATGGGGTTGGCACCAGATGCTCCTAGAGGACTCCGCCCAGCCCCAGCTGTGGGAATGGCTCACCCGCGGGGGGTGCACCCCCAGCAGCAGCCACCCTGCTGGGGGAACCAGCCCTGGGATCTGAGCAGGGTGCAGTGGACCCCGCTGGGTGGCCACCCCAGCCTCCCTCCACATGGGGTGCCAGCTCCCTGGGAAGCCGCTTCCTCAAGAGCAGGGACACCAAGTCAGGGCGAACGAGGAGCTTATGAAGGTGAGAGAGATGCAGGGTCTTTCTTGAGGTCCCTTCTGATCACCAGCACTTCAGTTTAAGCCAACAGGAGAGCCTGTCTCTTGGATTTGATGTCAAGAAAGTGGCAGGCGGCTTTGGAGAGGAGCCTTGGGATGGCGGTCCTCAGGGTGGCCGGAGAGAAGCCGCAGCAGGAGCAGGAGTGATGATGAGAAATAATAGCCTTGATGCTCACCGGCCTGCAGGCACGGCGCCTTCGACGCCATCTGTTGCTAGTCTCCTTCCCAGACTTCTGCAGGGTACTGCTGCCAAAATCTTGGCTGCCTGACCACCGGTGCCAATTAAAAAAAAAAAATTGGGAGACAGCTTGGAGGAAATATCTTTATTTCCTTTGCCTTGTCTTTGCTTGGCAAAGGGGAATACACAGCAGGCTAGTGCCTTAAGAACTGTGCCCCCTCCCCAGGGGAATGGTGGTGGTGGCGGTTTAGTCGCTCAGTCATGTTCGACTCTGCAACATGATGGACTGTAGCCCTCCAGGCTCCTCTGTCCATGGCATTCTCCAGGCAAGAACACTGGAGTGGGTTGCCATTTCCTTCGCAGGGGATCTTCCCGACCCAGGAATCAAACCCAGTTCTCCTGCACTGCAGGCAGATTCTTTACCGACTGAGCTATGAGGGAAGCCCAGGGGAATAGGGACACATTTTATATCCTCATGAAGGTCTTGTACTTTTTTTTTTTTCCCTGTAAGTTTACGGCCCAAACTCTGGGGTCAGGCGGCTCAGCAACCCGGGCTGGTGTCCCTGAAGTTATCCGCTGTGTCTCCCTTCTGAGATGCCAGCATCCGACAAGAGTGGGGGTGGGGGGTGTTGTGGGTGAGGTGGTGGAGAATGCCAGGTGCAGAGTAGAAAGCATACGGACTCAGAGAGTAGTTAGCCTTCTGCAGGGCGAGTCCAGCTACCAGTGTTTGCCAGTTGTACCAGCTGAGGAATAACCAAGATTGTTCAACTCTTGCAGGCCTGTGTGGCTGATATGCACCAAAGGCTTTTTACTCATTTCTGTGTTGGCTGCAACAGGCGCCCCCTGCAGAGAGACCGCTCTGACCTTGTGCTGGCATTCCCCCGTTTCCCGTGTGTCCTTCGCGAGGGTGATAGGTCTGTTCCCTGCCCTGTCCTCAGTACCTACAGCAGCGCCTGGCACCTTGAAGGTGCTCCAGAAATATTCAGTGGAGGAATACATGTGTCCTGGGAAGAAAGTTCTCTTCCAACAACTTTCAACATTTTTTTTTTTTTCCCAGAGAGGTTGTGTAACTTCTCCAAAAGCACACAGCCAGAAAGGGGGAGGGCTGGGATTTGAACCGGGCCTCCTCATGGCTCAGATGGTAAAGAACCTACCTGTCAATGCAGGGGACCCGCGTTCGATCCCTGGGTCAGGAAGATTCCCTGGAGAAGGAAATGGCAACCCACTCCAGTATACTTGGCTGGAGAATCCCATGGACAGAGAAGCCAGGGTGGGCTACAGTCCATGGGTCGCACAGAGCCAGACACAGCTAAGCTACTGACACCACACTCCTCAGAGCAGGATTCAGAACTCCGGGAGCCCTCTGCCGGGGTGGGTGATGCCTGCACGTGCATCCCTTGGTGGGAGCTGCCAGGACGCCCACACAGGCACATGCTCCCCGGAGTCGAGCCCTGGGACTGGAAGGTCCTGTTTTGTTCTCGAGGGTGGTGATCTGCTCCTCTCCCCTGTGAGGGTTGACCACCCCTCCAAGCTCTGGCTTAAGCTAGGCCTCCTCTAGGAAGGGGTTTCTCACATAGCTCAGCTGGTCAAGAATCTGCCTGCAATGCAGGAGACCTGGATTTGATCCCTGGGTCGGGAAGATCCCCTGGAGGAGGGCATGGCAACCCATCCAGTATTCTTGCTGGAGAACCCCATGGACAGAGGATCCTGGTGGGGTACTGTCCATAGGGTCACAAAGACTTAGCAACAAAACCACCACCACTACCACCACCTCTAGGAAGGCTTCCCTGGGTCCCCCCTTCCTCTAGAATCTTGTACAAATGACTACCCGGTGACCATCATGGCAAACTATAGGTCCGGTGGGAAGGCTTGGGGCAGGCCCGCCTGGACTGGAATCTGGACTTGCTGGTGTCGATGGGACCCTGGGAGTTTCCCTTCGCCCCTCTGAGTGTGGCTTTCTCACCAGAACAGCTGAGACACTGGCACCCACTGTGCCAGGGCTGCCATAACAGAGGGCCAGAGATGGAGCTTACACAGAGGAACCTATGTTCTTGGAGTTCTGGAGGCTGGAAGTCCGAGGTCAGGGTGAGGGCGGCTTGGTCTCCTGCAGCCTCTCTGCTTGGCTTGCAATGGCTGTCTTCTCCTTGGTGTCCACGTCACCTTCTCTGTGTACATCTGCGTCCTGATCTGACCTTTTCATGAGGACACCAGACCTGGTGGATTTAGGGCCCAGCTCAGTGACCTCATCTTAACTTGATCACCTCCTTAAAGGCACATTTCCAAATACAGTCACATTCTGGGGTATGGGGGCTAGGGCTCCAACACGTGGGTTTGTTGTTTGGTTACTAAGTCATGTCTGACTCTTTGTGACCCCATGAACTTCAGCAAGCCAGGCTTCCCTGTCCTTCACCATCTCCTGGAGTTTGCTCAAACTCATGACCATTGAGTCATGATGCCATCCAACCATCTCATCCTCTGTCATCCCCTTCTCCTCCTGCCCTCAATTTTCCCCAGCATCAGGGTCTTTTCCAATGAGTTGGCTCTTCACATGAGGTGGCCAAAGTATTGGAGTTTCAGCTTCAGCATCAGTCCTTCCAATGACTATTCAGGGTTGATTCTCTTTAGCATTGACTGGTTTGATCTCCTCACTGTCCAAGGGGCTCTCAATATGGATTTTGGGGGAACACTATTCAGTCCTTGGCACTGCCCCTAACATGACCCTCGAATTCCCCACATAATGCCCCCAACAAGGGGTTTCCCTGTCTTGCTTCACACGTACAGTGTCAAAGAGTTACCTTCCCGGTGATAAACGGGGATGATGATTTCCAGTGGGTGGCCACCATTCTGAAGAGCAGCCCTGCAGTGAAGGCTAACTCCCTTTGGTCATGGAGAAATGGAGAGGACCATCTCACAGTCTTAAACAATTCAAAACAGGCTTGTTTCTCCCCAGCAGTGAGAGAGCTTGCTTGTTCCGGAAGACAAATTCAAAGGCAGAGTCCTGTCAGTGGAGTTATCTGTGTTTTGTTATCTTCCTTGAGCAGAAGTGCTTGGGAACACCCAAAGAGCCTGGACGCCTTGTTTGCACAGATAAATGTCAAGTCTGCACCCAAAGGAGGTTATGGAAAAGCCACCCCGAGAGGAGGGGGTGGCTTTAGGGCTGGCCACCACAGAACTGAAATTTATTTCTTTTCCCACCCTGCAGAGTTGGGCTGTTCCTGTGTCATCCTAGCCAGATGGCAAAAGGCTGCCACTGGGGACCTTCTGATAGTCTTACATGATTCAGTTTGCCTTTAAAAATCCATTCTCAGAGTTCAGCAAATCAAGCTCCCTCCCTCTCTCTCTCTCTCCTTCTTTTTTACCCTGATGTCATTCTATTTTTTCTTGAAAAATTTTCACACTCGAAGCATAATACATTTTTTATAGATAGTACAACACAGAAGAAAATAAACAGTACCTTTAATTCCATCTCCCAGAAACAGTTACTGTTAACATTGATGTATCTCTTGCATTTCTCTAGACTCTCCCCATTCTTGTTATTAAAAAATACAAGAAAAATATGTCCTGTATTTGATTTACCCACTAGATCTGGCAGATAGAGCAGTGAAGAGGATAGACAAGGGCCTATCCTCTTGGAGCTCAACTTACAGGGAGCCAGAAAGTAAACATATAAATGAACTTCCAGGCCGTCTCCAATTTTTCTCTCTGTTACAAATAACATTGCGTTGAGCATTCTTACAGGTGAGGGAGAAATATCAACAATCTCAGATATGCAGATTATGGCTGTTGTTTTTCAGTCCTACAACGTGCCCAACTCTGCAACCCCAGGAACTACAGCACCCCAGGCTTCCCTGTCCTTCACTGTCACCCAGAGTGTGCTCAAACTCATGTCCATTGAGTCAGTAATGCCATCCAACCATCTCATCCTCTGTTGCCCTCTTCTCCCGCCTTCCATCTTTCCCAGCATCGGGATCTTTTCCAATGAGTCAGCTCTTCGCATCATGTGGCCAAAGTATTGGAGCTTCAGCTTCAGCATCAGTCCTCCCAATGAATATTCAGGGTGGATTTCCTTTAAGATTGACTGGTTTGATCTCCTTGTAGTCTAAGGGACACTCAAGAGTTTCCTCCTGCACCACAGTTCGAAAGCATCAATTCTTTGGCCCTCAGCCTTCTTTATGGAGGGCTTCCCTGATAGCTCAGCTGGTAAAGAATCCACCTGCCAATGCAGGAGACACAGATTCATTCCATCCCTGGGTCAGAAAATCCACCGGAGAAGAACACGGCAACCCGATCCAGTACTCTGGCCTGGGGAATTCCATGGACAGAAGAGCCTGGAGGGCGACAGTCTATGGCGTCACAAAGAGTCAGATATGACTTAGCAACTAAACAACACTAATGATGCTTTTCATTATTAAAAAAAAAGACACTGTGATGATCATCTGTATGCATATTTATATAGCAGTATATGGATATTACCTGATAAATACCTTCTCTGCCTGTACTTCTTTGAGGCCCTTTTTTTTGGAGGGCGGCAAGAACACTGGAGTGGGTTTCCATTCCCTTCTCCAGGAGATCTTTATGACCCAGGGACTGAACCCATATCTCCCGAATTGTAGGCAGACGCTTTACTGTCTGAGCCACCAGGGAAGTCGTGAACTCAGGTCGTGAACTCAGGTCATGAACTCCTTATTGCCAAATTCAGACTTAAATTGAAGAAAGTAGGGAAAACCACTAGACCATTCAGGTATGACCTCAATCAAATCCCTTATGATTATACAGTGGAAGTGAGAAATAGATTTAAGGGCCTAAATCTGATAGATAGAGTGCCTGATGAACTATGGAATGAGGTTCATGACATTGTACAGGAGACAGGGATCAAGACCATCCCCATGGAAAAGAAATGCAAAAAAGCAAAATGGCTGTCTGGGGAGGCCTTACAAATAGCTGTGAAAAGAAGAGAGGTGAAAAGCCAAGGAGAAAAGGAAAGATATAAGCAGCTGAATGCAGAGTTCCAAAGAAAAGCAAGAAGAGATAAGAAAGCCTTCCTCAGCGATCAATGCAAAGAAATAGAGGAAAACAACAGAATGGGAGAGACTAGAGATCTCTTCAAGAAAATTAGAGATACCAAGGGAACATTTCATGCAAAGATGGGCTCGAAAAAGGACAGAAATGGTCTGGACCTAACAGAAGCAGCAGATATTAAGAAGAGGTGGCAAGAATACACGGAAGAACTGTACAAAAAAGATCTTCATAACCCAGATAATCACGATGATGTGATTGCTCACCTAGAACCAGACATCCTGGAATGTGAAGTCAAGTGGGCCTTAGAAAGCATCACTACGAACAAAGCTAGTAGAGGTGATGGAATTCCTATTGAGATATTTCAAATCCTGAAAGATGATGCTGTGAAAGTGCTGCACTCAATATGCCAGCAAATTTGGAAAACTCAGCAGTGGCCACAGGACTGGAAAAGGTCCGTTTTCATTCCAATCCCAAAGAAAGGCAATGCCAAAGAATGCTCAAACTACTGCACAATTGCACTCATCTCACATGCTAGTAAAGTAATGCTCAAAATTCTCCAAGCCAGGCTTCAGCAATACGTGAACCGTGAATTTCCTGATGTTCAAGCTGGTTTTAGAAAAGGCAGAGGAACCAGAGATCAAATTGCCAACATCTGCTGGATCATGGAAAAAGCAAGAGAGCTCCAGAAAAACATCTATTTCTGCTTTCTTGACTATGCCAAAGCCTTTGACTGTGTGGATCACAATAAACTGTAGAAAATTCTGAAAGAGATGGGAATACCAGACCACCTGACCTGCCTCTTGAGAAACCTGTATGCAGGTCAGGAAGCAACAGTTAGAACTGGACATGGAACAACAGACTGGTTCCAAATAGGAAAAGGAGTACGTCAAGGCTGTATATTGTCACCCTGCTTCTTTAACTTCTATGCAGAGTACATCATGAGAAACGCTGGGCTGGAAGAAACACAAGCTGGAATCAAGATTGCTGGGAGAAATATCAATAACCTCAGATATGCAGCTGACACCACCCTTATGGCAGAAAGTGAAGAGGAACTAAAGAGCCTCTTGATGAAAGTAATAGAGGAGAGTGAAAAAGTTGGCTTAAAGCTCAACATTCAGAAAACGAAGATCATGGCATCTGATCCCAACACTTCATGGGAAAGAGATGGGGAAACAGTGGAAACAGTGTCAGACTTTATTTTTTTGGGCTCCAAAAGCACTGCAGATGGTTATTGCAGCCATAAAATTAAAAGACGCTTACTCCTTGCAAGAAAAGTTATGACTAACCTAGATAGTATATTCAAAAGCAGAGACATTAATTTGCCGACTAAGATCCGTCTAGTCAACGCTATGGTTTTTCCAGTGGTCATGTATGGATGTGAGAGCTGGACTGTGAAGAAAGCTGAGCACCGAAGAATTGATGATTTTGAACTGTGGTGTTGGAGAAGACTCTTGAGAGTCCCTTGGACTGCAAGGAGATCCAACCAGTGCATTCTGAAGGTGATCAGCCCTGGGATTTCTTTGGAAGGAATGATGCTAAAGCTGAAACTCCAGTACTCTGGCCGCCTCATGCGAAGAGTTGACTCACTGGAAAAGACTCTGATGCTGGGGGGGATTGGGGGCAGGAGGAGAAGGGGACGACCGAGGATGAGATGGCTGGATGGCATCACGGACTTGATGGACGTGAGTCTGAGTGAACTCTGGGAGAAGGTGATGGACAGGGAGGCCTGGCGTGCTGCGATTCATGGGGTCGCAAAGAGTTGGACACGACTGAGCAACTGAACTGAACTGAACTGAACCTGCCTGACTATATGTGTGTGCTTAGTTGCTCAGTGGTGTCTGACACTTTGCAACCCCACGGACTGTAGCCCGCCAAGTTCCTCTGTCCATGGGATTCTCCAGGCAAGAATACTGGAGTGGGTTACCATTCCCTTGTCCAGGGGATTTTCCTGACTCAGGGATTGAACCTGGGTTTCCTGCATTGCAGGCAGCGTCTTTACCATCTGAGCCACCAGGGAAGCCCGCCTGACTTCTCCCTAATCACCAGGCAAGGGCGCACAGGCCCGAGGCTCTGCACACTAAGTTGCTTCAGTTGTGTACGAGCTTTTTCCGCCGCCCGGCTCCTCTGTCCGTGGGTCAGGGATACTGGAGGGGATTGCCATCTTGAGGCGCTAGCCCTCATGTTCCCCCTTCGTATGGCAAAGTAATAAAGCCTCTCCTTCCTTCTCCTCCACGACTCTGTCTCTGTATCTCTGTTTGGCATTGGTGCCCAGTGAGCCATGATATTGGCAACAATTCCATCTTTGCATGGCTCTGCCCTGGGACATGCTCCCCTGAACTGAAATGATCGATCCTCCTGGGCTTGCACCCCAACCCTGGCTCTCGAGACTGTGCAGAGGAAAGCCAGATCCCATTCCTGCAGCAGTCCTCGGAGCCCCAGGCTAGGCCCACGTCCCCTCAGAGGGCTGCTCACGCACTTCCCACTCCCTGTGGCCTGGCAGTAGCTTTCTTGGGACTCCACCCACAGGGAGCCTTCCCTGACCAGCTCTGCCCAAGAGAGTCTGTCCCAGGTCCCTCTTCATGGGAGCACTGGCCTCTTTCCTGCCTGTCTCCTTCACTCTGGGCTTTAGCTCCATCTCTGCATCCCTTTGTCCCACTACTGCCCTGGAAGGGCTTAGAAGCTAGTGGGGGAAGATCAGATGATTCAAGATAGACATATTAGGTAAGGATTTCTGCCTGTGCACCCGCCCTTATCTTGTGAACCAAGTAATTGATCCATTGACTCATGGACTCCCTGACTCACAGGTTGATTTCTCAATAGGGCGGTTGGTTTATTCATTGGTTTATCTAGCAAATCTTGATTGCGGCCTTCTTTTTTAAAATTTTATTGAAGTATAGTTTGGAAAGACTGGTGAAGCTGAATCTTCAATACTTTGGCCACCTGATGCAAAAAGCTGACTTACTGGAAAAGACTCTGATGCTGGGAAAGACTGAGGGCAGGAGGAGCAGAGGGGCGACAGAGGATGAGATGGTTGGATGGTATTATTGACTCAGTGGACATGAATTTTAGCAAACTCCAGGAGACAGTGAACTACAGGGAAGTCTGGCATGCTGCAGTCCGTGGGGCGGCAAACAGTCGAACGTGACTTACTGGAACAACAACAATAGTTGATTCAATGTGTGTTAAGTCCTGCTGTACTGCAGAGTGATTCAGTTATACAAATATATATATGTATTCTTTTTCATATTCTTTTCCATATGGTTTACTACAGGATAGTGAATCAAGTTGCCCGTACTATACAGTAGGACCTCTTGTTTATCCATTCTATACGCACCAGTGTGCACCTGCTAACCCCAGCTCCCACTCCATCCCTCCCCAATCCCCCTCCCTCTTGGTGGCCACACGTCTACTCTCTATGTCTGTGAGTGTGTTTCTGTTTCATGAAAAGTGAAAGTGTTAGTCACTCAGTCGTGTCCGACTCTTTGCGACCCCATGGACTGTAGCCCGCCAGGCTCCTTTGTCCATAGAATCCTCCAGGCAAGAATACTGGAGTGGGTTGCCATTCCCTTCTCCAGGGGATCTTCCTGACCCAGGGACTGAACCCAGGTCTCCTGCATCGCAGGCAGATTCTTTACAGTCTGAGCCACCAGGGAAGGCCTCTGTTTCGTAGATAAGTTCTTCATGTCATATTTTAGGTTCAGCCGTGGCCTTCCAGGCACTGTGCTGGGCTTTGGGGACCAGGCATGAAAAAGACACCGCTTTGATCCATGAAGCTTACCCTCTCAAGGGACAAGATAGATGCTAAATACACGTGGAAAATCAAACAGGGCTGAAAGATAGTGGTCAGTGGCGGCAGATCCCAGCTCCAGGAGGAATCACTTAAGCTCGGGCTTCCAGGCGAGGAGGAGGAGCCCCAGGAAGACCAGGGAGAAGCAGCCCACACGAGGGCCCAGCGCCGGAGGGGACTCAGCGCGCGCCAGGCTCAGAGGGGAAGCCTGCTCTCAAGCGAGTGAACAGCAGCCCTGCCTGATGAACACGGGTTTTGCTCCTAACAAATCGCCCCTAATTCTAAGGGCTGCCAGCGAGGAGGTGCCCCCGTCCCCGGCCACACACAGTGCGCATGTCTTCCTGGAAACCACCGAAGGCAGCCTCCCCGCAGCTGGCACGGACTCCTCCCGGGGCGGCTGGCAGAGGGGAGAACAGGGCCGCATTGTGAGCATCCCACAGGAGGGCGTGGGGCGAACAGAAGGCCCGAGTGTGTCCAGGGCGGGCAGGCAGGAGCTCAGAATTGCCCACTGAGCCCTCAGTCTCCAGGCCAAGCGTGCGGCCAGGAAGAAACAGGTCTTTATTACGGGAGGCCGGGCACAGCCTGAACCAGAGCACACTCTGGGCCATCCATCTGCAGGCTTCCAGAGGCTTCCAGGGACTGGGGACTGGACACAGAGTCATGGGCGTGTGCAGACAAAGCGAGTCTAATCTGTGGTTCATGGGGGGCTCACACACACACACACACACACGCACTCACATACACACAGAGTCTCTCTCTTTCTCATGGGTGCCCGGCCCCCTTTCCTTCTCCCCTCTCCCCTAGCACAGAGACATTTTAAACAATTCTTACACTCTGGGCCTTCCCCGGTAGATCGGATGGTAAAGCGTCTGCCTGCAGTGCAGGAGACCTGGGTTTGGTCCCTGGGTCGGGAAGATCCCCCGGAGAAGGAAATGGCAACCCACTCCAGTATTCTCGCCTGGAGAATTCCATGGACAGAGGAGCCTGGTAGGCTACAGTCCATGTGATCGCAATGGCTGAGCGACTTCACTTCACTTCTTTACACGATGGGGCTGGCTGGTGCCACTTGAGGGCCTGTGTACCCCGGTTCAGGGATCCTCAACAGTCCAGTGGAGCAGGTGCCTTAGTGATCCCCACGCCGCTGCTGAGGAAGCAGAGGGTCAGAGGTGTCAGGGACTCGGCCAGGTTCACGGCTGGAAACAGATGGACATGGATGGAGCCAAGGCCTGTCTGAGCCCAGCACCCGTGTAATCTCACCGTCCTGGTGGGGTGTGTGTGTGTGTGTGTGTGTGTGAGGTCTGGGTGTTCCTTCAGAAATCTGACCTGGTCAGGACACGCAGCGTGGGCTTAGTCACTGCAACTGTCAGGGTAAAGTACCCTCGAAATGCCCTCTGCCGGTGACCAGAACAGAGTGTCCACTTCAGGCTGGGGCATTTCCTTCATGGGGTCAGAGTTCTGGGAAGCTGGGTCGGCCCCTGGAAGCCTGGTGGGCAGGAAAGGGAAACAGAGCACCAGAGAGAGGGGAGGAGGGGAGGAAGGGGAAGGGAGGAGGGGGAAGGGAGGAGGGGGAAGGGAGGAGGGGGAAGGGAGGAGGGGGAAGGGAGGAGGGGGAAGGGAGGAGGGGGAAGGGAGGGGAGGGGTCTGCGGTACCTCCCACCCTAAGGCAGGCCCACCTGCTTGGGAAGGGGGATTCAGTGATTTTGGGGATGTGACCTCCTCATGGTACACTGGCCTCTGACCCCGCCCCCCCCCCCATTCCCACCATACCGCTTCCATCCCCCGTCAGAGAGTTTTTCAGTCAAATCCACCTGCCCTTCCCCTGGTGCAGGTTCAGAGCTGTCTGAGGACAGATTCCGAGGCTGCTGGGCCTGCCCTTTCACTCCCCCTGCCTCCCGCCTCCCCTGACTTTGGACTCGTTTGCATTCAAGTCGCTCTCCTTGCCCCGCTCCTCCCCCCCCAACACATGCTCCTGGGATGCTGTGCCGGCATCCTCCCCCTGAGGGCCCTCCTGGCAGGGCAGGGGCCTCTCCCTCCTCCAAGGCTCCTGCAGGCTCCACCCCAGCTCCTGGCCCGTGCACTTCCCCTGCCCAGCTCTGGTCACCGTGGAGATGAGTGACCACCCCTGGGCTGCTCCCCTCTCAAGGGTGGGGGTGGGGTGGCCATTACTCCGGCAAGTTACAGCCACGTCTTGAGCTCACAAATTTCATGAGCTGGGAGTCTGAGCTCTTTGGGGGCTTCAGCCAGAGCCGGAGTCCCCTGAATGTTTGATCAGGTCGAGAGGTCGGTGCCGGCTGTCTAGTGGGGGCTCCATTTCTGTCCAAGCAGGCCTTCGGTGTGGGCCAGCAGGGGGGCCAGCTTCCCCCAGAGTGAGCACCCCAAAGATGGAGGCAGGTGGAGGGGTGCTCCTAGAGGAGGGGGCTCCCCACCGCTTGGTGGGAGCTGTGTAGGGAGGGAGCTGTGTAGCTGTTTAGGAAGGCACAGGGCCCCCCAGCAGGTGCTCTGGATGTTTCTGTTACTCTGTTGAGCCCACATACTGGGAAAGACCCTGATGCTGGGAAGGATTGAGGACAGGAGAAGGGGAGGGCAGAGGATGAAATGGGTGGATGGATCACCAACTTAATGGACATGAGTTTGAATAAACTCCCGGAGACAGTGAGGATAGGGAAGCCTGGTGTGCTGCAGTCCATGGGGTCGCAAAGAGTCGGACAGGACTGAGTGACCGAAGGACAAGCCCACGTAGTTCCGCTGCAGCTTCCAGAAAAGGGAACTGCGGCCCAGGGAACCTGCTGAAGGCCCTCAGCTCTGAGGATGCCGGTTCAGCGGCAGGACTCCGCCCTCTAGTGACGGCGGCATGTCCCTTAGCCGAGGCCTGAGAACCTGTGTGGATGGCGGGGGGCTGGCCCTGCCCTTCCTGGACAAGTAGGAAGACTCTTGAATCTTGGCTGCTTCTGCACAGAGTGGGGTCAATGCACATTTATGTCATCAGGCTTGGTCCAACTAGTGACCCAAACTGTCACCAGTGACACCCTTAGAAATCTCCACTAGGGGACAGTATGGTACAGACTGGAACGGCTGCCTGCTGAGTGGCTGGCCTAATGGCCACAGAGTTAAAGTCCACTCTTAACTCATCTGGTGAAAGTGAAAGTGTTAGTCGCTCAGTCACGTCCCACTCTTTGCAACTTCATGGACCGTAGTCCCACAGGCTCCTCCATCCGTGGGATTTTCCAGGCAAGAATACCGGAGTGGGTTGCTATTTCCTTCTCCAGGAGATCTTCCTGACTCACGGACGGAACCCAGGTCTCCTGCATTGCAGGCAGATTCTTTACCATCTGAGCCTTCAGGGAGAAATCATCAATGACTCCCATGGTCCCCAGAGTAAAGGCTACAGTCTTTGAAATGTCATGGGAGGCCTCACCCAGTCTCTGCCCCACCCCCCACCACAGACTCAAACTGTCAGCCCTCAGAGGTTCCCACCAATTAAGTCCACCGTCAGCAGAGGCCCAGGCTCTGCATGCCTGTGGGAGTCAGACCAATAGCCCAGCTGTGGGTTCCTTGCTCCCATCTCTTTTAAAAAACATGTAAAAATTGTTTGCCAAGCTGAATTTTCCATAAGTTAATTGCACAGTGATGACCCCACTTTATTTCATGTTCTGTGTGTTTGCACATGCTGTTCCTTCTGCCAGGAGTGCCCTTCCCCTCAAATCTCTCTCGGGCAAACTTCAACTCATCGGCAAGGTTCAGCTCAGTCATCACGTCCTCCAGGGAGTCATCCCTGACTGCCCACTCCAATCCCGGACCTCATGCAGAAGGTCAAGGTTTTTTCTCATGACCACTAGATGACTCTTTAGCAGTCTCTGCCCCCTGCTGTACCTTGAGGTCAGGGACTGGGTCTTATTCACCTTTGTATACTCCATGTCCAGACCGGTACCCAACATGTTATTATGAACTCAAAACAGTGTTGGGTGAATAATCAAGAATTTCATGTATAAATGAGGCCATCCAGGGGTGTGGCCAAGGGCTCAGATGCTGGAGCCAGCCAGCCTGGGTCCAACTTCCATTTTCCACCACTTACAGGCTGTGTGGCTTTAGGCAGTTTCCTTGGCTTCTCTGGGTCTCAGTCATCTCAAAGGCTGGAGAGTCGGAAAGGAGTTGGCCAGGTTCTATACAGGCATTTTCATCAAGCAGTGAGTATTTTTTTGTTTAATCCCAGCTGATTCTAAGACTGAATTTGCCAATAAGGAGTTCATGATCTGAACCACAGTCAGCTCCCGGTCTTGTTTTTGCTGACTGTATAGAGCTTCTCCATCTTTGGCTGCAAAGAATGTAATCAATCTGATTTGGGTGTTGACCATCTGCTGATGTCCATGTGTAGAGGCTTCTCCTGTGTTGTTGGAAGAGGGTGTTTGCTATGACCAGTGCGTTCTCTTGGCAGAACTCTACTATTTTTTGCCCTGCTTCATTCTGTACTCCAAGGCCAAATTTGCCTGTTACTCTTGACTTCCTACTTTTGCATTCCAGTCCCCTATAATGAAACGGACATCTTTTTTGGGTGTTCTAGAAAGCCTTGTAGGTCTTCATAGAACTGTTCAACTTCAGATCTACTCAAGATAATCAGAGATACCAAGGGAACATTTCATGCAAAGATAGGCTCAATAAAGGACAGAAATGGTAGGGCCTAACAGAAGCAGAAGATATTAAGAAGAGGTGGCAAGAATACACAGAACTATACAAAACAGATCTTCATGACCCAGATAATCACGATGGTGTGATCGCTCACCTAGAGCCAGACATCTTGGAATGTGAAGTCAAGTGGGCTTTAGAAAGCATCACTACAAACAAAGCTAGTGGAGGTGATGGAATTCCAGTTGAGCTATTTCAAATCCTGACAGATGATGCTATGAAAGTGCTGCACTCAATATGCCAGCACATTTGGAAAACTCAGCAGTGGCCACAGGACTGGAAAAGGTCCGTTTTCATTCCAATCCCAAAGAAAGGCAATGCTAAAGAATACTCAAACTCCCGCACAATTGCAGTCATCTCACATGCTAGTAAAGTAATGCCCAAAATCCTCCAAGCCAGGCTTCAGCAATACGTGAACCATGAACTTCCAGATGTTTAAGCTGGTTTTAGAAAAGGCAGAGGAACCAGAGATCAAATTGCCAACATCTGCTGGATCATGGAAAAAGCAAGAGAGTTCCAGAAAAACATCTATTTCTGGTTTATTGACTATGCCAAAGCCTTTGACTGTGTGGATCACAAGAAACTGTGGAAAATTCTGAAAGAGATGGGAATACCACACTACCTGACCTGCCTCTTGAGAAACCTATATGCAGGTCAGGAAGCAACAGTTAGAACTGGACATGGAACAACAGACTGGTTCCAAATAGGAAAAGGAGTACGTCAAGGCTTTATATTGTCACCCTGCTTATTTAACTTATATACAAGGTACATCATGAGAAATGCTGGGCTGGAAGAATCACAAGCTGGAATCAAGATTGCCGGGAGAAATATCAATAACCTCAGATATGCAGATGACACCACCCTTATGGCAGAAAGTGAAGTAGAACTAAAGAGCCTCTTGATGAAAGTGAAAGAGGAGAGTGAAAAAGTTGGCTTATAGCTCAACATTCAGAAAACGAAGATCATGGCGTCTGGTCCCATCACTTCATGGCAAATAGATTGGGAAACGGTGGAAACAGTGTCAGACTTTATTTTTCTGGGCTCCAAAATCACTGCAGATGGTGATTGTAGCCATGCAATTAAAAGACACTTTTTCCTTAGAAGGAAAGTTATGACCAACCTAGATAGTATATTCAAAAGCAGAGACACTACTTTCCCAACAAAGGTCCGTCTAGTGAAGGCTATGGTTTTTCCAGTAGCCATGTATGGATGGAGAGTTGGACTATAAAGAAAGCTGAGAGCCGAAGAATTGATGCTTTTGAACTGTGGTGTTGGAGAAGACTCTTGAGAGTCCCTTGGACTACAAGGAGATCCAATCAGTCCATCCTAAAGGAGATCAGTCCTGGGTGTTCATTGGAGGGACTGATGTTGAAGCTGAAACTCCAATTCTTTGGCCACTTGATGTGAAGAGCTGACTCATTTGAAAAGACCCTGATGCTGGGAAAGATTGAGGGCAGGAGGAGAAGGGGACAAAAGAGGATGAGATGGTTGGATGGCATCACCAACTCAATGGACATGGGTTTGGGTGGACTGTGGGAGTTGGTGATGGAAAGGGAGGCCTGGCATGCTGCAGTTCATGGGGTCACAAAGAGTCGGACACGACTGAGCGACTGAACTGAACTGCTTCTAACACTGGGAGGAAACATGAAAATGTATAAAGTACGATGGGAACACCGAGATAGAGGAAGAAAGAGCACTGGAAACGGAGCCCGACAAAGTAGGGTGTGACTGAGGCCAGGTCCACGCCCTGTTCCCTTCCGGGACATGTGGATCCTGCCTTTCTGAAATTAAATTATCTCACTGAATCCTCACGTGGTCCTTTATGAGTATGATCATAGACCTTCTATTGATGGGGAAACTGTTTCCCATGGTAAGGCAGTTGCAAAGTGGTGGAGCTGCGATTTGAACTCACACACTCTGGCCCTTTTCCAATGAGCCAGCTCATCCCATCAGGTGGCCAAAGTATTAGAACTTCAGCATCAGTCCTTCCAGTGAATCCTTCCGACTCAGTGGAAAAGACCCTGGTGCCAGGAAGGAATGAAGGCAAAAGGAGAAGAGGGTGGCAGAGAATGAGATGGTTAGATAGCATCACTGATGGACATGAATTTGAGCAAACGTTGGGAGATAGTGCAGGACAGGGAACCCTGGTGTGCTGCAGTCTATTGGGTCGCAGAGTCGGACACGATTTAGCGACTGAACAAGTCTGGCCCTTGAACCGGTCACTCAGCCTCTTCACGACCACCCTTTGTTTGCCGTTCCCTGTCTTCCGGAGATTCAGCCTCTCACCCTCCATGGCTGAGGTCTCCGGAAGCCCCCACACTCCTCTCTACGTCGGTAAGCAGTGGACTGTGTCTCAACATACATGCACGTCCATGCACACGTGTGCAAGCTGCGCAAGCATCTCTGCTTGAAAGAACGTGGCTTCCTGTCCTCTCTCTGTGCAATGGTCCTGGGTGAGCTCCACTGTGATCGGCTCAGGTTTACCCAGCCAGAGTTGGGATGAATGGCCAGGAAGTGGAATCCCCAACTCACCGAGGCACTGGGTGCCACAGCTGCTCTGCTCCTGATCAAGTTGGGCTGCCTCCCTCTCCTGGCTCAAGTCTCAGTGTGGATGCCTCCTCTGGCCAGAGGTCTTTCATCCTGGACTATCCTGGGGATGGAAACAGAGCATCCCGCATGGGGAGCGGGCTGGCGTGGTGGTCTGTGGGCGTGGCGGGGCTGGGTGTCCAGCGTGCAGGGTGCCTCTGCTCACAGCCAGGTTCAAAGCAAATGACAGGGACTTCCCTGGCGGCACAGTGGATAAGGGTCCGCCTGCCAATGCAGGGGGACACGGGTTCGATCCCTGGTCTGGGAAGATAGCACATGCTACGGAGCAGCTGAGCCTGTGCACCACAACGACTGAAGCCAGAGCACCTAGAGCCTGCCCTCCCCAGCAAGAGAAGCCGCAGCAGAGAGAAGCCACAGCAAGAGAAGCTGCAGCAAGAGAAGCCACTGCAGAGAGAAGCCGCAGCAAGGGAAGCCGCTGCAGTGAGAAGCCGCAGCAAGAGAAGCCGCTGCAGTGAGAAGCCCCTGCGCCCCGATGAAGAGTGGCCGTGCTGGCCGCAGCTAGAGCAGGCCTGCCAGCAGCAGCGAAGGCTCGACATAACCACAAATACACAACATAGATTATTAAAAAACGACATCGTCTCTGTGCTTCTGCTCCCCATCTGAAACGTGGGAGTCCGTGGGGGTCAACTCTGGGTCCTCACCTGATGGAGTCTATGCTGGCTGTTGAATGTGGAGACAGGTAGAGGGGAATCACTGCCCAAGGGTCCCTGGGAGCTCAGGGTCCTCCTGCCTGGAGCAGAGCATCCAGCTTGCATGGAGCCTGGAACCTGGGGGAGAGGAAAGGGGTCAAGGCTCTTCCTGAGGCAGGAACAGAGACAGCAAGAGACCAAAAGGAATGAATCCTGGACTCAGCCTGGATGGAGCTCAGGGGCTGTGCTGTGTGGACAATGCCACTCTCAAAAGATGGCATGCTGTGATTCCATTTACATAAGGCTCTCAACATTACAACAAAATTATATACATATTTTGGAGAAGGAAATGGCAACCCACTCCAGTATCCTTGCCTAGAGAACCCCATGGACAGAGAAGCCTCACAGGCTATAGTCCACGGGGTCTCAAAAGTCAGACACGACTTAGCAACTAAAGATATATATGTGTATATATATACGTATATAAAACTGTGAAGAGCAGATCAGTGGTTTCCATGGGCTGGGATGGGGAGGTGGATGGCCAGAGGAAATAGCATAAAGGAATTTTTTAGAATGGTGGGGCAGCTCTGTATCCTGATTGGGTAGGTGGTTACACAAATCTGTGTGCAACGAAATTCACAGGAGTATATACAAAGAGAAAAACTCAGTGTATGGAGAAGTGGGAGAAATCCAAATAAATTCTGTGGTTTCGTTAGCACTTTCATGCCAGTGTCAATTTCTAGATCTTGCCATTGCCTTACAGTTTTGTAAGATGCTGTCATGGGGAGCAGGGTGAAGGGCACATATGAACTCTCTGAATTAAATTTTTGCAACTTCTCTGCAAGTCTAAAACTACTTCAAAGTAAAAAACATTAATACGACTTCATCCAACAACAGAATATACATTCTTCTCAAACTCGTATGGAAGATTCGCCAAGATAGATCATATCTAAAACAAGCCATAAAACACAACTTAAATTTAAAACAAAACAGATTAGGACCTCCTTGGTGGTCCAGGGGTTAAAACGTCACACTTTCAATGCAGCAGGCATAGGTTCAATCCCTGGTCAGGGAACCAAGATCTGGCAAGTCTCATGGTACAGGCAGGAAAAAAAAAGTTTTTAATAAAAAAAAAAGGAACACAGATTATACATTGTATACTCTCAGACCTCACTGGAATTAAAAAAGAAAGCAATAATGGAAAGATAGCTGGAAACCCCCAAGAGACTTGGAGATTAAACAACACTCTTCTAAATAGTCAAGAAATTTCAGGAGAATATTAAAACATTTTGAACTAAATGAGAGTGAAACTACAACTTATCAGAATTTGTGGGATTCAGTGAAAGCAGTTCATAGAAGGAAACTTATAGAATTGAATGCATCTACTAGAAGACACTGTCAGAGAAGGCAATGGCACCCCACTCCAGTACTCTTGCCTGGAAAATAGCAAGGATGGAGGAGCCTGGTGGGCTGCAGTCCATGGGTCGCCAAGAGTCGTACATGACTGAGCGACTTCACTTTGACTTTTCACTTTCATGAATTGGAGAAGAAACTGGCGACCCACTCCAGCGTTCTTGCCTAGAGAATCCCATGGACGGGGGAGCCTGGTGGGCTGCTGTCTATGGGGTCGCACAGAGTCAGACACGACTGAAGCAACTTAGCCGCAGAAGACACTATCTAAAATCAATCATCTCAGCTTCTAGAAAAAGAAGAGCAAATTCAATCCAAAGTAAGCATAGATGTAACTGATAAGTTACCTAAAACTAAGTAACTTATAACTTATATGCAGAGTGCATAATGAGAAACACTGGGCTGGAAGAAGCACAAGCTGGAATTTTTCCAGGAGAAATCTCAATAACCTCGGATATGCAGATGACACCACCCTTATGGCAGAAAGTGAAGAACTAAAGAGCCTCTTGATGAAAGTGAAAGAGGAAGGTGAAAAATTTGGCTTAAATCTCAACATTCAGAAAACTAAGATCATGGCATCCAGTCCCATCACTTCAAGGCAAATAGATGGGGAAACAGTGGAAACACTGGCTGACTTTATTTTGGGGGGCTCCAAATGGTGACTGCAGCCATGAAATTAAAAGACACTTACTCCTTGGAAGGAAAGTTATGACCAACCTAGACAGCATATTCAAAAGCAGAGACATTACTTTGCCAACAAAGGTCTGTCTAGTCAAGGTTATGGTTTTTCCAGTGGTCATGTATGGATGTGAGAGTTAGACCGTGAGGAAAGCTGAGCGCAGAAGAATAGATGCTTTTGAACTGTGGTGTTGGAGAAGACTCTTGAGGGTCCCTTGGACTGCGAAGAGATCCAACCAGTCCATCCTAAAGGAAATCAATCCTGAATATTCATTGGAAGGACTGATGCTGAAACTCCAATATTTTGGCCACCTGATTCAAAGAACTGACTCAATCTGAAGAGACCCTGATGCTGGGAAAGATTGAAGGCGGAAGGAGAAGGGGACAACAGAGGATGAGATGGTTGGATGGCATCACCAACTGGTGTCCTGGTGATGGACAGGGAGGCCTGGTGTGCTGCAGTCCATGGGGTCACAAAGAGTTGGACACGACTGAGCCACTGAACTGAACTGAAGCATAGATGGCCAATAGGCACATAAAAAGACGCTCAACATTGCCAATCACAGGGAAATGCAAGTCAAACACACAAGGAGATCTTGTCTCACTCTGGTCAGAGTGATTGTAATTCAGTAACTCCACCTGGCTGAGAAATGAACCAGAGGTGCCCAAGTCTTGCACTCAGCACCCAGATAAATGACTCCTCCTGCTGGGTGGTGGTGGGGAGAGTGGACTGGAAGAGAGGGGGATGGAGTGTCAACTTCGGTTGTTGTTATTCCTGTTGGCGTTTGCCCCATCATCACCATCATCATCAACCCTGAAAAACCTCTACCTCCTCACCACCTCATGCTGTCAGGGTTTATTTCAGTCGCTCAATCTTGTCTGACTCTTTGTGACTCCGTGAACCACAGCACGCCAGGCCTCCCTGTCCACCACCAACTTCTGGAGTCCGCCCAAACCTATGTCCATTGAGTCGGTGATGCCATCCAACCATCTCATCCTCTGTCATCCCCTTCTCCTCCTGCCTTCACTCTTTCTCAGCATCAGGGTCTTTACAAATGAGTCAGCTCTTTGCATCAGGTGGCCAAAATATTGGAGTTTCAGCTTCAACATCAGTCCTTCCAATGAATATTCAGGACTGATTTCCTTTAGGATGGACTGGTTGGATCTCTTCGCAGTCCAAGGGACTCTCAAGAGTCTTCTCCAACACCAGAGTTCAAAACCATCAGTTCTTCGGTGCTTAGCTTTCTTTATAGTCCAACTCTCACATCCATACATGACCACTGGAAAAACCAGAGCCTTGACTAGATAGAGCTTTGTTGACAAAGTAATGTCTCTGCTTTTGAATATGCTGTCTAGGTTGGTCATAACTTTCCTTCCAAGGAGTAAGCGTCTTTTAATTGCATGGCTGCAATCACCATCTGCAGTGATTTTGGAGCCCCCCAAAATAAAGTCAGCCAGTGTTTCCACTGTTTCCCCATCTATTTGCCATGAAGTGATGGGACCAGATGCCATGATCTTAGTTTTCTGAATGGTCACCATCAGGGTGGCCATTGTCCAGAAACTCTGAAAATAGCAAGCGTTGGTGAGGCTGTGAAGGCACTGGGACCCTCGCGCACTGCTGGTGGGGATGACAGTGTTGGGACTTTGTGGGCAACAGTATAGCGGGCCCTCAAAAAAGAGTGAAAATGGAGCCGCCGCTTGGTCCGGTAGTTCCACTTCGGAGAATAAGACAGTGGAAAGTGAAAGTCGCTCAGTCATGTCCGACTCTTTGTGACAGTCCATGGGGTTCTCCAGGCCAGAATACTGGAGTGGGTAGCCTTTCCCTTCTCCAGGGGGTCTTCCCAACCCAGGGATCGAACCCAGGTCTCCCGCATTGCAGGGTGAGCCACCAGGGAAGCCCAAGCACACTTCTGAGTATATACACCTCTGAATTGACAACTGGGCCTCAAGCCCTCATGTTTGTAGCAGTGTCATTCATAAATGCCAAAAGCTGGAGGCAGCCTAAGGGCCCATCAACAGATGGATGGATACTGGGAATTCCCTGCCCGTCCAGTGGTTACGACCGGGTGCTTTCACTGTCGTGGACCCAGGTTCAATCCCTGGTTGGGGAACTAAGATCACAAAAGCTATGTGGCACTGCCAAAAAAACCAAGAAACAAAACCCCCAGATGGATGTATAAACAAAGTATGGCTTATCCATACAAGGGAATATGATTCCACCTTTATTATAAAGGAAGGGGCCCTGTCACACACTATGACAGGGAGGAAGCTTGAAGACATTACGCTCGGGGACATAGGTGAAAGTGTTAGTCGCTCAGTCGTGTCTGACTCCTTGCGACTCCATGGAGCCCACCAGGCTCCTCTGTCCATGGATTTCTCCTGGCAAAGATACTGGAGCAGGCTGCCATTCCCTTCTCCAGTGACATAAGCCAGTCACAAAAAGACAGACACTATGTGACTGCGCTTGTGTGGACTTCCCAGGTGGCTCAGTGGGAAAGAGTCTGCTTGCCAATGCAAGAGACGCGGTTTCCATCTCTGGGTCTGAAAGATCCCCTGGAGAAGGAAATGGCAACCGACTCCAGAATTCTTGCCTGGAAAGTCCCATGGATAGAGGAGCCTGGCGGGCTGCAGTTCATGGGGTCACAAAGAGCCAGATATCACTGAGCACCAGCGTGCCTGCGTGTACTTGTATGAAGTCCTCAGAATTGTCAAACTCAAGGAGACAGAAACGGTAACGGTGGTCACCAGGGGCTGGGAGAGAGGGAGTGGGGAGTTGTTTCATGCGGGCAGAGTTTCGGTTTTGCAAGAAGAGCTGTGGGCATGCATGGCGCTGATGGCACAGCAATGTGAACGGACTTGATGCCACTGAACCGAACACTGAAAAACAGGTGACAGTGGTCAGTTTATGTTATTTGCATTTTACCACTCTTTTTTTTTGGAAGAAACCAAAAATAATGATTGAACTAAAAATTTGGTAAAAAAATGTTAATACTTACATTTACAACTTAGATGTGCTCAGCACTGTGCCAGGTGCCACGGATCTGGGGCTGCACCAAATGGACAGAGACCACTCTCTGTGCCCTAGTAGGGGAGACAAAAAACACACAAAGAAGATCCCCACATGCCTCAAGGCAGCTTGAAGATCCAGTGTGCCACGACTAAGACCCAGCGCAGCAAAAGAAATACATTTTCCTTTCTTTTTGAAAGTTAAAGAAAGACAAGACAAGCACATAAATAAACAAGCTTCCTTCCCACAGAGAGAAGAGCAGAGAGGACAACAAACAAGCTCTGCCTTGGAGCACGCTGTGGTCCTCACATCGTGAGTCCCGGGTTGGACAGCAGCTGGTGGCTCTGACTGCCAGATGCTGGCGTGTTTGTTTTCTGAAGGTTGGTCTTGCTCCCACAGCGCCCCCTGCTGGTCAGAAGCTGTTTCTGCCGCTTAGGGCACTCCCACAGTTACCCTGGCAACAGGTGGACGACAGGGGCTGTAGCCTGACAGCCTCCTCTGTCCGTGTGCTACTTCAGGCAAGAATACTGGACAAGGTTGCCATTTCCCACTCCAGGGGATCTTCCTGACCCAGGGATCGAACCTGTGTCTTGCATCTCCTGCACTGTTGTTCCGTCCCTCAGTCGAGTCTGATTCTGTTACCCCACGGACTGCAGCACACCAGGCTTCCCTGTCCTTCATCGTCTCCCAGAGCTTGCTCAAACTCATGTCCATTGAGTCGGTGATGCCATCCAACCATCTCTTCCTCAGTCATCCCCTTCTCCTCCTGCCTTCACTCTTTCCCAGGATCACGGTCTTTTCCAATGAGTCGGCTCTTCGCCTCAGCTGGCCAAAGTATTGGAGTTTCAGCTTCAGCATCAGTCCTTCCATTTCAGGGTTGGTTTCTTTCAGGATTGACTGGATTGGTCTCCTTGCATTGGCAGGCAGATTCTTTACCACTGTGGCAACATTACCCAGTTACTCCCTTCCTCCCCTCCCAGGGTCTCATGTGACCACAGACTGATCCCTCCCCTTTGAGGATGAAAATCATAAAGAAAAATCTCTCATTCTAAAAGAAATGCATTTCCTTGTTTATTACTGGGATCTAGGTCACTTTGGAAAATGCTTTAAAATTTTTTTTTAAATTTTTTGATGTGTGAAAGAAGTCTCTTTGGAAAGATAGACCTAAAGTTCTGTACCTGCATCTCAGACACAGTTAAGAATGCGGCCTTCTTGGATCCCATAGCATTGCTTGTACAGATATAACAAGTTCAGTTCATGAGACGGGTTGGTCTAGGTTGGTGTCTGACCTTCTCTCCCACTGGCCTGTTGAGCTCCTGGGAGCTCTTGTTTTCCTTGGGGTCCTCAGTCCTCCTGTGGTGACTGACTTGACTTTCCAGCAAACATGTGATTGAGTTACTGTATCTGCCTGCTTCCCATTCCTCAAGGAGGCGCTGGTTTTCATCTAGCTGTTCGTTCCTTCCGCCATCTGAGTCATTCATTCAACAGGCGTCTGAGAGTGCTGGGCACTGGGAGAATACAGCTCAGGAGGGGGACCGGCTCAATAGTTACGGGGCGTGGGCTTAGCTGCTCCGAGGCATGTGGGATCTTCCCGGATCTGGGACTGAACCTGTGTCTCCTGCATTGCTAGGTGGATTCTTTACCACTGAGCCACCAGGCAAGCCCAAAAAATACCTGTTTTTATAAGTAGTTTTACTTATGTATTTATGTATATATTACACACAGTTTGCATGTGTCCATGGCTGTTTTTGCACAAGGATGGAGTGAGTAGTTGTGAGACCAGGTGGTTTGCAATTCTTTTCACTGGCCCTTTAAGGACTCTGTGGACCCCTGTCCTAGCTCAGTCAGCAGCTCCACAGCGAGCTGACTCCAGGACATGGGCCAAGGCTCGTATTCCTTAAAGTTCTAGCTTGGAGGATAAGCGGCCAGGTGCTTACTGCCTCATTTCACATGTGTGAACTTGCTACGTGTGAATTATCAGCACCCAATTTTATGAGTGTGTCCAAGGTGACTTCCTGGGTGCCCGAGGCTGTCCTGGGGTAGATGAGACAATGTCCCAGATACTCCCGACCTGCTAAGTGGTTCCTGTGCTCTCGGGTGTGGGAATGAAGAACAAGTTAATTGACTCCAGGGTGACTGGTGGGGTGCTCCCCTCAACCTTTATTAGACCCCATCCCAAACCCTGATTATTCTTCTAGAAAGTAAGGGAGCTCTAGACCCCAGCAGCAGACATGGTCTGCAGGGGTCACCCAGGAGTGACAGTGGGGCCTCCCTCCCAGCTTGTTACCGACTTAGCAAGAGGGAGAAAGATCAGGTTTATGATTCAGGAGGGCCCTCTTAACTCTCCAGATGGTCGGGGGGACGGAAGTGGGGAGAGGAGGGAACCGGGAGGTTTGAAGGCGGCAGTGCCCAACAGGGCAGGGTGTGTCTGGCTCGCCAACCTCCATTCTGAAGACACAAAAGTAACCGTGGTCTAATAGCTGTCTCGCACTATGCAAACCAGCTTCAAGTCGCCATTCCAAATGAGGCCCTGCACTAATCTCTGTGCAGAAACGTCAGAAACACCACCAAATGACTAAGAGGATTTCAGAACCCTTTAGGCATAAGGTGCACAGATAATGACATAAATTATCTCCTAAACCAGGACTTTTTTAGAATTCCTGGTGGTCCAGGGTTAGGGTACCACCCTTTTCACTGTGGAGGGCTTAACTTCAATCCCTGGTCAGAGAACTAGGATCCTGAAACCTGAGAGGTGTGGCCGAGACACAAAATTATTATAATTTATCTTAATTACTACTTTAAAAGTATCAACCACAAACAAAAAATATTTTAGCAATAGATATGTAAGGAAGCTATTTTCATATTCAGTGGATATGCCACATGCGCAGTGCTAAGTTGCTTCAGGCATGCCCAACTCTGTATGACCCCATGGACTGTAGCCCGCCAGGCTCCTCTGTCCATGGGATTCTCCAGGAAAGAGTACTGGAGTGGGCTGCCATTTTCGTCCGCCAGGCTCCTGTCCATGGGATTCTCCAGGAAAGAGTACTGGAGTGGACTGCCATTTTCCTCCAAACCAGGGATTGAACCCATATTTCCTAACATCTCCTGCACAGGCAGGTGAGTTCTTTACCACTAGCGCCACCTGGGAAGCCTATACCAATTACTTACAGCAGGTACCCAAGTCACCAATTACTACATGTTGGTTACTTGTTCTTTTCCAGTTCTAAATTCAGGAGTTCTTAGTTTGCAATTAGTGAACTACGTGAAAAAAAATGTAAATATGTGACAGACAAGGTCCACGAAAGCTACGGTTAAAGATTACACAGTTTCTCATAATACACAGCTAAGTGAGAATATACCTACTTCACGAACCTTAAACATCTATGATAAATGACACAAAAGCAACCAAGGTGTATGCTTATTTGAGGACTATTACCTAGCAAGACTGGATTTCCCAGGTGGCTTAGTGGTAAAGAACCCGCCTGCCAATGCAAGAGACACAGGTTAGATCCCTGGGCAGGAAGATTCCCTAGAGAAGGAAAAGGCAACCCACTCACAGTATTCCTGCCAAGGAAATCCCATGGACAGAGGGGCCTGGCAGCCTAGTCCATGGGGTCGCAAAAAGAGTTGCACACAAGTTAGAGGCTGAACAAGCAACTAGGAGGACCACCTTATAAAACAGATTAGCCTTCTGTCCCTTTAAGGGATGTTTAAGATTCCAGGTCCTCAGGGTGAAAGAATAAAATCCTAAGACCAGTTGTATCATCACACAAATGATTTAAATATTCATTTTGAGGAGAAAGAAATATCTAAAGCTGTGAACTTTATCCCACTCCTAAAATTACATACACAACATGTCTACCTTCGAACAAACAAAAAGCAAACATGTAAAGTCCTTTTCAGACAGAAAGCTTTTCCAATAAAATTTACATTTTATTAATTTTAAAATTACAAATCAAACGTTGGTAATCATATATAGACATGTTAGCTTTGGACAAATTAAGACTGTAGTTATACTTTCAAATACAACTTCAGAATGAGTTGCAATAAAAACATTTTCTCAAAAATTGTATGATTTCCTTTGGTTTACAATCCATCATATGGAAAGTTTAATATAATTTAAAATAATTTACCATCTACCCTAACGTATGCTATAGAAATGTGAATCACTATCAGCACTTTATTGATTGGGAGATGTGTGCAGAAATTAACAGCTGTGGCGGTTGATTTGTTCTATAAGAGAATATCGAACTGTCTTCAGGCAATAGTTTGGGTAACAAAAGACGTATGAATACGTCTCTGGTCAATAAGTTGTTAGGCTCCAATTAACAAGGCTTTAAGGGCTCAGTAGTTTTCCTAAGAGTATTGCAAATATACAAATGTTGAAAAGGTAATACTGTTAGTTGAGCTGTAAAATGCCTAAAAATAACAGTTCTGCCACAGTGTGCAGGTAAGTTCATACATTTTGCTTCCGGGATTCCCCTACCAAGCAGCTTTCGTGTTTCAAGTTTGAACTGGAAGACACAGAAAACCATACATTCCACTGAAATGATGAGGAGAGTGAGCCAATCAAATGTGCAAAACCCAAACTTTACAATTCCGTACGCCAACATCAGAGGTGTCCGGTAACAGGAATTTCAACTGATCTGATTAACAGTCGAGATAATTTCAGACCTGTCCTCTTGCAGCGCTGTCCGGCAGACTCAGACCTGAGGTCTTTCGCTGCAACAGGGAAAGTGGTCTTCCGTCCGAAAGACGACGGGGGGTTCGTAGCCGGTCAGCTGGGACCTGCCGGGGGGCGCCTTGTGGAAAAAGGAGGGCACGTTAATCGTGTGCAGCAATTTCCTGAACGCACTGGGGAACGTCCCCAGCTCGGCCTCAGCCCTGGCGACCTGCTCCTCCAGCCTGGCCACACTGGCGCTGACCACGCCCACGAAGGCCTCCAGCCGGTCGATCTTGCTGAAGACTCGCCGCATCTCGGTGGCCTTGGCGTAAATGAGGGGCACGCCCTCGCCGACTACGTGCGAGGAGTCGCCGCGCAGCATGTCCAGCATGCCCACAAACTCGTCCACCCTGGTGAGCAGGTCCTCCAAGCTCGCGGCCAGCGCCTCGATCTCTGGCCGCGCCCCCGCGCCGGGCAGCAGGCAGGAGGCGCAGCCCTCGGCGGCGCGGCGCAGCAGCGGCGGGTCCCGGCTCGGCGCGCCCGACTCCGGGCCCTCGTCCTCCCACGGCCCCGAGGCGCTGCTGTGGCTCTGCGACACATTGCCGCTGTCCCCGCTCCAGGCCGCCACCTGAGCCTCGGCTTCCTCGGCCGGCTCCTCACCAACCGGCCCGCAACTCGGCGGGAAACCCTCCATAGCCCGCGACCGCCGGGCTAGACAGCCGCACTTCTGGGCTTGGCGCGCGCTTGCACCTGCGCACGCGCGGCACTACTTCCGGCCCCTGCGCGAGCACGTACCCGCACGTACACCCGCCCTTTCTAGGGGACCGCCCCCACCGCCCGCGCATGCGCACTCATCTCTGCTTCCAGCCGTTGAACGGGCGTGCACGCGCACTGCGGTCTCTGCGCGCAGGTGCTCAGGCTCAGAAATCTTAAAAAAAAAAAAACAAAACAAAAAAAAACCACAACAGAAGATCTTGGGAAAAATAAAAAAAGACTCTCCACCGAAGAGCCGTATGGGTAGAGCATCAGTTAGCATCACTCCCTTTTGGCCTGTAATTAAAAAAGATTTTTTAAACCTCTAAAAAATTTTGGGGAAACAGTGGAAACAGTGTCAGACTTTTTCTTTTGGGCTCCAAAATCACTGCAGATGGTGATTGCAGCCATGAAATTAAAAGACGCTTACTCCTTGGAATGAAAGTTATGAGCAACCTAGATAGCATATTCAAAAGCAGAGACATTGCTTTACCGACTAAGGTCCGTCTAGTCAAGGATATGGTTTTTCCTGTGGTCAGGTATGGATGTGAGAGTTGGCCTGTGAGGAAAGCTGAGCTCCGAAGAATGGATGCTTTTGAACTGTGGTGTTGGAGAAGACTCTTGAGAGTCCCTTGGACTGCAAGGAGATCCAACCAGTCCATTCTGAAGGTGATCAGCCCTGGGATTTCTTTGGAAGGAATGATGCTAAAGCTGAAGTTCCAGTACTTTGGCCACCTCATGTGAAGAGTTGACTCATTGGAAAAGACTCTGATGCTGGGATGGATTGGGGGCAGGAGGAGAAGGGGATGACCGAGGATGAGATGGCTGGATGGCATCACTGACTCGATGGACGCGAGTCTGAGTTAACTCCGGGAGTTGGTGGTGGACAGGGAGGCCTGGTGTGCTGGGATTCATGAGGTTACAAAGAGTTGGACACGACTGAGCGACTGAACTGAACTGATAGCCAAGTAGCCTCCATCCAGGTCAAGATTTGGAACATGTCCAGGAACCATGATAGTCTTCCCCCTCATTTACCTAGCTTCTTGCTGTTTATAGTTAAATGAAAGAGAAGTCAGATAAGCAAAGTGAAGGTCTGTTAAACCTTGACTTTTATTTTTTTGGCTGTGAGACTTGTGGGATTTTAGTTCCCTGACCAGGGATTGAATTGATGCCTCCTGCGATGGAATGGCAGAGTCCTAATCACTGGACTGCCAGGAAAGTCCAAACTTTGCTATTTTTGTGACTTTGAAAATTCTCAGCATTTCCAAATGGCAAAAGAAAAGTGAAAGTCACTGTCGGACGCTTTGCCACCCCATGGACTACACAGTCCATGGAGTTCTCCAGGCCAGAATACTGGGGTGGGTAGTCTTTCCCTCCTCCAGGGGATCTGCCCAACCCAGGGATCAAACCCAGGTCTCCCGCATTGCAGGTGAATTCTTTACCAGCTGAGCTATCAGGGAAACCAGAATAAGCAGAATTAAGAATGGTTTTATAGCAAAGATCACATCCAGGGTGATCTTGGGTGGCCTCAGCCTGCAATGTCTTGAATCAGGACTTGGATGAGAGCCCCAGATCCTGGCCACTAGACCAGGTGTCAGGGACAAGGGCCCTGGCCCTTCGGCTTTGCAAAGAATTCACGCAAAGATGGAAAGTAGTGAAACAAGTATTTATGAGGATGAAAAAGAGTGTACATGTGGATAGACAGGAGTGGACTCAGAGAGTCACTGAGTCGAGACCTCATGGCAGTTTGAATTACTTTTATGGGGCATTTCCTCTGGGTTTCCTTGGGCAGTCATTTTGATTTGCCTGGTTCACAGTCCATATTTGGTATATCTCAGGATCCTTCCACGTGTGCACATGCATCTCTTAGCCAAGATGTATTCCCCCGAAGAGCCGTATGGGTACAGCCTCTGTTAGCATCACTCCCTTTCGGCCTCCAAGGAGCCTTTCTGCACGTGTGTGGCTGAAGCGGTCTCCTGGCTTCGGGAATGAGAGCTATGTGGTTTAGATAGGGCCCAGCCTTCTCCCATCTCACCCCTTCTCATGCTATTCTTGTCTTGGAGTTCCGATCCACATGGAATGAGTCTACAGTCGCTTTACTCTGGGGGGACCATCTACTTCCTGCCTCAAGGAAAAAAAAATACGGAGTTGAGACTGTAAAATCCCTCTTAATTGATAGTTAACCAAAGAAATAAATGGAAAATTTTATTCAAGCCAACCCAAGGATTATATTATAACCTGGGAGACAGTCTTTCAGAAAGCTCTGAGGATTGTTCCACTAGTAAGAGATAAAAGCACAATTATTTAGTTTTGAGACAAAGGATTTACACCAAAGTAACATATTCACAGTTTACATAGTCCAGATCTGCACGTGCAAGGCAAGTTGTGGGTCATCCTGACCCCTCACAGTATTGAGAAAGAATGTTTTTTCCTAAAGAGTTACCTTGCTTGTGACAGGAAAAAACTACTTTTTTTTTCTTTTTTCTTTTTTGCAAGCAGGCACTCCCGTGTCTTCTGAGGGAGTCTGGTTAATGTGCAGTGCAGAGGCGCAGTGCACACTGAAGAGCGAATGTGGCCCAAATAGACATAGTGGCCCAAACTGTATTTAAATTTTTTTCTGTCCTGACCTAAAAGTAATTGTATTTCATCAAACACCTCCCCTTTTGTTGCCTAATTTATTGTCAAATAAGAAAACATCATCTTTCTCTAAAAAAATTTCCCCCATTTTCCAGTTGCTCAATCATCACGTGTTGAATGGAGAAAACTTAGAAAACAGAGAGGCAAATGATGTAAAATCTTAAAAAAAAAAAAAAAACTCAGAAAAATAAAAGATGGCCACTCAATGTACTGTTCAGCCAGAAAAACAGCATTTTAAAGAGGTCCATTGTGTGCCTCTCAGAGCCTCACAGTCAGACAGTAGGGTCTTTAGAAGGTTGTTGTGCAGGGGTTGGCTCAGGTGGTTTGCCCACCCCTCCAGTGGTGCTGTGTGCCGGGCATGCCCTGCTTTTGCTCTTGACACCCTGTGTTTGCTTCCTGCCCTTCAAAAGTGGCAGTTGGACTTTGAGTCTTTTTTTTTTTCTTCTGTATATTGTTGTGCATCATTTGCCCCAGCTGCTCACGTACACAGTTATTTTTAGTTCCTTATAGAAAGGGAGAAATGGGTGGGAGAGGATGAGATGGTTATCATTGACTCAATGGACATGAACTTGAGCAAACTCTCGGAGGAAGTGAAGGACATGAAAGCCTGGCGTTCAGCAGTCTATGGTGTCACAAAGCCTCGGACATGACTTGGCAACTAAACAATAGCAACAAATGGTTTCTTCATGCTTTGTTGCTGGAGGAGACCATTTGTCCAGGTGCAAGCTCTGCAGCAAATGGTCCCAGGTCCCAGCTCGTCTCATTATCTCTTACTCTCAAATCACTTGCTCTTACTTCTTGTGGATATCTATGAAGGAATCTACATAGCAAGAAACTGAAGTCTTTTACCAACAGCCAGCAAAAAACAGCCTCCTTCCAATAACCGCAGGAGTCAGCCATCTTGGAAGTGGATCCTCCAGTCCCATTCAAGCCGAGAGATGGCTTCAGACCTAACTGCTACCTTGACTGCAGCCTAATTAAATGTCCTGAGCTGAAACTATGTGAGATAATAAATATCTGTTGTCTTCTTCTGCTAGCTTTAGGGGTAATCTGTTACAGCAATAGATGGTTAACTTACCATTGAAGGAGTATACTACAATTTATTTGTTTTATTTATTTATTCTCTTACCTATGAACATTTATGTTGTTTTAGCTTTAGGGAAATTATCATAAAGCAGCTATGAATGTTCTTCTATATATCTTTTTCTGGACACATGTGCTCAAATTGTCTTGAATCTTAACCAAGGCATTAAATCTGCTAGGTCACAGGCTTGGTATATGTTTAGTCTTCAGTTCAGTTCAGTCGCTCAGTCGTGTGTGGCTCTTTGCGACCCCATGAATCGCAGCATGCCAGGCCTCCCTGTCCATCACCATCTCCTAGAGTTCACTCAGACTTACGTCCATCGAGTCCGTGATGTCATCCAGCCATCTCATCCTTGGTCGTCCCCTTCTCCTCCTGCCCCCAATCCATCCCAGCATCAGAGTCTTTTCCAGTGAGTCAACTCTTCACATGAGGTGGCCAAAGTACTGGAACTTCAGCTTTAGCATCATTCCTTCCAAAGAAATCCCAGGGCTGATCTCCTTCAGAATGCACTGGTTGGATCTCCTTGCAGTCCAAGGGACTCTCAAGAGTCCTCTCCAACACCACAGTTCAAAAGCATCCATTCTTTGGCACTCAGCCTTCTTCACAGTCCAACTCTCACATCCATACATGACCACTGGAAAAACCATAGCCTTGACTAGACAGACCTTAGTCGATAAAGCAATGTCTCTGCTTTTGAATATGCTATCTAGGTTGCTCATAACTTTTCTTCCAAGGAGTAAGCATCTTTTAATTTCATGGCTGCAGTCACCATCTGCAGTGATTTTGGAGCCCAAAAATATAAAGTCTGACACTGTTTCCACTGTTTCCCCATCTATTTCCCATAAAGTGATGGGACCAGATGCCATGATCTTCGTTTTCTGAATGTTGAGCTTTAAGCCAACTTTTTCACTCTCCTCTTTCACTTTCATCAAGAGGCTTTTTAGCTCCTCTTCACTTTCTGCCATAAGGGTGGTGTCAGCTGCATATCTGAGGTTATTGATATTTCTCCTGGCAATCTTGATTCCAGCTTGTGTTTCTTCCAGCCCAGCGTTTCTCATGATGTACTCTGCATAGAAGTTAAAGAAGCAGGGTGACAATATACAGCCTTGACGTACTCCTTTTCCTATTTGGAACCAGTCTGTTGTTCCATGTCCAGTTCTAACTGTGGCTTCCTGACCTGCATACAGATTTCTCAAGAGGCAGGTCAGGTGGTCTGGTATTCCCATCTCTCTCAGAATTTTCCACAGTTTATTGTGATCCACACAGTCAAAGGCTTTGGCATAGTCAATAAAGAAGAAATAGATGTTTTTCTGGAACTCTCTTGCTTTTTCCATGATCCAGCAGATGTTGGCAATTTGATCTGTGGTTCCTCTGCCTTTTCTAAAACCAGCTTGAACATCAGGAACTTCACGGTTCACGTATTGCTGAATGTACTGTAACCATTGCCAAAAGCACTGTCCCTCCCCCCCCCACCCCCCGCCGTGATCATCACCAACAGACTTCCTGACCCCAAATTAGGCAAAAATGCCCACCCTGGTACTTACCCTATAGTGCCCTAATCAATCACCTGATGTCAACTTTCCAGCAGGATATTTTTTTTTTTTTTTTGTCTTGAGGCTAAAAATTGTCTACTGATCCACAAAAAGCATTGACTTTTCCTGGCCTATCAGGACGTGTTCACCCACAAGGCTTCCAGTGCCCACAGTCTCTGCTCTTTGTTCTTAATAAAATCACTCCTTTCTGCAATACTCTGGGACTGGAAATTCTTATACAACCTCCGTCCACTGGCATGACTTGGAATTGTCAACATTTTACATTTATCCATTCTAGTGGATGCATTGCACTGTCTCATTGTGGTTTTAATTTGCATTTCCCTGTTGAATCACGAAGTTGAGCACCTTTTAACATTCATGCCTGTGTGCTAAGTTGCTTCCATCACGTCCAAGTCTTCGCTACTTTAGGGACTGTAATCTGCCAGGCTCTCTGTCCATGGAATTCTCTAGGGGAGAATACTTGAGTGGGTTGCCATGCCCTCCTCCAGGGGATCTTCCCGACCCTGGGATCAAACCTGCATCTTTTATGCCTCCTTCATTGGCAGGTGTGTTCTTTACTACTAGGGCTACCTGCGAAGCCCACCTTTTAAAACATTTTAAACCTTTTAAAACATGGGCTATTTGGATATTCCCTTTTGTGAAGTGCCAGTTCAAGTCTTTCCACCTTTTAAATATTGAGTTTTCTTTTTCTCATTGATCTGTAGAAATTCTCAATACAGCTTGAAAATAGGGCTTCCCTGATGGCTCAGTGGTAAAGAATCTTTTGTCAATGCAGGAGACGTGGGTTTGATCCTTGGGTCGGGAAGATTCTCTGGAGAATGAAATGGCAACCCATTCCAATATTCTTACCTGGGAAATCCCATGGACAGAGGAGTCTGGCAGGCTGCAGTCCATGGGGTGGCAAAGAGTCAGACATGACCTAGTGACTAAACAACAACAGCAACATTTGTCAAAAATATCTATTGAAAATATCTTCTTCCACTCTGCAATGTGACTTTTCACTCTCTTAGTGGTGACTTTTTTTCCCTTCTATTAATAGTGTCTTTTGGTAAATAGAAGTTCGTAATTTTAATAAAGTCCAATTTACCAAACTAGGAAAGTTTGGGGAGTGAAACGGGACACTATTAACAATCACATGAAGACAAGAGGTGTAAAATCTAGGATAAATTATGCCATACAATTGTTATGAACCATGCGGATCATACTACGATTACTAAGGATCATATGCCTCATGCCCGCCTTAGGGTGGTAGGTGGACATTCAGATCCAGAGAGATGTGTTCAGGTTAACCAACTTGTCCAAGTAACTGGACAACTGAGCAACTAATTGGAGGAACTAGGAACCAGTTCTGGATTTGTCCAACTCCAAAACATTTGGCATCAAATATCTCCATGAACTGCCTTGTAACAATTATAATTGGCTGTTTCTGGGTGAGGAAGTTGTGAAGGAGAGCAGTGCCTTAGACTTTCTCCAACTCAGTTGTTTTGCCAACAGTTTTACTTTCATTTCAGATTTGAAACCACAGAGAGAAGTGATAGCGTATATACAGCACCAAATTGGGCCAATTTCTATATTCAGACTTGAATAGTGCTAGAAAGTCCCAAGTAACAGCAATTTGGAGTCCCAGTTGGGAAAAGGGTCCTGGGCAGTGCATCCACCCCACTGGTAGGATTACAAATTACAGATTTGGGGTCTCACATTTATAATCCCAGGCTATTATCATCATCTGTTTGTGCTCAGATAATTTCCCAGAAGTGAATTCCATTTTTAACCTTAGACTACTGGGTCAAAGGAGAATTTTTATTGTGATTAAAAAAATAAAATTTACCATCTTAACCATTTCTAAGAGTACATGCAGTTCAGTATTGTTACATGTATTCATATCATCATGCAACCAATCTCCAAAACTTTTCATCTTGCAAAACGGATGCATTAAACCCATTAGACAACATCACTCCTGCCCCTGGCCCCTACCACTCCACTTTATGTCTCTGTGGATTTGATGACTCTAGGGACCTCATGTAAGTGGAATTACACAGAACTTGTCTTTTTCATGACTGGCTTGTTTCACTCAGAATAACGTCTTCAGGCTTCATTCACTTCATTCAGTTTGCTGCATGTGTTAGGATTCTTTCCTTCTGAAGGCTGAGTAACAGTCCATCATGTGAGCAGACCACATTTTGCTTATTTATTTATCTGTAGATGGACATTTGGGTTGCTAACAGATGAAAAAAAATTTTAACCCAAATCAGATATTTCTCCACCATCGAGCTTAGGAAAACAAGCAGCCACCATTCATTTCATAGATGAACCCACTGGACAGGATGTGGTTTGATTTCTTGCTGGGAAACTAAGATTACACATGCTTCAGGGCAACTAAGCCCACGACGCAACTACTGAGTCCACACACACCTCAACCAAAGATCCTGTATGCTGCAACTAAGACCTGATACAACCAGGGTAAATAAATAATAACAACAATGACAACAGGGGCCATCCCTTCCCAATCGAGGAATTAACCAAAGCCTCAGATTTGACTAGTTCATCAACCAAGTCCAGGATCTCTCGGTGATGATCATCTCTACTCTGGTGAATATGTCTTCAAATGTTACGAATAGACTTCAGCTGCTGGGTATTTAAAGGAAAAAAAAAAAAAGGAATCTCAAAACCAGGGTAAATTATTGACCCAAAAGCTCACTTGCATCATGGGTTACTTTCTAAAGACAGTTTCATAAAATTGTAAAGGCACCTATCTGGGCAGTTTTTCACTGGTGATTTTAATCCTCACTTGTAATTCATTTCTTCATTTCTTTGTTATTGTGGAAGCTCCCCTGGAGGAGGAAATGGCAACCCACTCCAGTATTCTTGCCTGGGGAATTCCATGGACAGAGGAGCCTGGTGGGCTACAGTCTATGGGGTCACAAAGAGTCAGACATGACTGAGCATACACATTGTGTTTTATGGTTTTGGTGGCAAAAAAAAAAAAAAAAAAAGTATTGTACCAAGAATATGTTACTTGAAAAAAACGTGTTTGGAGAGATGCAGGGGCCAGGGTTTGATGAGTGGCTACATGACTGACTGACTAGATCGATGTACTTGGGTTCCATGTGCTTCCCTTGGGTTCAGTACAGCGTGGTGCTCACTTTGTGCTGATGAATCAGCAAAAGCTAGGGACTGTACCTCCGCCATCAGGCTGGCACATGGCAGGCACTCGGGAAATGACCTGTGAGTGGATTCTGTGTTGTTTGTATCTCTGTCTCTCTGCTGGGCAGGCAGTGAGCATTAAGTGATAAATCAGCGGATTATTTGCTGTGTGTATGTGTTGGGAGTGGTGCTGATGTTGCAGGAAAGGGGACCCCTTCCAGGGCCCGAAACTGGGCTTTTGTCAAACACTTGGAAATGAATTGTCCGAGGAGACACATGTGCTGACAAAGCAAGAGACTTTATTGGGAAAGGGCGCCTGGATGGAGAGCAGTAGGGTAAGGGAACCCAGGAGAACAGCTCTGCCACATGGCTTGAGGTCTTGGGTTTTATGGTGATGGGATTAGTTTCTGGGTTGTCTTTAGCCAATCATTCTGACTCAGTCCTTCCTGGTGGTGCACACCTTGTTCAGCCAAGATGGATGCCAGAGAGAAGGATTCTGGGAGGTTGTTGGACACGTGGTGTCTCCTTTTGACCTTTCCCCGAACTCTTCCCGTTGGTGGTGGCTTATTAGTTCCATGTTCCTTACCAGGAGCTCCTGTGGTAAAACAACTCATGCAATTGGTTACTATGGTGCCTGGCCAGGGTGGGCGGTTTCAGTCAGCGTGCTTCCCCTAACACCGAGGTTTAAGGAAACCATCAGTTTCTCTGAGACCAGTGCTATTTCATGAGGATTTTATTAATCAGAGAGGCATCATTGGGCTCAGCCCAGGGAAATAATTATCAACAAGGGCTTTCCGGTAGCCGGGGCCTGCTGCTTGATCCTGCCTGGTCACCCTTCAGGAATCTGGATCTTCAGGGCATCTGTTGAATTCTCCCTGCTCAAAGTGCCTGGGAACAGCTGGCTGGAGCGCAGCTGCAATGCTGTGAACTGGCCAAAGTCCACCTCACGGCCTCCATCCGTGTGTCCGGGTCCTTGGGCCGGTTGCCCACAGCATCCCTGTACCTTCTGGTCCAGAGGAGACGGGCTTGGCGTCCGCGATGAGCATGCCTGGGCAGTGCTGGGCCTTGGCAGAGTTTGTGCTGTCTTTGCCGTCACATGGACTTGGAGCCAGGACCCTAAAAGAGCACTGGGACTCTGAGAAGCTGTGAGCCGCCCTGACGTCTGTGACGTCACAGGAAGCAATCTATAGGGTTTTTTGTTTGTTTGCTTGTTTTTAGGCCAAACTTGAATTGTGTTTTGCAGTGCAGGACGCAATATTTACCTTAACCTTCATGTTTGGAAGGGGATTGCCTTTAGACTGTACGACATGCTGTAACATGAGTATTCCCAGGACGCGCGCCCCCTCGGTCCTCTGTCATTGGTGTGCCACTCGCTCTGTGGATGTTACTTCATTAAAATTCTCTGCGTTAGGTTTATTGAGCACCCATCTCCTGCTGGCACCAAGCTAGCTCTATTCCTCACAACTACCTGGCAGGGAACAGACATCACCCCAGCTTACAGATGAAGTAAATAAGGCCCAGGGCTGCTCTCTGCCTTGCTCAGGCACCCAGCTCGTGGGCCCCAGGGTCTTTGGAAGGCCAGGTGGTGGGGGTGCCTCTGATAGCCTGCTCCTGTGACGTCAGTGGGCAAGTGAGGGCCAAGCACCACCAAGGTGCAGATCCGGAAAGCAGCAGCAGGGGCCACTGCCGGCCCAGTCCTGCAGCCACAAATTCCACGGTACACTGAGCAGGGTCTCCACGTGGCAGGATACCTGGGAAGGGAGGCTGTGGAAGTTTGTAGCTTGGCAGTCAGCAGCATGCATGAAGCTCTGACTGTGCCAGGCGTTGGGCTGCATACAAGGCTCTGGGCACTGCTGAGCCTGGAGCTCCTCCGGCTGTCCTGGGCTTCAACACCAGCTGCAGGCCAGGTGTATTGAAGGGCCTCCCAGGTGCGTCAGACAGTCAAGAGTCTGCCTGCACTGCAGGAGACTGGGGTTTAATCTCTGGGTCGGGAAGATCCCCTGGAGAAGGGAATGGCTGCCCACTCCAGTATTCTTGCCTAGAGAATTCCATGGACAGAGGAGCCTGGTGGACCACAGTTCGTGGGGTCTTGAAGAGTCTGACATGACTGAATGATTTGTCACTGACCCCTTACTTTTTTTTGTTTTTAATCCAAGTTACCTGGTTATCCTTTTTTGGGGCCACACCCCAGTGGCATGCAGGAGCTTAGTTCCCCCAGCAGGGATTGAGCCCAAGCCGAAGCTCAGAGTCTTAATGGCAGGACCGCCAGGGAAGTCCCTCTAGTGCTTCTGATGTTATCCGAGTTTGAGAATACTTAATCATCCACAGGTTTTCAAAATGTGTTCCTGGGATTCCCCTGCATGGCATGGGGTGTTCAGTGAGCGCCAGAGCTTGAGAATGCAGGTAATAATACTGAGTTCGAAAAGAAATTAAATTGCATATAAATTAGTTCAATCGCATCAACTTTTGCACGGGGAAAAGATGCAAGGGAGAGGGAGAGTCTGTACCGGGGGCACATCTTCCCTCCACGTGGCTGTATATTTATTTTTGGCTGTGCTGGGTCCTTGTTGCTGCACAGAGGCTCTTCTCTAGTTGCGGTGCGTGGGCTTCTCACTGCGGGGCTTCCTGCAGAGCACAGACTCCAGGGCATGTGGGCGTCAGCAGTTGCAGCACACAGGCTCAGTGCCTGTGGCGCTCGGGCTTAGTCACCCGCAGCACGTGCAGCCGACCTGGGGTTGAACTGATGCTCCCTGCATTGCAAGGCGGATTCTTACGCTGGACTGCCAGGGAAGCCCTGTGCTCAGTCTCTGAAGTGACACTTTAGGCTGAAAATCTCAGGCTTCCATTTGCAAGATTCAGCTTAGTCCCCTTAGAGGGTGGGTAGGTGGAGTGTGGTGGGGCAGGAGGAGGGGTGAGGAAGGGGCCCAGAGCAGGAAGAGTGGAGAGGAGGAGGGAGGTGAGGAAAGGGCAGGGGCGGGGAGGTGGGAGGGGAGGTGGAGGAAGGCGGCCCTTGTAGGCTCCAGGCTGGAGAGCTGTGGGCAGACAAGTGCCGGGACAGGGCCTCCTCCTGTCACTGCTCCTTTCAGTCCTGCTAGCACCAGGCAGCCTGGGAACCAGGAGCAAGGCGGCAGGCAGATGGTAGGGCAGGGAGCCCCGGAGAGGGATGGTTCTGAGGGGGCCTTGGAGAGGTTCCTGGCTTTGGTCCCTGTGTCCCCAGGCCTGCTCTGGGGTTCCCACCCCTCTCTCCCCCATGGGCCCCCTGCAGAAGAATCCGGGTCACGGGCAAACTGGGGCTCCAACTCCATGTTACCAGGGTCAACCTGGCCACAGCCATTCCCTGTTCGAAAGCCCCTGGTCCCCAGCCCCTGGCTCCAGTCCTGGGCTCACTGGCCTCCCTTCCCAGGGCTGGCTCTTTCAGAGCAGCAGGGTCTTGACCCTTTCTGTCCCTTCTGCCTTCTAGACCTTCTTTTTCATGCCCCCACCATCCTCCCTAACCCTCTCCATGTTCCCCCAACAAGCCTGTCCTGCCCCGGATGGAGCCCCCCAGCTTGTCCCCTGGGTGATGCTCTCTAAACCCACAGTACTTGCAGGGTCAGACAAGCAAGCCTCCCTTGGGGCTCTGTGTGTGTCAGGAATACTTCTTTTCTTTTTTTTAAATTTTAATTTCATTTTTTAACATCAAATCATTTTGTAGCAGGGTATAGTTGATGAACAATGTTGTGGTAGTTTCAGGTGAACAGCAAAGGGATTCAGCCATACATACACATGTATTCATTCTCCCCCAAAACCCCTCCCAACCAGGCTGACACGTAACCCTGAGCATAGTTCTATGTGCTATACCATAGGTCCTTGTTGGTTATCCATTTTAAACATAGCAGTGTGTACATGACCTTCCCAAAGTCCCTAACTATCCCCTCCCCGCAGCAACCATAAGCTCCTTTTCTAAGTCTGTGAGTCTCCTGTTTTGTAAGTTAATTTGTATCATTTCTTTTCAGATTGCACACATGAGGGATGTCATCTATTTCTCCTTCTCTGTCTGACATACTTCTCGCAGTGTGACACTCTCCAGGTCCATCCATGTTGCTGCGAAAGGCATGATTTCATTCCTTTTAATGGCTGAGTGATATTCCATTGTATATGTGCACCACACCTTCTCTATCCACTCCTCTGTCAACGGCCGTCTAGATTGCTTCCACGTCTTGGCTGTTGTAACCAGTGCTGCAATGAACACTGAGGTGCATGGATCTATTCAGGCCATGTTTTCCTCTGGATATATGCCCAGGATTGGGACCGTCTGGTCATATGTGCCCAGGATTGGGACCGTCTGGTCATATGTGCCCAGGATTGGGACCGTCTGGTCATATGTGCCCAGGATTGGGACCGTCTGGTCATATGTGCCCAGGATTGGGACCGTCTGGTCATATGTGCCCAGGATTGGGACCGTCTGGTCATATGTGCCCAGGATTGGGACCGTCTGGTCATATGTGCCCAGGATTGGGACCGTCTGGTCATATGTGCCCAGGATTGGGACCGTCTGGTCATATGTGCCCAGGATTGGGACCGTCTGGTCATATGTGCCCAGGATTGGGACCGTCTGGTCATATGTGCCCAGGATTGGGACCGTCTGGTCATATGTGCCCAGGATTGGGACCGTCTGGTCATATGTGCCCAGGATTGGGACCGTCTGGTCATATGTGCCCAGGATTGGGACCGTCTGGTCATATGTGCCCAGGATTGGGACCGTCTGGTCATATGTGCCCAGGATTGGGACCGTCTGGTCATATGTGCCCAGGATTGGGACCGTCTGGTCATATGTGCCCAGGATTGGGACCGTCTGGTCATATGTGCCCAGGATTGGGACCGTCTGGTCATATGTGCCCAGGATTGGGACCGTCTGGTCATATGTGCCCAGGATTGGGACCGTCTGGTCATATGTGCCCAGGATTGGGACCGTCTGGTCATATGTGCCCAGGATTGGGACCGTCTGGTCATATGTGCCCAGGATTGGGACCGTCTGGTCATATGTGCCCAGGATTGGGACCGTCTGGTCATATGTGCCCAGGATTGGGACCGTCTGGTCATATGTGCCCAGGATTGGGACCGTCTGGTCATATGTGCCCAGGATTGGGACCGTCTGGTCATATGTGCCCAGGATTGGGACCGTCTGGTCATATGTGCCCAGGATTGGGACCGTCTGGTCATATGTGCCCAGGATTGGGACCGTCTGGTCATATGTGCCCAGGATTGGGACCGTCTGGTCATATGTGCCCAGGATTGGGACCGTCTGGTCATATGTGCCCAGGATTGGGACCGTCTGGTCATATGTGCCCAGGATTGGGACTGTAGCTCTAGTTCTCGTCTTTGGAGAAACCTCCATACTGCTCTCATGGAGGCTGTACCAAATTACATTCCCACCTACAGTGCAGGAGCATTCCCAGGAATGCTTCTGATCATAGGATCTAGGCCAGGTTTGCACACTTCCTCCCCTCCCCAGTGGGGGAGGCATTTGTTCCTGGGAAAGCCTGCAGGGCCCCAGCTGCCCAACGTTGGATGTCAAGGGAGAGCCTGGATGGGACCTGGAGGTCAGGGTGATGGGGAGATGAACTCAGGCGACCTACTCAGCACCAGCCTGGTGCTTCCCAGGGTTCTTCTTTGGATGAGCTGCCTTTTCCCAGGTCTCCTGTGAGGGAGGCTCAGTGTGGCCCTGCTGGTGATCATTTGGGGAGCAGGGAAAGGTCAGCCTCACTCACGTGCTGGATGACTGATTCCCTCATAGGGTGAGGTCTGGGGAGGACAAACCTCTGGAAGCAACGCCTTAACTGGGGACCCGATCAGCAACACAAAAGGAAGGTGCTCGCTCCACAGCCAAGCCCCACCACTGACACTCTATCACTCACTTTAAGCTCCGTGACTGTGGGAGGAGGGCCAAGACATCGCGGGGAGAACGGCTCCCCACCCCTGAAGGGTCAGCAGGCACCAGGGCGGCTCCTGCTGGAGTAACTCACCAGCAAGCCCGACAAGAATGGGTGCTGCCCCCCACCCCACCCCCGCCCCGGGGCCCCTCCTCAGAGGACGGGCCTGCACTCCCAAGAAAGGGTTACAGATGACCCCTCGTGTCAGAGGGCCCATTGAAGAAAAGATTCTGATGCTTGTTAAAATGGAAGGAAGGTCTGTTGCAATCGGGGAGAGAGACTGGCTCAACTCTGAAAATCAAAACAGAGTTGGTATACATGTATCTCCTCCCTCTTGTGTACCTATGGCTGATTCATGTTGAGGTTTGACAGAAAAAACCAAAATTCTGTAAAGCAATTATCCTTCAGTTAAAAAATGAATAATTTTTAAAAAAAGTTGGTATTGCTCTGAGACTGTAATACAAAGCAGAGAGGCCGCTGAGGAAGTGTGACATATGCGTCTCAGCCTGGGTGAATCTGACCTTCTGAGCACTTGTTTTCCTAAGGAAGCCGTCTAGAGCACCTGCCAGGAACCCAAGATACTTATCTGAAACTTACACTAAAGTAACTCGTAAAATAGCTCCTGACAGTCTGTCTGCTTATCGGACCTTGTCCAAAAACAACTTGTGATTCCTTTAAGGACAAATGTTCCATGACTTCTATCAGAATCCATCAACATCCTCACCAAGCAACTTTAGCCACCTGTGGCCTTGCCTGTATAAGCCCCTGGAACACTCCTGGTTTTATTAATACCTGAATATATCTCCTGAATTGTAATTCTTAAGACTTCAAATAAGTTTTTTTTTTCTTGTTTGCAGCCTTTCTAAGTGTTTTGGTTGATATTTGCTACAGTTGGGTTAGGCAGATCGAAGGATGAAACCTGAGGCCATAGCATTAAAGAGGGCTCAGAGAACACTGGGGCTTCCCTAGTGGTGTAGTGGTAAAGAATCCACCTGCCGATGCAAGAGACACGGGTTTGATCCCTGGGTCATGAAGATCCATTGGAGAAGGAAATAGCAACCCACTCCAGTGTTGGCTTAGACGGTAAAGCGTCTGTCTACAATGTGGGAGACCTGGGTTCGATCCCTGGGTCGGGAAGATTGCCTGGAGAAGGAAATGGCAATCCACTCCAGTACTATTGCTTGGAAAATCCCATGGACAAAGGAACCTGGTAGGCTACAGTCCAGGGGGTCGCAAAGAGTCGGACACGACTGAGCGACTTCACTTCTCTTCACCAGTATTCTTTCCTGGAAAATTCCATGGACAGAAGGAGCCTGGTGGGCTGCAGTCCATTGTTATTGTTCAGTTGCTAAGTCTTGTCTGACTCTTCGCGACCCCACGAACAGAAGCACTTTCCTGTCCTTCACCATCTCCCAGAGTTTACTCAAACTCAATTCCATTAAGTCAATGATGCCATCCAATCATCTCATCTTCTGTTGCCCCCTTCTCCTGTCCTTAATCTTTACCAGCATCAGGGTCTTTTCCAAAGAGTTGGTGCTTCGTGTCAGGTGGCCAAAGTATTAGAGTCGCAAAAGAGTCAGACGTAAATTAGCAAATAAACAACAACAGAGGATGTTGACTAAAGTTCTTTCAAGAAAAGAGTCTGTCAGACCCACAGAACAGCTCTCAGACCTGCTGGGTCAAGACATGGGACAGAAAGGGGTGAGTCTGGGGCCACCTTCATGGAGACAGGAAAACCTGTGGCAGCCAGGGACAGGGCAGTGCCTGCACAGGGCTGATCCACAGCAGCATAGTCACAACCTCCGTTTCCACCTCTTTGCTAAGAAAAAAAGCTTTTCCCCTGAATTTGATTATGAATATGTGTTCTTCCCAAAGTTTGAAGTTTTGTTCTCAAACTTATGAAAGCTAAAGAGGTCCCACAGAAAGACCTATCTTGCTGGAGATCTTTCCAGGGATTAGAATGGAAGTGGTTTGATCACCACTGTTAGTGTGAACACAAGTAGAAAAGAACGCCCAGTTAAAGGTCACTAAGTGCCTGACCTCTGTCAGCCAACCGTCTCTCTGCGGGTGGATAACTACTTTCCGAGACCAAATCTGAACTCTATTAAAAATTTAGCAGAAACCACTTTTATCTGGACAGTGAGTTCCTTCCCAAAAGGAGATTGTGAATTACATCATGCAGAAGGAACCTTGTGTCCCTGACCAGGTCAAGGGTATTTTCCTTTCCACCCTCCAGGCTTGGGCACCCCAGGTCTTCTTTGCAGCAGTGTGACTGTGTGGGTGTCAGGGTAACAGCAGTGAAGAAGCAGAGAGAAGTTGAGAGAGGAGCTGGGAGTGGATGATTCTCCCTTGCTCCAGCACTGACCTCCTGAGCAGGCTGATCTAGGAAAGAAAGTGCTCCTGCCTCAGCACAAATGCCCCCCAGCCCCGCCCACCCCAGTTCATGCTCTGCCATAATCGTCAAACATTGGTGTTACATGGTCAGGAGGAGTGGAAGAAACAAGAGAGCTTCACCCTCACCCAGGGCCATGCCCCTTCAGTCCTCCCCCCGGGAGCGCTTGGCTTTTGGTCACCCAGTGCCCACTAGCATTGCCTACCTGGCTGACCTAGGCATTTGGGCACTGGGCCTGATCTCAGGTGACTTTGGCCTGCTGCAGCTTGAAGCAGAATTTTGATTTCCTGGCCAGAGACTGAACTCAGTCCGCAGCAGTGAGGGTGCTGAATCCTGGCCACTAGACCACCAGTGACAGTGGCGATGAGACCCTGATCTGTCAGCTGTGTAGAAATGAATTCCCACGAGATGGAAAGCAGTGAAACAAGTGAAGTGTTTATTAGGAACAAAATAGTACATGCGAATGGAGTCTTGCCCTTGTTGTTTGAATCACTTTTTTTTTTTTTGGTTAGCATTTATTTATTTGGCTGCATCAGGTCTTAGTCGTGGCATGCGGGATCCTGGTTGTCATGTGGGATCTCTCATTGTGGTACATGGATTCTTCAGCTGTGGTGTGAGGCCTCAGCAGTTGAGGTGCATGGATTCTACGCTGTGGTCTGAGGACCTAGAAGTTGTGGTTCGTGGATTCTCTAGTTATGGCGTAAGGGCTCAGTAGTTGTGGTGACTGGATTCTCCAGTTGTGATGTGAGGCCTCAGTAGTTGTACCGCATGGATTCTCTAGTTGTGTTGTGATGGTGTGCTAGTTGTGGTGCAGGGATTCTCCAGTTGTGGTGTGAAGGCTCAGTTCTTGCTTCCACATCTGTAGCCAAGCAGTGCCTTTTTTCTTTAAGAACTCTGGCCTCAAGTCTCTTTCTTGGGTCCCAAATTCTGGGAAGCAACTTTAATGCTTAATAACATAATGTAAGAATATACTTTCTTTTCAAAAATTTTTAATTAAAAATATTTTATTTATTTGGCTGCATCATCTTCATTGCCTCATGCAGGCTCTGGAATACATGGACTTAGCTGCTCCATGGCTTGTGGGATCTTAGTTCCCTGACCAGGGATTGAACTCATGTTTCTTCCATTGCAAAGTGGATTCTCAACCAATGGACCATCAGGGAAGTTGCAAGAATATATGTTCAAGCTTTAAAAATGCAATAAAATCACAATAACAAAAATAGGACCTCACAGCAGCTTACAGTCTAGGCCCTGTTCCTTAATGTAACATTATTTAGTTACAAGTGATCTTTCCCAAACTAAATGTACTTAGTCAAATCTCTCATATGACAACCTAATACTGAAACCATCTACCACACTAGTACTGGAGATTTAGTGTTTAAGGGGTGAATACACAGACGGAAATGTGGAGAGAGAAAGTGAAAAGACTCCTGGTTCATCCTCTCCAAGAAGTCAGTCCCTACCAGCTGAACAGGGTCGACCAGCAGTAACCTAGTCTGGGGCAAGTTCATCAATACAACATAAATTCTTGAGTCTCTTTTCAAAGAGGCAGACAGGCAACCCTGATCACTCCTGAGAATGTTACCACTTGCTCTGAGGACATATGAGAAGCTGTAGGCTCATGCAGCCGGTCTCTAACACTCCCATTTCCTTTTTTTTTTTTTTTTTTGGCCCTGAGACCAGGGTTCTTCACTCCAGTTTCTGAGCTAGTCCATGCTCAGTTGCTTCAGTCATATCCGACTGTCCACGGGATTCTCCAGGCAAGAACATTGGAGTGGGTAGTCATTACCTCCTCCAGGGGATCTTCCCAACCCAGGGATTGAACTTGTGTCTCCTGTATTGCAGGCAGATTTTTTACTGCTGAGCTACTGGGGAAGCCTGAGCCAGTCCACATTCTGCAAATATTTTTACTAGAAGTGGTCTTCACGTTTCACAACACATGAAATTATTTTAACTGCTGAGAAATGGGATGGTTCCTGCAATGGATTATCAGTAAACAAAGGTTGTCAGAGTCATCAGAGATTGCAGCCATTGTGGATGGTGAGCTAGCTGGTCAGCCTGGGAGAACTCAGGGAGGAAAGAAGACCTGCCATGTAGCAGCCATTGGGCTGCAACCCAGAGAGCCCTGAGGAAACAGGATGTGAACACAGTACACTGGCCCTAGACAGGTGAGGCGTGTAACACACACATGAGTTCAGTGAGCCCAGACTCTTGTATCTTCCCCAGTACAGAAAAGCACTACATTCCTTAACTTGAGGTGTCTGGTTTTCTTTAGTTTACAATAATCTTCTGACATTCAGACGACCTGCCCTTCGTTGCAAAACTTCCATGTAACCTGGCTCCCTTACCTTGCCTCCTTGGAGCAGTTCTCTCAGGGTCACTTGAGTTACTGTCTTCTGGGCTTGAAATTCTAAAATTTTCCACTGAATAAAACACGACTCTCAACTTTTGGGTTGTGAATATTTTTAAGTCCACACGGCCAAGGTTGAAAATGGAAGCCGATATGTAAGAGAGCCGCTCAGTAAGGTCTCACCCTGGCTCGCCCACCGCCCCGTGTGGGCCAACCCACGCAGGGTAACCCAGTCCACGATCCACCCGCCCCAGGGCCCCAGTCACGCCAGCGCCCACGCATCCTCTGGGGTGGCTCCACAGCCCTCCGCCCAGTCAGCGGGGTCTCCACTGCCTCCTCCGCCCTCTCCTCCCACAGCCGCATCACTTTCTCCTCCGCTAAGGCACACCACGGCGGGGCGGGGCGCGCCTCTGAGGCCCGCATCTCGCGCTCCCGCTCGGGCAACCCCTCGCCCTCCCGCCCTCAGATGCGCGCGCTCGCGGGCGCCGACTTCCCGGCGGGCGGCGGGGAGCGCGGGTCACCCCACCCCCTCCCCGGCGTCTTCCGGTGCTCGGCCCGGGTCCGCGCCCACGGGCGGCACCGGCCCGCCACACCCCACGGCCTGGGGTCCCGTCGCCGTGCCCGAGAGGCGCGGCGGGAGCGGTGCTGAGCTCGGCGAAGCGCTACTGTGACGGGCAACAGGTTCTTGAGTTTTGTTCGCTTTTTGATAAAGCTTTGCCTTTCGCCTCAAAGCAGCGAGAGCCACACCCAAAATGGCCCCCACTATGGACCGGCGCTGTGTGGCTTTGCAGCCCCTTTCACGACACCCTGGGGCCCCTTTACGGCCACGCCCCGGGTGGAAACGCGGAGCCACCCCTATCTGGGTACGGGTTGGAGTGAGGCATTTTAAATGGGCATCTGTGCTCACTCATTCCTAGTTGTGGCCTTTCGTTTGGGTTGGGTCTTGAGGACGTGGGTTTTAACTCTGAGTTGCAAAAGTGATGTTTCCACAGCAGAAACGGAGTTACACCAAGCCCTGGTAAGCCAGGGCTGTGAAGCCCATGGCTGCCTTCCCTTCCCATCTCTGTAAACTCTCCAACGCAAAGGCTGGTCTGGTGCCTCAGCCCAAACCTGGCATAGAGCGGGTCCTCAGGGAGAGTTTATTAAAACGAAATCCTTACCAAACTAAAGTCTGTGAGGAGAGCGCTAACTAACTACTGGGAAGGAATAAGTGGATAAGTTTATGTTCTAGTCCCGTGGCTTCCAGACATACAATAAATATTCTGTGTGGGGTGGAGGATCCTGTTTGCACAAATGCTGTGGACTTGGGCCTCAGTTTTCCAGTAAATCATGTGAAAATGTTAGTCACTCAGTCGTGTCCGACTCTGTGATGCCACGGACTGTAGCCGCCAGGCTCTGCTCTCCAGGGGATTTTCCAGGCAGGAATACTGGAGTGAGTTGGCATGCCCTCCTCCAGGGGATGTTCCCGACCCAGGGATGGAACCCTCGTGTCTAATGTCGCCTGCATCAGCACGTGGTTTCTTTACCCCTAGTGCCACCTGGGAAAGCCCTAGTAAATCATGTAAAGGAAATGAATGCTGCCTGTCATTGCAGTTCTGGTAAGGCCTTTGGTTGCCATCTCACCTCACTGTGGTGTGCCCTGAGAGGAATTCAGGATGGAAAAATGGAAAGCATTTTGTGCTTTGGATATACGAACCCCTAGATTTTTTAAAAATTAATTTATTGTACTTTTGGATGTGCTCCGTCTCTTTGCTGCGTGCTGGCTTTCTCTAGTTGCTTGGAGCAGGAGCTAGTCTCCAGTTGCTGGTATCAGGGGCTACTCACTGTAGCGGCTTCTCTTGTTGCAGAGCATGGTCTCTAGATGCATGGGCTCAGTAGTTGTGGCGTACTGGCTTACTTTCTCCCAGATATGTGGCATCTTCCTGGACCAGCGATTGAATCCACATCCCCTGCACTGGCAGGCAGATTCTTAACCACTGTACCACCAGGGAAGTCTCAACTCCCAGATTGTTAAGTTGCATATCTAAGGAAAATTTTCATTAACTTGATATGTCTCTTCTTTGTGATTAGCAGTATCTTTTGATATTTGAAACATGATTTCCCCCTCCCCTGGAGCAAAAAATTCATATATAGCCTTACCGCCTCCGTTGCCTCACTGGACCAGTTCTTCAGCCATCCTAGGGGGCTGGTTCCTGGGCTATAGTCCTCAGTAAGGGACTGAATAAAACTGAACTCACAATGTTACATTGAGGACTTTTCTTTCAGTTGACAACCAAGTGGAGCTGGTATTCCCACTTCAGAATGCCCATCAGGGCTATTGACAGGATTAGGTGAGAAAATGGGTGCAAAAGTGCATCATAAACTTGCTACAGTATGAGGCAGATAAGTGGCATTATTGTTAGACTGTAGAATGTGGTGGTTGAGGGCAAAGTGTTGGCTTTAGACAGATCTGAGGTTTGGTTCCTAACCCCACTACTTGCTGGCTGGGAGTATCTGGGCAAATTAGGTAATGGCTGGAAGATAGCTCTCTGGGCCTCAGTGTCTCCTCTCGTACCTAGTGGTGTTGGGAACCAAGACCTCTAGGGAAGTGTAGGAGGCAGAGTGGCCCGCAAAGATGTCCATATTCCTGATCCTTGGAACCTGAGAATATATGATGAATTACATAACATATTTGGTAATTATGAATATATTACACAGCAAAAAGGACTTGTGGATGTAATTAAAATTAAAGATCATAAAATAAAGAGACTGGCCTGGATCATCCGAGTGGATGAAATCTCTGCCCTTTAAAGCAAAGAATGTTTTGGGGCTGGATTTAAAGAAGTGAGGTAGAAAAGGAAAGCAGGAAGAATCAGAGATATCCCAAGCATGAGATAATCGGATGTGCTGATGCTGGCTCTAGTTAGCCTCACAACTTGTCGTCTGAGAGACTTTGGACAAATTTAAAGCATGAGAATGATTTGAGGTGCCATGACTCGGTCTGAGATGCAAGCAGCCACAGGTAGGGTGTCAACCAAAATAAACAGTACTGCAATAAGAAAATAAGAAAAGACTTCATTTGGGATCTTAAGAATTGCAGTTTGGGACACACAGGTTCAGGGTAACCTTGAAAGTGTGTTCTGAGGAAGAGAAAGAGTCAGGGGCTTGTAAGGACAAAAAGCTTTACGCTTGTTGTTAAAAATTGCCTGGCAAGACTTGATCAGCTCTGATGTGAAAATATTTATCCTTAAGGAATCACAAGCTGTTTCAGGTTAAGGGTTGGATAAGTAGATGGACTGTCACGAGTTACTTTAGGATAAGGTTCTGATAAGTATCTTGAGTTTCTGACAGGTGTTCTGGAACACTTCATCAGGTCAAATGTCGGGTTCCATCCTTACAAAGTGCACATTAAGTCACACTTCCTTAATGGCCTCCAGCTTCATTTTAGAGCTCTCTGAGCAATAATGACTCCATTTTGACTTTTTCCTTTCACATTTCTCCCTTTCGATCAAGATCTTTCCATAGAAAGCATTGGTGAGCAATCTTTTGGGTATTTGACATTGGTATCCTCTCCCTTTGGTGCTGGGAAGGCTCAGTCCCAGAGAGTTATGTCTCACAGAGGAGAGAGAGCAGTGCTGTGTGAGAGGTGTGCCCCTAGAGAGCTTATGGCCACGTTTGAACGACAAGCAGCCATTTTAGGAATATTACTTGGTCATTAAAAAAAATGAAATAAAGCCATTTGCAGCAACATGGATGGGCCTAGAGAGTGTCATACTGAGTGAAGTAAGTCAGACGGAGAAAGAGAGATATCATATGAACACCCCTTATATGTGGAATCTAAAAAGAAATCATGCAGATGAACTTGCTTATAAAACAGAGACTCAAGACTTAGAAAATGAACTTATGGTTGCCGGGGGGAAGGGATGGTTAGGGATTTGGGGAGGGTCATGTACACACTGAAATATTTAGAATGGATAATCAACAAGGGCCTGCTGTATAGCACATGGAACTCTGCTCAATGTTATATGGCAGCCTGGATGGGAGGGGCGTCTTGGGGGAGAATGGATGCATATATATGGATGGCTGAGCCCCTGTGCTGTTCACCTGAAACTACCTCAACATTGTTAATCTGCTATACCCCAATACAAAATGTTTTTGGTGTTAAAAAATTAAAACTGAGTTGTAAAAACAAAAACAAGGAGTCATTTTAGAAAGTGAGTCATAGGAAGTCTTCAAAACAGACATGGATCCTCATCAGGAGGAATCTTACAGGAGTGATTAATCATCTGCAGATGGTAAACTGTCACTATGCCCAGTTCAATGGTAAGACCCAAAACCTTATCAGAAACTAATATTCTACAGTATGTGCCAGAATTCTTTCTGTGAATCTCTTGTGAAAGGAAGCATATTTGTGAAAGAATCAGAGTGAAACAGTAACTGCCTACAAATGATCTAAAAATGCCTGTTATTGAAAACCCGAGAGGCTAAAAAGGATGAGAGAGTCGTCTAGGAACCAAGGGTGGCCCCAACCAACAGCCAGCAAGAATGTGGGGACCTCAGTCCTACATTTCAGGACCGATGGGATTCTACCAACAACCTGAACGAACCTGAATGAGCCTACATCCCCGAGCCTCCTGATAAGAGGCCTGTTAGCTAACACCTTGCTTTTTATATTTTTGTTCACTTATTTTTGGCTGTGGAGGATCTTCATTGCTACATGAGCTTTCCCGTATTTGCCATGCACAGGCTTGTTACCGTGGCGGCTTCTCTTGTTGTAGAGCATGGGTTCTAGGCTCAGGCTTCAGTAGTCCAGGTCTTGGGCTCTAGAGCACAGGCTCAGTAGCTGTGGTGCACCAGCTTAGCTGCTTTACGACTCATGGAATCTTCCCAGATCAGGGATCAAACCGGTGTCTCCTGCTTCGGCAGGTGGGTTCTTTTATCACTGAGCCACCAGCAAAGCCCCTAACACCTTGCCTTTGATCTTGTCAGAACCAAAGCAGAGAAAACTGCTAAATTGACCTGGACTTTGGGTTTTCAGAACTGTTAAAATAAACTGTGTTGTTTTGAGCTGCTGAATTTGAAATTTGTTACAGCAGCAATAGAAAACTAGTGCAGGAGGGAGCTATTGGAAGTGGGGCTAGATGTTTAGTCTGCGGAACATTTGTATGAAGTTACAAGAAAGTTGGTCATGAGCCTAAGGATACAGGAAAGTGAATAAAGACCCCCCACCCCCACCCCCGTGCCTTCTCACAGCTTTATTATTCTCTGACCTCTCTTTTCACTTATCTTTGACTCTCTCCCTCCTCTCTCTCTCTTTTGCTAAGATGTATGTGGCAAATATCTTCTCCCAACTGAGATTTGACTAGTTTTAAAAATAGCCTTTATAAGACACTTTTTGGTTTACAGAAAAGTTGAGAAGATAGTAGAGAGTATGTGGTTCAACTTTTCACTCTAACGTTTTCTTTGATAAATGCAAGATTGTAGTTAAAAATTAAAAAAAAATTATGGTCAAGTATGCATAACATAAAACCTGCCATTTAAACCATTTAAAAGTGAGCATATCAGTGGCATTAAGTGTATTCACGTTGTTACACAACCATTTGTTGTTCAGTCGCTAAGTTGTTTTTGACTCTTTGTGACTTCATGGATTATAGCATGCCAGGGTCCTCTGTCATCCACTATCTCCTGGAATTTGTTCAAATTCATCTCCATTGTGTAAGTGACGTTATCCAACCATTTCAACCTCTGCTGCCCCCTTCTTCTCTTGCTTTGAATTTTTCCCAGCATGAGCATCTTTTCCAGTCAATCAGTTCTTCCCATCAGGTGGCCGAAGTATTACTACCATCCATCTCTAGACTTTTTCATCTTTCCAAATTAAAACCAAATTGGACCTATCAACCAATAATTCCTAATTTACTTCCCCCAATCGCTGGTAGCCACCATTCTACCTTTCTGTGTCTGTGAATTAGTGTGCCCTAGCTTAAAAAAAATTGAGGTGAAATTCATGTCACATACAGTTAATCAGTTTAAAGTGTAGAATTCAGTGATGTTTAGTGTATCCACAATGTTATGTGACTGCCAGCTCTCTAGTTTTTTGTTTTTGTTTTCTTAAAAATTTTTTTAGCTCTCTACTTTTCATCACCCTAGAAGAACACTCATTACCCATTAAGTAATAACCCCATGTTCCCCTTCGCCTCATCCCCTGGCAATCACTAGTTTACTTTCTGTTTCTCTGCATTTACCTCTTCTGGATATGGGCTTCTCAGTTGGCGCTAGTGGCAAAGAACCCACCTGCCAATGCAAGAGACATAAGAGATGGGAGTTTGATCTCTGGGTTGGGAAGATCTGGAGGAGGGCACGACAACCCACTCCAGTATTCTTGCCTGGAGAATCTCATGGACAGAGGGTCCTGGTGGGCTACAGTCCCTGAGGTCACAAAGAGTCGGACGTGACTGAAGTGATGTAGCACACACACTTTCTGGATATGTTGTATGTAATAGTCAGCTAGGGCTGCCACAGTAGAATAGCACGGAATGGGTGGTTTAAACAACAGAAATTTATAACCCTTACAGTTCTGGTGGGTGGAAGTCCAGGATCAAGGTGAGGGCAGGTTGGTTTCTCTGGATTCTCTCTCCTTGGCGTGTAGATGGCCGTCTTCTTGCTGTTTCCTCACATGGCTTTCCTCTGTGCACGAGCATCCTTAGTATCTCTTCTTCTCCTTCTAAGAACACGAGTCATATCAGATTGGGATTCCACCCTTATGGCCTCACTTAACCTCAGTTCAGTTCAGTTCAGTTCAGATCAGTCGCTCAGTCGTGTCCGACTCTTTGCAACCCCATGAATCGCAGCACGCCAGGCCTCCCTGTCCATCACCAACTCCCAGAGTTCACTCAGACTCACGTCCATCGAGTCAGTGACGCCATCCAGCCATCTCATCCTCTGTCGACCCCTCTTCCTCCTGCCCCCAATCCCTTCAGCATCAGAGTCTTTTCCAGTGAGTCAACTCGTCGCATGAAGTGGCCAAAGTACTGGAGTTTCAGGTTTAGCATAATTCCTTCCAAAGAACACCCAGGACTGATCTTTAGAATGGACTGGTTGGATCTCCTTGCAGTCTAAGGGACTCTCAAGAGTCCTCTCCAACACCACAGTTCAAAAGCATCAATTCTTCGGCACTCAGCTTTCTTCACAGTCCCACTCTCACATTCATAAATGACCACTGGAAAACCCATAGGCTTGACTAGATGGACCTTTGTTGGCAAAGTAATGTCTCTGCTTTTGAATATGCTATCTAGATTGCTCATAACTTTTCTTGCAAGGAGAAAGCGTCTTTTAATTGCATGGCTGCAATCACCATCTGCAGTGATTTTGGAGCCCCCCAAAATAAAGTCAGCCACTGTTTCCACTATTTCCCCATCTATTTCCCATGAAATGATGGGACCAGATGCCATGATCTTCATTTTCTGAATGTTGAGCTTTAAGCCAACTTTTTCACTCTCCTCTTTCACTTTCATCAAGAGGCTCTTTAGTTCCTCTTCACTTTCTGCCATAAGGGTGGTGTCATCTGCATATCTGAGGTTATTGATACTTCTCCCGGCAATTTTAATTCCAGCTTGTGCTTCTTCCAGCCTAGCGTTTCTCATGATGTACTCTGCATAGAATTTAAATAAGCAGGGTGACAATATACAGCCTTGATGTACTCCTTTTCCTATTTGGAACCAGTCTGTTGTTCCATGTCCAATTCTAACTGTTGCTTCCTGACCTGCATACAGGTTTCTCAAGAGGCAGGTCAGGTGGTCTGGTATTCCCATCTCTTTCAGAATTTTCCACAGTTTATTGTGATCCACACGGTCAAAGGCTTTGGCATAGTTAATAAAGCAGAAATAGATGTTTTTCTGGAACTCTTGCTTTCTCCATGATCCAGTGGATGTTGGCAATTTGATCTGTGGTTCCTCTGCCTTTTCTAAAACCAGCTTGAACACCTGGAAGTTCACAGTTCACGTATTGCTGAAGCCTGGCTTGGAGAATGTTGAGCATGACTTTACTAGCATGTGAGAAGAGTGCAACTGTGCAGTAGTTTGAGCATTCTTTGGCATTGCCTTTCTTTGGGATTGGAATGAAAACGGACCTTTTCCAGTCCTGTGGCCACTGCTGAATTTTCCAAATTTGCTGGCATATTGAGTGCAGCACTTTCACAGCATCATCTTCCAGGATTTGAAATAGCTCACCTGGAATTCCATCACCTCCACTAGCTTTGTTCGTAGTGATGCTTTCTAAGGCCCACTTGACTTCACATTTCAGGATGTCTGGCTCTAGATGAGTGATCACACCATCGTGATTATCTGGGTCGTGAAGATCTTTTTTGTACAGTTCTTCTGTGTATTCTTGTCACCTCTTCTTAATATCTTCTGCTTCTGTTAGGTCCAGACCATTTCTGTCCTTTATCGAGCCCATCTTTGCATGAAATGTTCCCTCGGTATCTCTAATTTTCTTGAAGAGATCTCTAGTCTTTCCCATTCTGTTGTTTTCCTCTATTTCTTTGCATTGATCGCTGAGGAAGGCTTTCTTATCTCTCCTTACCAATCTTTGGAACTCTGCATTCAGATGCTTATATCTTTCCTTTTCTCCTTGGCTTTTCACTTCTCTTCTTTTCACAGCTATTTGTAAGGGCTCCCCAGACAGCCATTTTGCTTTTTTGCATTTCTTTTCCATGGGGATGGTCTTGATCCCTGTCTCCTGTACAATGTCACGAACCTCAGTCCATAGCTCATCAGGCACTCTATCTATCATATCTAGTCCTTTAAATCTATTATTACTCACTTCCACTGTATAATCATAAGGGATTTGGTTTAGGTCATACCTGAATGGTCTAGTGGTTTTCCCTACTTTCTTCAATTTAAGTCTGAATTTGGTAATAAGGAGTTCATGATCTGAGCCACAGTCAGCTCCCAGTCCTGTTTTTGCTGACTGTATAGAGCTTCTCCATCTTTGGCTGCAAAGAATATAATCCATCTGATTTCAGTGTTGACCATCTGGTGATGTCTGTGTGTAGAGTCTTCGCTTGTGTTGTTGGAAGAGGGTGTTTGCTATGACCAGTGCATTTTCTTGGCAAAACTCTATTAGTCTTTGCCCTGCTTCATTCTGCATTCCAAGGCCCAATTTGCCTGTTACTCCAGGTGTTTCTTGACTTCCTTCTTTTGCATTCTAGTCCCCTATAATGATAAAGGACATCTTTTTTTGGGTGTTCGTTCTAAAAGATCTCATAGATCTTCATAGAACTGTTCAACTTTAGCTTCTTCAGTGTTCCTGGTTGGGGCATAGTCTTGGATTACTGTGATACTGAATGGTTTGCCTTGGAAACGAACAGAGATCATTCTGTCGTTTTTGAGATTGCATTCAAGTACTGCATTTTGGACTCTTGTTGACCACGATGGCTACTCCATTTCTTCTGAGGGATTCCTGCCCGCAGTAGTAGATATAATGGTCATCTGAGTTAAATCCACCCATTCCAGTTCATTTTAGTTCACTGATTCCTAGAATGTCGACGTTCACTCTTGCCATCTCCTGTTTGACCACTTCCAATTTGCCTTCATTCATGCACCTAACATTCCAGGTTCCTATGCAATATTGCTCTTTACAGTATCAGACCTTGCTTCTATCACCAGTCACATCCACAGCTGTGTATTGTTTTTGCGTTGGTTCCATCCCTTCTTTCTGGAGTTATTTCTCCACTGATCTCCAGTAGCATATTGGGCACCTACTGACCTGGGGAGTTCCTCTTTCAGTATCCTATCATTTTGCCTTTTCATACTGTTCATGGGGTTCTCAAGGCAAGAATACTGAAGTGGTTTGCCATTCCCTTCTCCAGTGGACCACATTCTGTCAGGCCTCTCCACCATGACCCGCCCGTCTTGGGTTGCCCCACAGGGCATGGCTTGGTTTCATTGAGTTAGACAAGGCTGTGGTCCTAGTGTGATTAGATTGAGTAGTTTTCTGTGAGTATGGTTTCAGTGTCTGCCCTCTGATGCCCTCTTGCAACACCTACCATCTTACTTGGGTTTCTCTTACCTTGGACGTGGGGTATCTCTTCATGGCTGCTCCAGCAAAGCACAGCTGCTGCTCCTTACCTTGGCCTCAGGTTGGGGGTAGCTCCTCTTGGCCACTTCTGCGCCGTCACAGCCCGGCACTCACGGCCGCCACCCCTGACCTCGGACGCAGGGTAGCTCCTCTTGGCCGCCGCCCCAGACTTCAGACATGGGGTAGATCCTTTCGTCCATGCTTCTGTGAGGTCCGTCGGAGCCGGCGCGCTTCTGCCGCGTGATCCGTTGCAGCCGGGCTTAACTTCAACTACCTCTTTAAAGGCTACCTGGTTACCATGGTCTGGCTGTTTGTGTTTCTCCCAAAATCCATATGTTGAAATGTTAAGTCCTGGGACTTCCCTGGTGATTCAGTGGCTAACACTCCACGCTCCCAATGCAGGTGGTCCATGTTCAATCTCTGGTCAAGGAACTAGATCCCACATGCTGCAACTAAGAATTCACCTGCCACAGTGAAGATCAGGATCCCGTGCGCTGCAACTAAGACCCAATGGAGCCAAATAAATAAATATTAAAAAAGAAATCTTGACTCCCAATATGAAAGAATTGGGAGGGAGGTAATGAGGGTTGTGGAGTTGATTAAAGAAAGAATCCTGAGCTGAAACTGGAGTCAGGACAGACCATGCATTGCCAACAACTCCAAACAGGAAGAGACCCATGCCTACCTCTCAGACAAGACGATATTGCCTAATTTACTATCCAGCAGTAAGAAGAAAACTTCTCTCCACCAGAGGACAGTCCAGCCAACCAGAGACTGTAGCACCCCAACAGGTAAGAAACCTCCACACTTTGGACTGGACTCCTGGATCCTCCACTGGACTCTGGTTATTATAGCCTTTCCCAAAGATCCCTTTTCCCCTATAAAAGTGAGTTCCTCTTCCTTGTTGTCTGGATTTGCCTGTGGTACACCGTAGTTTCTATATTCCAAATGCAATTCCCCTGGCTTTTCTTAAATCAGCTCAGTTCTGCTGGTAAAATAGCTGACTATTATATTGTTAAAGTTGGCAAGGTAGAGTCCCCGTAAATGGGATTAATGCTGTTATCAGTGAGACCACCCAGTATGTTCTAACCTTTCCCACTATGGGAGGATTTAGTGAGAAGGCTCTAGCTATAAACTAGGAAAAGAGACTCAGCAAAACTCAACCATGCTGGTGCCTTGATCTTAGACTTTCAGATAATTTTGTTTCTAGAAACCTAGATAAACTCTGTTACTAATGCTGAAGCTTCCCTGGTGGCTCAGACAGTAAAATGTCTGCCTGCAATGCGGGAGGCCTGAGTTCAATCTCTGCGTAGGGAAGATCCCTTGGAGAAGGAAATGGCAACCCACTCTATTACTCTTGTCTGGACTGGACTGTAATAATCAAATGGCTGTAATAACCAAAGGGTCCAGTGGAGGATTTAACTAATGCTGAGGATTTAGCTTTCATTGTTGTTGTTCAGTTGCCAAGTCGTGTCCAACCCTTTGTGACCTTTGAACTGTGATAAATAAATTTCTGTGGCTTATAAACTACCCAGTCTATACTATTTTGTTATAACAGCCCAAATGTTAGACAAAGTCTTAGTCACATTTGGGGTCAGAGGTTCAACATATGAATTTATTTATTCTATTCTTTTTCAGATTCTTTCCATTGTAGTTTGTTACAAGATATGGAACCGCATTCCCTGTGCTGTATCTTTATCTGTTTCATATATAGGAGTCTGCATTTGCTAATCCCAGACTCCTAATTTAGCCCTCCCTCCCTTTTGCCTTTGGTAACCATAAGTTGGTTTCCTATGTGAGTTGGTTTCTGTTCTGTAAATACGTTCATTTGTATAATTGCTTTTTAGATTCCACATATGAGTAATGTCATATGATACTTGTCTTTGTCTGACTTACTTCACTTAGTATGATAGTCTCTAGGTCCATCCATATTGCTGCAAATGGCAACGGTTCATTCTTTTTATGACTGAGTAATATTCCATTGTATGTGTGTATTTATATAAGGAGAAGTGGTTGGCAGAGGATGAGATGGTTGGATGGCATCACCAACTCAATGGACATAAATTTGAGCAAACTCTGGGAGATAGTGGAGGACAGAGGGGTCTGGCGTGCTGCAGTCCATGGGGTTGCAAAGAATTGGACACAATTTAGCGACTGAATAATGAACAACAGTATACATATCATATCATCTTTATTAATTTATCTGTCGATGGACACTTAGGTTGTTTCCAGGTCTTAGCTATTGTAAATAGTGCTGCTATGAACATGGGCTGCATGTGTCTTTTCAAATTAGAGTTTTCTCCTTATATAAGCCCAGGAGTGGGATTGCTGGGTCATATGGTAACTTCATTTTTAGTTTTTTAAGGAAACTCCACACCATTTTCCACAGTGGCTGCACCAATTTATATCCCCACTAACAGTGTAGGAGGCTTCCTTTTTCTCCATGCACTGTCCAACTTTTATTATTTGTAGACTTATTTTTAATGATGACAATTAAATTAGCTTTATGGTAGGTATTGATATCTGGTTAAGTATGGCAAGTTCCTTTCCTGGTTCTTCCTTAGAAATGTCCTGACTTTTAAAAGGTTAAGTGATTATTTTCTGGCTGCAATGGGTCTTCATAGCTGCATGGGCTTTTCTCTACTTGCAACAACAACAACAATGTATTTTCATAGAATTTTATAATTTTATGCATGAAGATGTTACATCCGTTTGGTTAAAATTTCCTAGTTACTATTTGTGCTGGATTGATTAGTGATCTTTCCCCAAATTCATATCCTCTCTGACCCTCAGAATGTGACTGTGTTGAAAACAGGTCTTTGCAGATGTAATGAGGCAAGATGAGATCTTACCGGCCTAGGGTGGGCCCTCAGTCCACGATGTGTGTCCAGTGCGAAGGCCAAGCAAAGACACAGAAACACTGGGAAGGTGGCCACGTGACAACAGAGGCAGAGATGGGGCCGAGGCAGCCACAAGTCAAGGGAGGCCACAGAGTGCCAGTGTCACCAGAAGCTGAGGGGCACGGAGGGATTCTCTCCTAGATCCTTCGGAGGGAGCATGGCCCTGCCAGCATCTTTACTTCTGATTTATACCTTGCAGAACTGTGAGAGAATCATTGACTATTCTTATTACTATTTGAAATTGATTAACTAATTTTTGGCTGTGGCGAGTCTTCATTGCTGCACGTGAGCTTTTTCTCTAAGTGCATGCACAGGCTCCCCATGCAGTGGCTGCTCTTGAGGCAGAGCATGGGCTCTAGGGCGCTCAGGCTTCAGTAGTTGGGTCACGTGCACTCAGCAGTTATGCCTCCTGGGCTCTAGAGCACAGGCTCAAACCCGTGGTGCACCGGCTTAGCCGCTTCAAGGCATGTGGGGTCTTCCCGGGTCACAGATAGAACCCGAGACTCCTGCGTTGGCAGGCAGACTCTTCACCACTGAGCCACCAGGGAAGCCCCAATCTGTACTATTCTAAGCCACTCAGTTTGTGGCAATTATGGTATCCAAAGGAAAATAATATATTGTTAAAAATGGTTTTGAATAAGCATGTGGGACCTTATCAAATCTGAAAGGTTTTTCACAGCAAAGGAAACCATAAGCAAAATGAAAAGGCAACTTATAGACTGGGAGAAAATATTCACAAATGAAATGGCTGTCAGGGATTGATTTCCAAAATATACAGATAGCTCATGCAGCTCAATATCAGAAAATCAAACAACCCAAGCAAAACATGGGTAGAAGACATAGATATGTCTGCAAAGGAGACATACAGGTGGCCAACAGGTACATGAAAAGATGCTCAACATCCCTAATTGCTGGAGAAATGCAAATCAAAACTACAATGAGGTATCACTCTATGCCAGTCAGAATGGCCATCATCTAAAGATCTATAAACAATAAATGCTGGAGAGAGGGTCGAGATAAGGGAAAACTCCTACCTTGTTAGTGGGAGTGTAAATTGGTGCAGCCACTGGTGGCTCAGACGGTAAAGCGTCTGCCTGCAATGCGGGAGACCTGGGTTCGATTCCTGGGTTGGGAAGATCCCCTGGAGAAGGAAAGGGCAATCCACTCCAGCACTCTTGCCTTGGAAAATCCCATGGACAGAGGAGCCTGATAGGCTACAGTCCATGGGGTCGCAAAGAGTCGGACACGACTGAGCGACTTCACTCACTCACTCGTAGTCCAGCAATCCCATTCCTGGTGTACATAAATAGACAACTCTAATTAAAAAAGATACTTGTACCTCAGTGCCCATAGAAGCACTATTTAAAATAGCCAGGACATGGAAGTAACCTAAATGCCCAACAACAGATGAAGGGATAACAAAGATATGGTACAATATATAAAATAGGTAGCCAAGGGGAATTTGCTGTCTGGCTCAGGAAACTCAGACAGGGGCTCTGTATCAACCTAGAGGGGTGGGATGGGGAGGGAGGTGGGAGGGGGGTTCAAGAGGGAGGGGATGTATGTATACCTATGACTGGTTCATATCGAGGTTTGACAGAAAACAGCAAAATTCTGTAAAGCAATTATCCTTCAATAAAAAAATAAATTAAACAAGAAAGAAAAGAGAAAACCAAAAAAAGATGTGGTTCGTATATACAGTGAAACATGACCAGCTATAAAAAAATAAAGGAAGAATGCCATTTGCAGCAACATGGTTGCAACTAGAGATGATCATACTGAGTGAAACAAATCAGACAGAGAAAGACAAATATCACTTATATGTGGAATCTAAAAAATCTAAAAAATAATATAACTGCATTTATTTATGAAACAGAAACAGACTCACAGACATAGAAAACCAACATAGACACAGAAAACCAAAGGGAAAATGTGGCGAGAGGAGAGGGACAAATTACGAGTGTGGGATTAACAGATACACACCACTACATATACAATATATACACAATATATTGTATAGTACAAGCAACTATTTTTAATAACTTATAGTGGGAAATAATCTGAAAAAGTTATATATAACTGAATCACTTTGCTGTACATCTGAAGCTAACAGTATTATAAATCAATTATACTTGAATAAAAAATTTTAAAAACTGTTTTTGGATTTTTTTTTTTACACACAATACCTTTCAGAAAATATATTTCTTTGAGAATTCCCCAGCTGTCCAGTAGTTATGGCCCCACAGTTTTCACTGCCGAGGGCTTGCATTCAAGATCCCACAAGCCATGCAGCGTGGCCAAAAAAGAGAAAAAAGAAAAGAAAGTATATTTTCTCTTTGTTCGTGGTGAATAGAAACACTACTTACTTTTAAATACTGATTTTGTTTCTAGAAAACTTGAAAACTTGCTACTTGCTAAGTACTAAACTCTACTACTAATGCTGATAATTTATCTCTAGACTCTTTCAAATCTATGATGTCTTAAAAACATTTCATCAGATTGTAATGATAATAGCTGCGGTGGTTTTAATGTGTCCACAAATTCCTTGCTATTTCCCTTGCTGAGGAGTGGAACTTTTTTTTCTGGCCGTGCCATGTAGCTTGTGCGATCTTAATTCCCTGACCAGGGATTGAACCCCAGCCCACAGTAAGGGAAGCTCTGAGTCCTAACCACTGGACCATAAGGGAATTCCCCAGAGGTGAAACTTGATTCCCCTTTCCTTGGAATGTTGTTGTGGCCTGTTGCTGACAGAGCAAAGCAGAACCGATGGTATATTTCACTTGTGATTCTGAGTTGTCAAAAGACTGGAGCTTTGGGGGAATTTCTGGCAATCCAGGGTTAGGACTCTGTGCTCTGACTGCTCAGGTGTTGTTATTGTTCTGTCGCTAAGACCTGTTTGATTCTTTGCAACCCCATGGACTGCAGCATGCCAGGCTTCCCTGTCCTTCACCATTTCCTGGAGTTTACTCTTACTCATGTCCATTGAGTCAATGATGCCATTCAACCATCTCACCCTCTGTCGCCCCCTTCTCCTGCCTTCAATCTTTCCCAGCATCAGGGTCTTTTCCAATGAACTGGCTCTTCACATCAGGTGGACCAAGTATTGGAGTTTCAGCTTCAGCATCAGTTCTTCCAAAGAATATTCAGGATTGATTTCTTTTAGGATGGACTAGTTTGATCTCCTTGGGTTCCATCCCTGGTTGGGGAACTAAGATCCCAGGAGTTCCCGAGGTGCTGTTACAAACAAATAAAAGACTGCAATTTTCACCTGTGCTTTCTCCTTGTCTCTCGGGGATCACTCCCTTTGGGGGAAACCTGCTGTCTCGGAGTTGGTAAAAGACCATTGATTACAAGTTCCATTCAGGAAAGGGAAGAACGTTCAGCACACAGCCACCAGAGTCCACAGGAGGAGGGCAAAGCCCCAGCTCAGCCATCAAGTGCCTCCTGCTTTGCTGTGTAAGAGGACCTATGCAGGGAGGCTCTTCCTTGTCTTTTGCCTTCTCAGGCCACAGATGAAATACACCCTGGGGGAGTGCACCCTTTTGGGGGGTAATGTAGCTTTGGAAGCCTGCTGCTTGCTGCTGCAAGTGCCAGACTCAGGAGTTCCTCCAGGGTTTAGCACACCTGGTCTGGAATTTCTTTGGCGATGTCATGTCTTCAATACCCAAGGATGCTTCCTGTTTACTTCCAGTCAGGTCAATTCTAATGGGAAGGTAATCACAGACAAAAATCTCATGAAGACGCTTGGGTTTTGTTTAGGGGTCTCTGTGCCCTGTCCCTCCCGACTCTTTCAGCCCCCTGATGTCTGTGTGAAGCAGTGGCCTTGATAGGAAGGAGACAGTAATCCTTTGGTCTTTGTTGCTTGGCAGGCATTCACCATCTGGGGAAGCACCTTTAAAGGAGACACTTGAAAAAAATCTTGGGGCCTCGGTCTCATCTCATCTGGAAGACAACTTCTTCTGGAGCCATCTCTTATAGCTGTTTCAGGTTGGGGTGCAGAAATCCTTGCCCTTGTCCACCCCAAATGACAGTGGTGGTGGCCTCCTAGACCTCCTTCAAGGAAGCTATTCTGGAACCACAGCTTAGCTTTCTCCACCATACTGTTCACGGGGCTTCCCCAGTGGCTCAGTGGTGAAGAGTCCACCTACCAAGCAGGAGACTCAAGTTTGATCCCTGGGCTGGGAAGATTCCCTGGAGGAGGAAATGGTAACCCATTCCATTTTTTTTTAACTTTTAAAAAATTTTATTTATTTTTAATTGGAGGATGATTGGGGCTTCCATGGTGGCTCAGATGGTAAGGAATCTGCCTGTAGTACAGGAGACTGGGGTTCCATACCTGGGTTGGAAAGATCCCCTGGAGAAGGGAATGGCTACCCACTCCAGTATTCCTGCCTGGAGAACCCCATGGACAGAGGAGCCTGGCTACAGTTCATGAGGCCACAAAGAGTCAGACGTGACAGAGCTACTAACGCGCTCACTCTCTGCTTTGCCATAATGTGCTGGTCTCTGCCGTACGCCAACATGAATCAGCCACAGGCGTACATATGTCCCCTGCGTCCTGAACCTCCCTCCCACTTCCCACTCCAACCCGTGCCAGTATTCTTGCCTGGGAAGTCCCAGGGACAGAGGAGCCTGGCAGGCTACAGTCCATGGGGCCCCAAAGAGTTGGGGCATGACTTAGTGACTAAACAATAGGGTTCACACCAAGGGCATACCCTCCTTCCTGAGGGAGGCAGAGTTCAGGACTGCCTGTCACCCCTGTTTCTCCTGTGGATGATCCAAGTAGATGTCAGTCCCGGGTGCTATTCGTCTGACAAGTTTCCCACAAAGCTCTCCTCCCCCAAACCCTCTCCTGGGCTTGTCGGAGCTGGTGAGCCACAGCTTGCATGTACCTGGCTACCCCCACCCCCACCCCCACCTTGCCCCTGGCTGGACTGTCCACGGAGAATTGTGCCAGCTCTGTACTCAGGCCCATGGAGGGAAAGCTGCTCAGTTCCCTGTGTCCTCGTGTGTGCCCCTCCCCTGGCTGTGGCTACACTGCTGCTATCTTCCCCGTCTAATGGGACAGACATGCCTTTGGAGTGCTTGCTGCTCATCTGACAGTCGTCTTCCTTTGTCATCCTCCAAGCCCCCTCCCCCACTGCCCTGGATCCCCCACTCACTGCAGGTTTCCCACCTGGCCCTGGCCCTCTTGCCCACCCCATACCCTGCCACCATCATCCTAGCTGAGTTCCATGCTCACACAGCCACCATCCCACACCTGGGGCCCCAGGTCCTCAGTCTCTTCGTATCCAATAAGCAGTTCCCACTAGCTCAGGGCATTGTCCAAAAAAAAAAAAAAAACCCAACCCAGCAAAAACTCTCTCTTTCTTTCCTTTGTAGCTGTTTGCTCTCCCCAAGGCAAATCCATCCTCCCCCTTCCAGGCAGCAGATAAACATATTTTCACCATCTTCCAAAAACAATGGGGATTTGTTATCTGCTTAACGCTGTGGCCAGAAAAATCTAAGTCCAAACAGGGCTTGCTTCTGTCACTCACTCCTAAGCGTGACTTAAGGCTTGGTACTGCCCCCAAACCTGCTTAGTACCTGCTCAGTCCTTTCTGATCACAACCCTGTCCTTTCCACCATTTCCACTATAGTGTCATTTTACCTTATTTATTTGACTGCCTTGGGTCTTAGTTGGGACACTTGGGATCTTGGTTGCCTCACGCAGGATCTTTCGTTGTGGTGCAAGGACTCAGTAGTTGCGGTGAGCAGGCATTTGGGATTTTAGTTCCCCCACCAGAGAACAAACCCATGTCCCCTGCATTGCAAGCCAGATTCTTAACCACTGGACCACCAGGGAAGTCCCCACCAGCACCCTTTTTAAACCTCACCAGGCCCTCAGCTCACTTAAACAGCTTTCTCCCCTGCTCATCCACTTAGTGTGCATGGTCATGGTTGAAATAACACCCTTGTCGTAACCCCAACCTCTTACTCCCCTTTTCTCTTTTCGCCCTTCACTTCTCTCTGTTGAAAAATGCAGCCCTCGACTGGATGTTGGAACCATCACCAGTGGGGCTGCAGGAAAGCCCAAGGCTTGGGGGGAGGGGGGGAGTCCAGTCTCAGCTGTTACACGTGGTAAAGAAACTTTGTTTGAAGAGTCAAAGAATATGGATGAGTCTGGCAATAACAGAATGGAGGATTTTATGAGTCACAGAGAGCTTGAAGGAAGAAGGAATGGGGATATAAATCAGGAGAAAAGAGCTACAGAGAAAGGGAAATAGAAAGGATCAGGGGTGGGGCTTACTTTCAGCAGCAGCAGAAGCAAGCCCTGTTTGGACTTAGATTTTTCTGGCCACAGCATTAAGCAGATAACAAATCCCCACTTGTTTCTGGAAGATGGTGAAAACTCATGTTTATCTGCTGCCTGGGAGGGGGAGGATGGATTTTCCTTGGTGTCATTAGAGAGCAGAGGAGAGCAAACAGCTACAAAGGAAAGAAAGAGAAAGATAATTTTTTTTTTCTGGACAATGCCCTGAGCTAGTGGGAGATGTGAGGATAAGTGAATACACAGGCCTCAGAGAGAAGGACAAGGCTTTCATAAAAACACAGGAAAGGAAAATAATGAAAGTATCAGTCATCTCAGTCTAGACTGTGTCATCCTAACAATTTCCAAATCTCAGTGGCTTAAAACAAGCAAAGTTTTTCCTTATTTGTGTGACATGTTCATCATTGGCTGGCAAGGAACACAGGCTGACCGTCGACCACCATCTGGAAAGTTGTGTCCCTGAGCCAGAAGAAAGAGTTCTGGAGGGTCTCATGTTGGAGAATTTGGCTTGGATGTTTCCCTCACAACTCTCACACACACACACACATACACACCCTCACAACTCACACACACACACACAGCCCGACATAACTGTCAGGGGCCAGATGCACGCAAGGTGAAGAACTGGAATGTATTTCAACAGTACTCAGGACCTCTATGCATCTTTACCTCAGATGAGCTTTATGCCAAAGAATTTATGTTTTCTAATTGTGGTGCTGGAGAAGACTCTTGAGAGTCCCTTGGACAACAAGATCAAAACAGTCAATCCTAAAGGAAATCAACCCTGAACATTTATAGGAAGGACTGATGCTGAAGCTAACTCCAATACTTTGTCCACCTGATGTGAAGAGCCGATTTACTGGAAAAGACCCTGCTGCTGGGAAAGGGTGAGGGTAAAAGAAGAGGGCAGCAGAGGATGAGATGGCATCATTGACTCAATGAACATGAATCTGAACAAACTCTGGGAGGTAGTGGAGGACAGCGGAGCTTGGAGTGCTGCTGTTCATGGAGTCGCAGAGTTGGACATGACTGAGCAACTGAATGACAAAAGGGAGTCACACAGAAACCTGGGGCTGGAAACCTCAGACAAGCCATTACTTGCCCAAGATCACAGAGAGCGGCAGCGGGCTGACTGGGAGCCAGGTCTCCTGTCCTCCAGCCCCTGGATTCCGAGCTTTTATCTTTGGCAAGGTTAGAAACACCTGACCCACCTTCCTTCACCTGGAGTCAGACTTTCACTCATGCTCCCCACACACCCTGCCTCAGAGTTGACAGTGTCCTTGGCTATTGCCAGTACTTCTGTAGTGTCCACTAGAATTAAATTTTCTTTCCTCCCTGGGGCCATCTCAGCTGATGAAACCAGATGTCAAAGCCTCTGTAGCACGACTTTTTGATCTCCCCAGCCTGACTGTGATCAAGTAGGACCAGCAGACTTTGAACATTCTGCACCTCTCATCAGATGTTCTATTACGAAATAACCATGTTTATCTCCTTCTGAATGCCTCTCCAGACCCCATGCTCCCACAGCCCTCATGCTTCTTTCTGTAATAGCACTTTGATACAAAAGGTCACTGGTCACATCTGAGTAAAGATAGGTTCCAGCTTCAGTGGGCCTCTGCAAACAGGAACCTGTCCAAGGACCCCAACAAGCCTTTTTGCACAGCTGTCTATGACCTACCTCTGAACAGCCTGGGGCCCAGGACGGACATATGGATCCATGGTAAAAATTCTGGCAACCCTAGTTAGACTGAGTCTAACATTATACAGCCCTATCAGACTGCCCGTCAGGATGGCTTCTTACCATTCTTTGCTTAGAAAAAGCAAGACTGAATTGCTCCAGTTGCTAGCAAGCCAGGACTGATTTCAGCAACCGGAGAAATTGGGAATTATTAGCTGCACTCTGTTAGTGAAATCACAAGAAAGACGAGTTAAGGATTGAAAATAATCTAGGACAATTCTCAAACTTCTGGGTATGTAAGAAACCACCTCTGACTTCATAGTTCAGTGAACAAAATCCAGTCTTTAAAAAAAGAATGCAGGCCTGGACGTTTGGCTAGGGTTAACTGCCAAACTAGTTTTAGGTGGAAAAAGAGTCAAAGGACAGTCATAGATCAGTGTGTTCCTATTTACGCAAAATAAAAAGGTTGGAGAGCTATATATGTATATGTTCAGACACACACATTTGGAAGGCTACACAAGACCCTGATGCTGGGAAAGAAGGCACTGAAGGAGAAGGGGCCGACAGAGGACGAGATGGTTGGATGGCACCACTGACTCAATGGACATGAGTTTGAGCAAGCTCTGGGAGTTGGTGATGGACAGGGAAGCCTGACGTGCTGCTGTCCATGGGGTTGCAAAGAGTTGGACATGACCGAGTGACTGAACTGAACTGAACTGACTGATAAAAGACACTAGTGAATGGTCATCTTCAAGGGGAACTGTGAAGCTAAGGAGAGGGTCACTTTTCTTTTGAATTCTGGGCCATTTATATTACCTCTTTTAAAAATAAATCACCAAATACAATGTGATATCCTGACAGAAAAAAGCGTTAGTGGGAAACCAGTCAAATGAGAATGAGGTGTAGTCTAGTTAGCAGTACTGTACAGCATTAACGTCCTAGTTCTGGCAAATGCACCGAATGCAGATTTTTGGCGACTTTTTCCTGGTTCTCCATTCATCATGCCCACGCTTCCCCACTCCTAGAACTCTGCCTTTTTCCCATGCTATTCCGTGTGTGTGGGATGTTCTCATTGTCTCCTCCTTGGACACTGCACCCATCCTTCAAGGCCAAGTTCACCAGTTACTTGCTCTGAAGTGCTTTCCTCACCTTCCTTCCCTCAGTGCTCTAAGGCACTGTATCTGGCTATGACCCTTGGTTTACTAATGTTTCATACTTGCCATCAACTGGATTCCCCAGGAATGAGACTTTAAGGTGAAGACTGGAGCGCGGCTAAGTTCTGCAGGATGCAGAATCGTGGGTACTGAGGGTTGGAGGGCCGACTGTGCGGTCACCTAACAAGGACCTTGAGTAGCCCCGGATTTGGACCTGCGGGAAGGTGGGGGCCCTAGAACCACCCCCTCCACCCGCTAGAGTGACAACTGCACTCTTGTGTGTCACACGCAGCGATGAAACTTCCCTATGAACCAGGCTTACTGAGAGCCTCAAAAACCGTAAGCGATGATAACATTAAATTTCATTCTTAAAGAAACAAAACTTCTTAGTCAATAATCTTTCAGGTCTTTTGTCTTTCCAAGCAAATGAATACTTTTATTAACATGGTAAATTTTTTTTAAACACACGGTAGGGTTTTGACCTCAAATGCTTGTCAGGTCTGCTACTGAAATGAACTTACAGCTAGACAATTTACGAATCTTGAAGATACCTAGTCCCTGTCCAGTTTAGGGTCCAAAACAGCCCTTGCTTTTCTTCCCCAGACCCTTAAGGACCTTTGCAAATATCGCTTTCATGTCCAGAACCCCCTGAAATGTATCAGGGTATCACAACCATTACAGAGAATACGGAGACCTAGCTTGTGTCCTATTCTAGGTTCCGTGTCACATAAAGCTGAGTTACCTTTTCTGAACGAGCTGACCAGACAGGTTACATCAGACGGTGTGCCGCATAAAACTTAAAACTTTGAACAAAATACATTTCTCCTCCTTTGGTCTCACACAGAAATCAAAGTCCCCAAACATAATATCATCCTCCAGCCCTTCTTCTGGTTCATCAGTCCCAGCCAGATCAGCTCCAGTCACATTCCCAGTTGAAGTCTGGTCCCTTCTTCAGCTTCTTCAGCGATCGCTGCATGGACTCATCTTCCAGAAATAATGTAGTTCCTTCAGGACCTTCAGAGCCGGAGAACCCCAACTCTTGAGTCTCATCTGTCACACACAGACCCAAAGTTCCAGGGAGCTATCAGGTCACGCAAGAAACAGCAAAGCACCTCAAAACTTAGGAACAACGAAAGCCCAGGAACAAATGTGGCTGCTGCAAGAGCTTACAATCTAGGCCCTAACTCTTGTGAGTGCATTTTCCAAATAAAAGATACCTCCCAAACAAAAACATTTAACAGTCAAAACTGAAATTGAGGTCATTAACCACAGACCATAGCAGAAACGTAGTGTGAGAACAGAGTATAGACAGAAGGGGTGGGGGGGGTGGGGAGAAAGAAAGAGAAAACAAAAGGCTCTCTGGTTTCAGCTTCTCCAGGGTGTCAGCCAATCTCCATCAGTTGACCAGAATCCATTGGCTGTACATCTAAAGTGAAAATGGGAGAAACTCACCATTAACAGGTTAATCCGAAGTGGGGAAAAAAACAACCTAATAACATTACGAATTCAGCCTCGCAGGAAACCATCTCTTCCGGAGGCCATTTGACTCCTTCCAGCAAAATCTGGGACCGTCCAATAATGGCCTTCTCTCTGCTAATTCTGTTATCTCTGTCCCCGTCTGCTTGATGGCCTATACTGTGATTTTTGTTGTTTATTACCCTAGCGGTTATCCTAATAACCGTGATTTTAACTTTCAACCACTTACTAAGTCAAAACCAACCAACCGGCTTTCCCCCTATTTGCCAATTTAAGAGTAAACAAACGGTACGCCCTAACAACTCCTAACGTAAAAACTTGAGTAGAATTCTGTTCTCTTCTCCCAACTCCCACCCGCCGGGCATCCCCTGTAAACAAACGTCCCCGAGGCCGACCCAACCGTCGGGCAACCGCAGGGACCCCCGTGCCGCCCCCACCCCCCGCCTTACCGCCGACCCTCCTTCAGGACGACTCGCTCTTCTCTATCCGCCGCACCAGCTCCACCAGCATCTCTGCCATCTTCGCGATCTCCTTGGCCTTCTCCTCCGCCTTCTCGCACCGTTTGGTCCCCCGGCCCTCGACTCCGTCGTCCGGATTCTGCAGATGGTTGAGCGCGCTCTCCTCCGAGGCCTCCACCTGCGTCTTTATCTGGATGAGCATATTGTCCATCTCCCACAGCTTGCTCCGGTTCCGCAGGTAGGCCCGCCCGTGCTCGCGGGAGAGTGCCGCGATGTCCTCGCGCATCTCGTTGATGACCGGCAGCAGGAACTGCTCGAAGTCCTCCTCGGGCTCCAGCACCTCCACCTCCTCCGGTTCCGCCAGCTCCACGATGTCCAAGGGCCGCATCTTCCCCGCTCTTCCCGAACCACAGGACGCGAGGCGGCTGCAGAGAGAAAATGGAGACCCGCGGGGCTTATCAACACACTTCCAGAATATTCTTTAAAACTTTCACCCCTTTTAAACTTTTCGCCTCACAGAAGCCACGGAAGACGAGCGACTTACGAGCAGAGAAGCGGAGGACAAAATGGAGGCTCAGCCGTCAACCAGCGCGCTGCGTGTTGCGGCCCCTTTCACGACACCGCCGTGCCTCTTTACGGTCACGCCGCTGGTGGAACTAGCTGCGGGCTCGCGCACGTCAGTAGAGGGCGACGCAACTCGCTTTACTGCGGCCTCCCGCGCGCACATCCAAGCTCTCTCTACCCCTTCGCCTCCGGGCTGCGTCCTTCTGTTACACACGGACGCGCGGACGCACACGCACGAGCTCCCTTCTCTCCCTCCCCCTTCCCCCCGTGCGGCCCGCCGCTGCTAACCCACGCAGTGTGCACGTGGGCTCTCGGCTTCTCCCCACCGTTACCCTCGCGCTGCGCTCGCCTCCGCAGCCCACGCAGGGGCAGGCAACACTCCCTCTTGTCTCGCTCCGCTTTCATCCCCAAACCTCCATCCGGCAGCTACGCTGGCTTTGGGCCTGGGTCCAAAGTGTGTCTCCTGAAGGGGGTGGTGGGGGTGGTGTGTGTGTGTGTGTGTGTGTGTGTGTGTGTGTGTGTGTGTCACTCTTTTGTGACCCCCCCCCCCCTTTGGACTGGTGGTGGGGGTGGGGTGTGTGTGTGTGCGTGTGTGTGTGTGTGTGTGTGTGGTGGTTATTGTTGATCGGGAAGATCTCCTGGAGAAGGAAATGGCAACCCACTACAATATTCTTGCCTGGAAAATCCCATGGACAGAGGAGCCTGGTAGACAACAGTCCAAAGAGTCGGACACGACTGAGCGACTTCACTTTCCTTTGGACTGTAGCCCGCAAGGTTCCTCTGTCCATGGACTTCTCCAGGCAGGAATACTGGAGTGGGTTGCCATTCCCTTCTCCAGGGGATCCTCCTGACCCAGGGATTGAAACCCGGTCTCCTGCATTGCAGGCTGGTTCTTTACTGTCTGAGCCACCAGGAAGTCCCTTTTATTCATAATTGCTAAAATTTGGAAGTGACCAAGATAGCCAACATCCGCTGTATCATTGCAAAAGCAGGAGAGTTCCAGAAAAAACATCTATTTCTGCTTTATTGACTATGCAAAAGCCTTTGACTGTGTGGATCACAATAAACTGGAAAATTCTGAAAGAGATGGGAATGCCTGACCACCTGACCTGCCTCTTGAGAAACCTAAATACAGGTCAGGAAGCAAACAGTTAGGACTGGACATAGAACAACAGACTGGTTCCAAATAGGAAAAGGAGTACGTCAAGGCTGTATATTGTCACCCCGCTTATTTAACTTCTGTGCAGAGTACATCATGAGAAACGCTGGGCTGGAAGAAGCACAAGCTGAAATCAAGCCGGAATCAAGCTGGGAGAAATATCAATAAACCTCAGATATGCAGATGACACCACCCTTATGGCAGAAAGTGAAGAGGAACTAAGAGCCTCTTGATGAAGGTGAAAGAGGACAGTGAAAAAGTTGGCTTAAAGCTCGACATTCAGAAAACGAAGATCATGGCATCTGGTCCCATCACTTCATGGGAAATAGATGGGGAAACAGTGGAAACAGTGTCAGACTTTATTTTTTGGGGGCTCCAAAATCACTGCAGATGGTGACTGCAGCCATAAAATCAAGACGCTTACTCCTTGGAAGGAAAGTTATGACCAACCTAGATAGTATATTGAAAAGCAGAGACATTACTTTGCCAACAAAGGTGCGTCTAGTCAAGGCTATGGTTTTTCCAATGATCATGTATGGATGTGAGAGTTGGACTGTGAAGAAGGCTGAGTGCCGAAGAATTGATGCTTTTGAAGTGTGGTGTTGGAGAAGACTCTTGAGAGTCCCTTGGACTGCAAGGAGATACAACCAGTGCATTCTGAAGATCAGCCCTGGGATTTCTTTGGAAGGAATGTTGCTAAAGCTGAAACCCCAGTAGTTTGGCCACCTCATGCGATGAGTTGACTCATTGGAAAAGACTCTGATGCTGGGAGGGATTGCATACAGGAGGAGAAGGGGATGACAGAGGATGAGATGGTTGCATGGCATCACTGACTCGATGGACATGGTCTATTTTAAAATACAAATTTATTTATTTTAATTGGAGGTTAATTACTTTACAATATTGTATCGGTTTTGCCATACATCAACATGAATCCGCAAAGAGTATACACGTGTTCCTCATCCTGAACCTCCCTCCCACCTCCCTCCCCATACCATCCCTCTGGGTTATCCCAGTGCACCAGTTCCAAGCGTCTTGTATCATGCATCAAACCTGGACTGGTGATTCGTTTCATATATGATATTATACATGTTTCAATGCATTCTCCCAAATCATCCCGCCCTCTCCCTCTCCCACAGAGTTGAAAAGACTGTTCTGTACATCTGTGTCTCTTTTGCTGTCTCGCATACAAGGTTATCGCTACCATCTTTCTAAATTCCATTTTTATGCATTAGTATACTGTATTGGTGTTTTTCTTTCTGGCTTACTTCACTCTGTATAATAGGCTCCAGTTTCATCCACCTCATTAGAACTGGTTCAAATGTATTCTTTTTAATGGGTGAGTAATACTGCATTGTGTATATGTACCACAGCTTTCTTATCCATTCGTCTGCTGATGGACATCTAGGTTGCTTCCATGTGTGGCTATTATAAACAGTGCTGCGATGAACATTGGGGTACACGTGTCTCTTTCAATTCTGGTTTCATTGGTGTGTGTGCCCAGTAGTGGAACTGCTGGGTCATAAGGTGGTTCTAAATAAGGAGTTCATGATCTGAGCCACAGTCAGCTCTTGGTCTTGTATTTGTTGACTGTATAGAGCTTCTCCATCTTTGGCTGCAAAGAATATAATCAATCTGATTTCAGTGTTGACCATCTGGTGATGTCCATGTGTAGAGTCTTCTCTTGTGTTGTTGGAAGACAGTGTTTGCTATGACCAGCACATTTTCTTGCCAAAACTCTATTAGTCTTTGCCGTACTTCATTAGACATTCCAAGGACAAATTTTCCTGTTACTCCAGGTGTTTCTTGACTTCCTACTTTTGCATTCCAGTCCCCTATAATGAAAAGGACATCTTTTTTGGGTGTTCGTTCTAAAAGGTCTTGTAGGTCTTCATAGAACCATTCAAATTCAGCTTCTTCAGCGTTACTGATTGGGGCATAGACTTGGATAACAGTGATATTGAATGATTTGCCTTGGAAACGAACAGAGATCATTCTGCGTTTTTGAGATTGCATCCAAGTACTGCATTTCAGACTCTTTTGTTGACCATGATGGCTACAAGGTGATGATTCTACACATGGACATCACCAGATGGTCAACACCGAAATCAGATTGATTATATTCTTTGCAGCCAAAGATGGAGAAGCTCTATACAGTCAACAAAAACAAGACCAGGGGCTGACTGTGGCTCAGATCATGAACTCCTTATTACCAAATTCAGATTTAAATTGAAGAAAGTAGGGAAAACTGCTAGACCATTCAGGTATGACCTCAACCAAATCCCTTATGATTATACAGTGGAAGTGAGAAACAGATTTAAGGGCCTAGATCTGATAGATAGAGTGCCTGATGAACTATGGAATGAGGTTCATGGCATTGTACAGGAGACAGGGATCAAGACCATCCCCGTGGAAAAGAAATGCAAACAAGCAAAATGGCTGTCTGGGGAGGCCTTACAAATAGCTGTGAAAAGAAGAGAGGCAAAAAGCCAAGGAGAAAAGGAAAGATATAAGCATCTGAATGCAGAGTTCCAAAGAATAGCAAGAAGAGATAAGAAAGCCTTCTTCAGTGATCAATGCAAAGAAATAGAGGAAAACAACAGAATGGGAAAGACTAGAGATCTCTTCAAGAAAATTAGAGATACCAGGGGAGTATTTCATGCAAAGATGGGCTCGATAAAGGGCAGAAATGGTATGGACCTAACAGAAGCAGCAGATATTAAGAAGAGGTGGCAAGAATACACGGAAGAACTGTACAAAAAAGATCTTCACGACCAATATAATCACGATGGTGTAATCACTCATCTAGAGCCAGACATCCTGGAATGTGAAGTAAAGTGGGCCTTAGAAAGCATCACTACGAACAAAGCTAGTGGAGGCAATGGAATTCCAGTTGAGATATTTCAAACCCTGAAAGATGATGCTGTGAAAGTGCTGCACTCAACATGCCAGCAAATTTGGAAAACTCAGCAGTGGCCACAGGACTGGAAAAGGTCCGTTTTCATTCCAGTCCCAAAGAAAGGCAATGCCAAAGAATGCTCAAACTATCACACAATTGCACTCATCTCACATGCTAGTAAAGTAATGCTCAAAATTCTCCAAGCCAGGCTTCAGCAATACGTGAACCGTGAACTTCCTGATGTTCAAGCTGGTTTTAGAAAAGGCAGAGGAACCAGAGATCAAATTGCCAACATCTGCTGGATCACCGAAAAAGCAAGAGAGTTGCAGAAAATCATCTGTTTCTGCTTTATTGACTATGCCAAAGCCTTTGACTGTGTGGGTCACAATAAACTGTAGAAAATTCTAAAAGAGATGGGAATACCAGATCACCTAACCTGCCTCTTGAGAAATCTGTATGCAGGTCAGGAAGCAACAGTTAGAACTGGACATGGAACAACAGCCTGGTTCCAAATAGGAAAAAGAGTACATCAAGGCTGTATATTGTCACCCTGCTTCTTTAACTTCTATGCAGAGTACATCATAAGCAACGCTGGGCTGGAAGAAACACAAGCTGTAATCAAGATTGCCGGGAGAAATATCGACAACCTCAGATATGCAGATGACACCACCCTTATGGCAGAAAGTGAAGAGGAGCTAAAAAGCCTCTTGATGAAAGTGAAAGAGGAGAGTGAAAAAGTTGGCTTAAAGCTCACCATTCAGAAAACGAAGATCATGGCATCCGGTCCCATCACTTCATGGGAAATAGATGGGGAAACAGTGGAAACAGTGTCAGACTTTATTTTGGGGGGCTCCAAAATCACTGCAGATGGCGACTGCAGCCATGAAATCAAAAGACGCTTACTCCTTGGAAGAAAAGTTATGAGCAACCTAGATAGTACATTCAAAAGCAGAGGCATTACTTTGCCGACTAAGGTCTGTCTAGTCAAGGCTATGGTTTTCCCTGTGGTCATGTATGGATGTAAGAGTTGGACTGTGAAGAAGGCTGAGCACCGAAGAATTGATGCTTTTGAAGTGTGGTGTTGGAGAAGACTCTTGAGAGTCCCTTGGCCTGCAAGGAGATCCAACCAGTGCATTCTGAAGGAGATCAACCCTGGGATTTGTTTGGAAGGAATGATGCTAAAGCTGAAGCTCCAGTACTTTGGGCAGCTCATGCGAAGAGTTGACTCAATGGAAAAGACTCTGATTCTGGGAGGGATTGGGGGCAGGAGGAGAAGGGGACGACCGAGGATGAGATGGCTGGATGACATCACGGACTCGATGGACGTGAGTCTGAGTGAACTCCGGGAGATGGTAGGGACAGGGAGGCCTGGCTTGGTGCGATTCATGGGGTTGCAAAGAGTCGGACACGACTGAGCGACTGAACTGAACTGAACTGAACTGAACCTCTGTTTTTCAGTCTTATTCTTACAGTAGCCTCAAGACTTCTCCATCCATACAGCATCAATGATAAAACATCTAGGTTAATGGTGAAAGATTCTCCACAGTGAGGAACACCCAGAAAGGTTTGCTGAGTTACATGGAGAAGAGAACAGGGACGAGGGAGATAGAGATGACCATTAGGAGGAGAGTGGGGTGGTCAGAAGGAGAGAGACAGAGCTAGCCAATGATCAGTTCTCAAAGTGTTCTCCACAGCCTGGAACAGCCAAAGAGATTCACAGATTTGGGTAGAGAAGAGAAGGGGGAGGGAGGCGATAGAGGTGACCTAGAGGAGAAAAAGGAGAGTCAAAAGGGTGAGAGGACAATCAAGCCAGTAATCCCACTCCTAGGTAAAAATGGGTACTGAAAATTGGATTTTTAAAGGTAGAAAATTGATATCAAATACCAAAAAGCAAAGATTAAAAATCTAGAGTAGAGGTTAGACTCTCAAAAACACAATATTAAAAAAAAAAATCACAAAAATTATAAAAAATATATATGAAATTTGCTTTTAAAATAGGTTTTCTTTCTTGCAAGTTAACAGTAGCTTATAAAAATGAAAATTAAAGAAGTAACAAAGGACTTAAAAATAAAAAAATTAAAAACTAAAAAAATGATAATAGTAAAAATATATCTAGGAATTTCTCTGGAGCTGTTGTGGGCAATGTTAGATCAGTTTAATTTCAGATAGTTCCTTGTTCCAGCTTATACTTCTCAAGGTCTATAGGCCCCTTCCAATGCAGTCAGTGCTAACTACAGGGTTTTAATCTGTTGCGCCTGTCGCTTCCAAAGTGGTTCTCTCTGCTTATTTTGGCTTCTGCTGTTTGCAAGTCTCTTCAGTGTCTAATTTCCACCGTGACACAAGGGGGTGAAGGTGGTTACTTATTAGGGCTCGCTTGTTCAGTCGTGCTGTGGGGAGGGAGGAACACTGCAAACAAATGTCACTGGCGTGTGTGGGGAGTGCTCGCAGTGTCTTGGCCACACTGGGTTTGCCCCTGCTCACGCTGTGTGTGCTTTCCCAGTCTACACTGCTCAGGGTCCAGGTTGCTTTGCAGGGGAACTGTCTAAAGTGGGCCCTGGGTTGTGTGCACTTCCCAGGTCTAAGCCACTCAGGTTCAGGTTCTCGGGTACTCCACAAAGGCGCAGACTCGGTTGGGCCTGCGTTTCATGCCCTTTCCAGGTTGGAGCAGCTCAGGTGACCAGGTACTTGGCGCGTGCACTCTCCGTGGGGCGGTGTGTCTTATCACCTTCCCAGTCACAGCCGCTTGGTTTCCTGGGTGCCCTGGGGGAGCGCTGTCTCAGGTGTGCCATATGTCTCCTCTGGGGAGCTGATCTCTGACTGTGACCCTCCCTGTGGATGTCAACCATCCAGGATCCTACGAAGACTTGGTTAGCAACTGGGAGCCTGCTCGCAGTTTGGTAGAGGATGCTGTCTCTGGGGACGAGATTGCCCCTTTCTGGCTCTGGCTGTAGGCCGCCTGCCTCTCTGCCTCCAGCGGGGGAAGGGCTGGTCCGCAGCTGGCTAGCTCGCCTCTGGGATTCGCTCAGTCCTTTCTTCTGTGAGCAGGCCCGCCAGTGCCTTAGTTTATAGCTTTTCGTGGGAAAGTTCTCTCTCTCTTTTTTCCTCTCTGGCTATCCCACAGTTTAGGTTGCTATGTCACGTTAGCTCCCTCAGATTGTCCTCAGGGCATTCAGGCCCGGTCCCTTCCCTAAGCAATGCAGCCCGCGCCTCCTTGTTCAGCCCCCGCTTGCTGGTGGCGGGTGCGAGTGTCTGGGTTACTTCTCCACTGGGAGTTGCCGTTAGGCACACACTCTGTGGGTTTTTTATTTATTTTTCCTCCCAGTTATGTTGCCCTCTGAGATTCCAAAACTCCCCACAGACCCGCTGGTGAGAGGATTTCCTGGTGTTTGGAAACTTCTCCTCTTTAACGACTCCCTCCCCGGATGGGTCTCCGTCCCTAACTCTTTTGTCTCTTTATCTTTTATCTTTTGTCCTATCTCCTTTTGAAGACCATGGGCTGCCTTTCTGGGTGCCTGGTGTCCTCTGCCAGCATTCAGAAGTTGTTTTGTGGAATTTGCTCAGCGTTCAAAGGATCTTTTGATGAATTTGTGGGGGAGAAAGTGGTCTCCCCATTCTATTCCTCTGCCATCTTAGGACCGCCCCCCCCAAGGGTCACTCTTTTTGGAGCACAGATTTCTCACTGCAGTGGCTTATCTTGTTGCCAAGCATGGACTTTAGAGTGGGAGGGCTTCAGTAGTTGTGGTGCACAGGCTTAGTTGCTCTGAGGCATGCGGGATCTTCCTGGATCAAGGATTGAACTCCTGTCCCCTGCACTGGCAGGTGGATTCTCATCCACTGGGCCACCAGGGAAGTCATGAGACAGCTCTTCTTCATCCAGCCCTCCCACTCCCCATTAGAGATAACCCCTTTTGTGACTTTTGGTTATTTATTTATTTTTGGCTTTTATTGTTTTATCAGCTATAAATGTAATCATAATAATATGGTATAGTTCCCCCCCCCCCTTTGAACTTCATATAAGTGGAATCATAATTATTTGTATCTTGCTTCTTTTACCAGCTTTATATATGAGACTCACCTGTGTTGATGTGGGTAGGTATGTGTGTGCGTGCATGTGTGCTAAGTTGATTCAGTTGTGTCTGACTCCTTGTGACCCTTTGGACTCTAGCCCACCAGCCTCCTCTGTCCGTGGGATTCTTCAGACATGCCCACCTCCAGGGGATCTTCCTGACCCAGGGATCCAACTCGAGTCTCTTCTGTCTCCCGCACTGACAGAGGAGTTCTTTACCACGAGCGCCACCACGGTGGGGAGTGTTCTGTGGCAGCAGTTCTCAGATTTGAGTGTGCGTCAGAAAAACCGGTAGAACTTGTTGAAACACATATTTTGGGGCCCAAACTCTAGCGTTTTGGATTTATTTGATCTGGAGTAGGGTCTGACGGTTTATACTTCTCACAGCTCCCCAGGCAATGCTGCTACTGCTGGTCTTGGGGTCACACTTTGAGACCAACTGCACACTTTCCTCATCTGGCTGTCAAGGGATATTTGGGTTATTCACAATTTACAGCTCTCACAAACAAGGCCGCAACTTGCTCAAAAACAAAGACCATGATCTGTTAGTCCCATCTGTTCCTGAAAAACAGGTCTTGGGCATGTCTTGGAAATTTTCACTAGGCTCTCCCAGAATATTTTGGTGCTTGGAAATCTCTCCACACCCACAGGGACACAAACTTTACCATGTAGGGTTGCAGTTCTTTGAACTGTACCTCCCCAGAGATTTGCTGAAGCTCTAATGCTCTGTGTATGTGAACAGCACCTTATCTGGGAATAGAATATTTGTGGATGTAATCGAGTTAAAATGAGGTCCTGATGGCACAGGGCAGGGCCCTAATCCCATATGACTGCTTTTATGTCCTTAAAAGAAGGGGTGGGGGGTGCACAAAGGGAAGATGGCTATATGAAAACAGGGGAAGAATGGGAAGTGACGTAAGAATTGCTGGAAGTCACCAGAAGCTGGAACTGGTGAGAAACAACCTTTCCCATGAGCCTCAGAGAATCTGGCCCCACAGACACCGTAATTTCAGACTCCTGGCCTCCAGAAATGTGATAAAATAAATTACATTTTTTCTTTTTTTAAAACCGCCTAGTTTGAAGTACTCTGTTACAGTAGCTCTAAGAAAAGTAATGTGAGGGTATTCTTGACATGGAGCCAGGCCCTATGATCCCCCTCCCTATATGTCCTCTGTTTGCCTTTTGTCTGTGGAAACACTTAGCCAAGTTTAATCACAGAAGTGAGAAAATGCAGAAACAAAGGAAGATAGTCCAATCAGACTAAATAATTATAGTTTTGTCATTAAGCAGAGCCAGGGACCGTTAGTTCCTTCTTAAGGACTAATATTCTGAGCCATATTCTGTGAGCTTTCTCGTAGATACTGAAACCCCCACCGGGTGGAAGAAGGTAACTACATGACCAGACTGTAGCTATGACATAGGCGGCCACAATTCTAAGAACTGGCCTCAAGGAAATGGGAACAAACCACTGCGAGAACTGAAGATTAACTGTGCTTAAAACAATCAAGCTGATGCTAATGAATGAATTTCAAGATGATGGTCAGAGCTGACTGTGCTGTTTCTTCATGTAGCCCCTTCCCTCTGTCTATAAAAGCTTTTGCCCACTGATTGTCAGTGGCAGGGAGTCAGCCTTTGGACAGGCATCTGTCCTCCCCCTACCCCTCTGGTTCTGGGGCTCCAAAATAAAGCAAGTTTTACTTTCCACCATCCTTGCTTCTTGATTGGCTTTTGAGCATCAGGCAGCTGGATCTTTGCTTTTGGTTACACTCGGATTCACTTTTTCTTTCAACGATGTGTGAAGCACATTTTTCTAAGCCAATCAGTGGGTCCCTCCCCGCAGGGTCCATCAGAGCCTGATGCTCAGAATACCCTCCCAGGTCTTCCCCTGGAGATTTATCATGGATATGAATAAGTTCAAGGCTCCTGTGTCCCTCTGGTGTCTGCCCTTCCTTGGTGATACTTGGAGGGATTTGTTAACTAAATCCTCTAAAATTTATATTAGTAGAAACTGAGAATTGACTTTAGGTTAATAAGTACATTTTATGATTTAATAGTTATTCTAAATTGATTATGAGTTTACAGTGGTCCACACCTGCTCAGCTGTAGTTCTGAAACCTAAAAAGCTCTGGAAATGAAACATTGCTTTTTAACTTCTTTGCTGGTAAACATGGCCTGATGGGTGTGCGGGCATTCGTAGCACTTACTCATGCTACTTCCTGTGTATATCATGTCCTCACTGTGTAAATGTAAGTGTTCGTGTGGCTTTGCCAGGGTCAGCATAACAAAGTAACAGGGACTGGGTGGGCCAGTCAACAGGATTTTGTTATCTCACAGTTCTGGGGGGTGGAAGTCCAAGACCAAGACGTGGACAGAGTTGGTTTCCTTCCGAGGCCTCTCTCCTGGATGTGTAGATGACCATCTTCTCACTGTGCCTTCACAGTCATTTCTCTGTGCATCTGTGTCCTAGTCTTCTTTTCTCACAAGGACACCAGTGAGCCTGGCTTGGGACCCACCCTAATATCTCATTGAAAGAGCTGACTCATTGGACAAAACCCTGATGCTGGGAAAGGTTGAAGGCAAAAGGAGAAAGGGTGGCAGAGGATGAGATGATTGGACAGCATCACCGATTTGATGGACATGAACTTGGGCAAACCCCGGGAGATGGTGAAGGACAGGGAGACCTGGAGTGCTGCAGTCCATGGGGTCGCAAAGAGTTGGACATAATTTAGTGACTGAACAACAACAACAAGATAACTTCTTTTATGTTAATTGCCTCTTTAAAGACCATATCTCCAAGTATAACCACATTCTGAGGTGCTAGGTGTTAGGACTTCAGCATACAAATTTTGGGGAGACACACTGAGCCCGTGATCATGGGTGCTGCCCTAGATCCACTGTTGGGTGCTCTGTGGTACAGGACAGGTACCATTGATCTCTTTCTAAGATCTGAAGAAGCTGTAGGATCTGGGACTCCTGGCTGGTCCCAGACTCTGTGTGAGGACCTCTGTTGCAAACAGATCCTGACAGCCTGTGGGCTGTGATCTGGTGTCATCCCCAGGTGCCCCTCCAAGGGTCCAGGTGAGGTGTCCTGTTAGAAGTGACCTGGTTAGATATCTCCTGAGAGCCCCCTACAATCCTGACATCCCCTGCACCCGGGAGTTTGGCTCCACCAACAGCCCAGATGGGAGTTTTGGGGGTTTTCTTGGAATGAAATTCCAGGTCAAGGCAGCAAAAGATCAGAGGGCCCCTTGACCTCAGTCAGCCCCGTGAGTGCTCATGGACATCACCCTTCCCAACAATTCATAATGCTGAAATAGGCTTAGCATCCATCACAGCTGCCTGCCTCACCTCCCAGAGGATAGTGCCCAGTGGTCTCTTTTCTCAACCATCCTCAACTTTTTCAAGACTCCTCTGGAAGAGGAGACTGGACGCACCTTCCTGCATGTAGCTGCTGTGTTTGCCTTGTTCTGTTTAGGGAAAAAATCCAACCTGAGAGAGCATTGGGGCCACCACAAGAAGCCCTCTGCTGGGTGCCTGTCACCCCAAACAGACTCCTCAATATGTCTGCCCCAGCTCAATGATAGATTTCCTGTCTGCATTTCTTTTTTGCAGGGAGTGCAGATGATATTTCCCAGTGCAGGATGCAGGGGACCCTACAGGAAGAGGAGGCCTCAAGCTGTATCTGTGAGGTGTTTCTACAGATCCAGCCAGGAATAACCTTTCCACAGCTTTCCCAACACAGAAACCATGGGCCGTGAAGTCCTCTTGTCCCCACCGTGCTGGCTCCTGGCACCTCAGGTCACTAGTCACACAGCAAGGCCACTGTTAATACTGGTGGACTTGCTGAGATCTAGCAAGGCTGCAGGCATTTTCGTATCACTGGAGATTATTTCCTTCTGTCTTTGGGAGAACTTCCTGGCTTTGATTCTTGCAGGTGAAGCAGGAGTGTGCGCGTGTGTGAAGCTACCGCCTGTGATAGGAGAGGAGAGAGAGGGCTGGCTCCAGTGGGCAGGGGAAGACACAGGTCCTTAATGCAATTTTATTTAAGAAGTCAGAACACCCCCCATCCGTCCATTTCCTGCTGTTAGCCCAACAGATTGGCAGCTTTCCCCTCATCCCTCTAGGCTGCTTTTCTGTGTCCTGGGACCAAGAGTCTGCCAAGGGTTCATTGCTCTTGAAAGTGAATGAAGAATGTCTGGATCTCCTTCGGGTAGATGGTGACCATGGGGCCTCTTGGCAGTGGCAAGGGCCGACTGGAGTTTCCTGGGAGCAGAGAGGGTCAGTCCAGCCTGGCCCCTGGACCGCCTGCTTCCCCAGGTCCCCTCCTCCCAGCATCCCCCTGGCAACAGGACTCCTGCTGCGTCTGTGGCTCCCACGGTGGTTATAACCCTCAGCTGACCCCTCTTGACAGGACTGCACTGCTGGGGGACTCTTTCATTTCTGGCCTCCTCTGAGGGACAGCACAGTGAAGGCATGTACAGGGGGTCCTGGCCCCACTTGGCCTCATATCTCCATGGGTTGTGGCCCTGTATATGTGCATAAGAGCTTTCTCACTGAGGCCATGAGGGGGCCCTTGTCCCTCTTGGCCTCCTATTCCCATAGGGTGTGGAATTCAGTTCCTAAGAGCTTTATCAGTAAGGCCATTAGTGGGCCCTGCCCTTGATCTCAACGGACTCCACTGAGGGGTCACACCCTGGGGTTTAGGCTTCCTCCTTGGGCTGAAACATGGTCATCCGTCCATCCTTCCATCCATGCCTCAATCTATCCATCAAAACATACATCGTTTAATCATCCATCCATTCCCCATCTACTCAACAGTCCATCTTATATCTTCTTTCCTTCCTTCCATCGTTCCTTTCCTCATCCATCCACCCATCCACCCATCCACCCATCCATTACCCATCCATTACCCATCCATCTTCTTTTCTTCCTTCCTTTCATCCTTCCAAACATCTATCACTCAGTCACCCACCTGTCCAGCATTCACTTACCTTCCACCCTTCTTTATACCCTTTTTTCCCAACTAACCAGCCTTCTATCAATCCGTCTGTCAAGACTGACAAAGTGTCTACCTATGTAGCCAGACTATGCCGTGTGCAGTAGACAAAGAGGAGCTAAATGGGTCAGAGCAAACTAAGGCAGAGGGGAGAGCAGAGGAGGCCCTGGATTCGGCCCTGGACCTGGACGAGCCCCATGAGGAGATGCCCACATAAAGGGGACAAGGGCATTCTAGGTAGGGGAACAGCACAGACAGAGTAGTAAAGCAGGCGGAGGTTTGCAGGAGCTAACCGTGTGTCACAGTGCAATGCACAGCAGGGCAAATGTCAGAACCCCTGAGGGTACGCTTGCAAGATGCTGCTGCTGCTGCTGCTAAGTCGCTTCAGTCATGTCCGACTCTGTGCGACCCCATACACGGCAGCCCACCAGGCTCCTCCGTCCCTGGGATTCTCCAGGCAAGAACACTGGAGTGGGTTGCCATTTCCTTTTCCAATGCATGAAAGTGAAAAGTGAAAGTGAAGTCACTGAGTCCTGTCCAACTCTCAGCGACCGCATGGACTGCAGCCCACTAGGCTCCTCCATACATGGGATTTTCCAAGCAAGAGTACTGGAGTGGGGTGCCATTGCCTTCTCCAGCTTGCAAGATGAGGCTCATCTGAAAAAAAAGATGACACTCACCCAAGGCAGGGAGAGGGTGTGTGGCCTCGGACTCATGCACACAACCTACATACATAGTCTGTGTGATGACTCTCCTGAAGACTTCGTGAATCTTCTGTGGTAGATGCAGGAAGACCTAGACTTGGGGCAGGAGGGCACCACTTCAAGCTCACACAGGCCTTAGGGGCAGAGTTGGGGTCTGGCTGGGGGTCAGGCTGGGGACCCGGGGCGTGGTCAGGACCAGGGCGTCCGAACCTCTGTGGCGGTGAGGGTCCCTCGTGCTCCAGGTCCAGCGGCTCATCATCCTCATGTCCCACGTCCCTGTGAGTGAGCGCTCCTCCACGGACACCACGGAGCCCAGTCCCCCCAGCACAGACTGCAGGGCAGAGCACAGGGCGGGGTGAGCACCCGGACCGCAGATCTGAGCAGAGAACCCGACGAAGAAGGGCAGCCGCACCGGGGCCCGGGCCCAGCATCCCCCACGTTCACTGTAGTGGAAGTCCCATGGGAGGAGGGGCAGTCCCGTTTTATAGATGAGGAACTGAGGCCGAAAGGAGCTGCTCCGAAGTGCCGAGCTGGATCAGCACTTCCAGCAGGTGGCAGGCAGGTGTGGCTGCCCCAGCAAACACCCAGTCACCAGGGTTTGTCTCCCAAGGGTGCCTCCTCCTGGGGGCCTGACTCAGTGATGTCACAGTACATGGGAGGGGCAGGTTACCCTCAGGTTCACTGTCACAGGCTGAGACAGCACAGGGTCCTGGTCCACCTCATACAGGTGCTGGAGCCGCAGCAGGACACGGCGGAGGTCTGCCTTGGGCTCGTGCTTTCGGTCTTGGGGACAGAAGAAGGAGGCATGAGGACATGGTCTCGGCCTGGCACTTTACACTCTCACCTCCCTTTCACATCTTCACCCTCCCTTGGAGGCAGCCAACACAGCCCCACTTCTCAGATGACCAAACAAGGCTCAGAGAGGGACGGGCACTTGCCCAGGCACGCAGCTGGTGTGCATAAAGAAGGAAGGGGCAGGATTCCACCTGAGGTGCACCAAAGTGACCGCCTCCCGCCACCCACACTGAAGCTGGCGCTGATTCTTATTCACTGATGGGGTCTTCACTGGGCTCGTCCTTCCACCTTCCAGTTCTCTGGAAGATTCTCTCTGGCTTGGCCACTTTGAAGGGTGGTATGGCCTCATAACCCTGAAGATGAGGCGCCATCTTCAGGGTTAATGTGTCAGGTCATTGCCACCAAGACCTAGGAAATGTGTTGTAATACAGCTTCCACCTGCTGGGTCCTCGGTGACCAAATGAGAAGACCCATGCTGCCAACCCCATAGAGCACAGGGACGAAATGACCTGTGCTGTGTGAGGACTGAGAGCGTGTGGGCTCCTTGTTACTGCAGCCCAAGAGGTCTGTAATGTTTCTTGTCTTCATTCAAATGCTGAGATTAGGAACTGGAGCTCTAGAATCAGGGAAGGACTTCTCAGAGCAGAACATGAAGTTGAACAGGATAATGGTGATGAACATGGTGATGTTGGTGATGATGGCGGTGATGGTGATGATGGTGATGGTCCTGATGGTGTGATGGTGGTGATGATGACCGTGATGATGATGATGATGGTGGTGATTGTGGTGATGGTGGTGATGATGGTCCTGATGGTGTGATGGTGGTGGTGGTGATGATGGTGATGGTGATGATGGTGGTGATGGCAGTGATGGTGATGATGGTGGTGATGGTGATTGTAGTGATGGTGGTGATGGTGATGATGGTGGCAATGATGGTGTGGTGATGATGGTGATGGTGATGGTGGTGGTGATGGTGATTGTGGTGATGATGGTGGTGGTGGTGATGATGGTGATGGTGATGATGGTGGTGATGGCAGTGATGGTGATGATGGTGGTGATGGTGATTGTAGTGATGGTGGTGATGGTGATGATGGTGGCAATGATGTGGTGATGATGGTGATGGTGGTGATGGTGATTGTGGTGATGGTGGTGATGGTGGTGATGATGGTGATGGTGATAATGATGGTGATTGTGGTGATGGTGATGATGATTTTGATGGTGATGATGGTGGTGATTGTGACGGTGGCAATGGTGGTGATGATGGTGATAATGGTGATGGTGATGATGGTGATGGTGGTGATGGTGACGGTGGCAATGGTGGTGATGATGGTGATAATGGTGATGGTGATGATGGTGGTGATGGTGATGATGGTGTGATTGTGGTGATGGTACTGATGGTGATGGTGACACTGATGGTGATGATCATGGTGATGGCGATTGTGGTGATGATGGTGATGGTGGTGATGGCAATTGTGCTGATTGTGGTGATGGTGGTGATGGCAATTGTGATGGTGATGATGGCAGTGATGGCAATTGTGGTGATGGTGATTGTGGTGATGGTGGCACTGATGGTGATGATGGTGGTGATGGCGATTGTGGTGATGATGATTGTGGTGCTGGTGATGGTGATGATGGTGTGCTGGTGATGGTGATGGTGACACTGATGGTGATGATGGTGGTGATGGTGTGGTGATGATGGTGATGGTGATGCTGATGGTGATGATGGTGGTGATGGTGATGATGGTGATGGTGATGCTGATGGTGATGGTGGCGGTGATGGCAAATGTGGTGATGGTGATGATGGTGATGATGGTGTGGTGGTTATGACTGTGATGGTGATGACAATAATGGTGAAGACAATGATAATGATGGCAATGATCATGCTGGTGGAGATACCTTGAGCATTCAAGCATCATGAGAAGCACCAGGCCTCACGCCATCCCCTGTGGCTCCCTTGATTCAGTCTCTACCAATGTCTCTCTAGGAGGATGGACTTGCCCAGCCCAGCCCCCTTGGCCTCCTCTTTGGCACAAGCTGCCCCTGTTAGAATTCTCATGTCTACAGAGTTGAGCCACAGTTGGCAACACCCCTCTATCAGGTACAAAGATAACCTTTGGCCTCTGCCTTTTTCCACCTTCTCATTTCACAGACACTTGGAGTGTGCCAGTCCTTGGTGGGTCTCTTGGAGCAGGGGAGTGGCTGAGGCACAGTCAGTCCATCTTTTGAGAAGCATGGAGTTAAGGGAGCAGATAAGGTGCAGCAACCCCAATATGAATAATGGGTTCCTGGCAGTTGTTTCCTCCTCCAGGAAGCCCTCCCTGATCCCTTGCTGGGGGCTTCCCTCTGTACACAGTCACAGCATCTGACGTCATCCAGATGCACCTTGTTCCTGCTTGCTGAGTGACCTGCCTCCCTGAGGGCCTCAGATTCTTCTTTGGGCAGATAAGGGAACCAGGTGAACTCACAGAGCCTGGACGACTCTGAGGAGAGTCCTTTGTACAGCGAAGGGCTGGGGACTGGCTGACATGTGGAGGCAGGAGTGAGTCTGGACACCTGAACACCTGCCTCACCTTTCTGGAGAGTCCGCAGGTGCTCTGTGTGGTTCGAGCTGTATTTCCAGCCGGGGATGCTGAGGATCTGCAGGTGGACACTTGAGGGGAGTGTCACAGCCTCTTGCTTCCAAGAACCATTCCAACTGCCTCTGTGGGCAGTTTCTGCAAGGCAGATGGACAACAAGGAGAGGCTTTGGGCTAAACTCCCCTCTCAGCATTATTAGCTCTCCACACTAAGGCCCCCATTTAATCTGATCTCTTTCCCTCAACCACACCGCAGGCAGCCGGAAGCACCTGCTGGTGCAAATGCCCAAAGTGCCCTGAATCTCTAGTCCAGCTCTTTCAAAACTGCAGACAGGGAGACTGAGACCAGAGAGAAGATGCCATTTCTTCCAGAAAATGCAGCGAGTTTACACAGAGACCTGCTCTGTGAACAATTCTGGGAAGCCAGCTCCCGTGTTGTCATCTATCACTGCCTCTGCCCAGAGGGACTGAGCCCTTCTCTTCCAGGAGATGCTCTATTCAACTCTGGGTTCCTTCTGGAGGTGTCATCCCCTTTCAGTTCCCAGGCCACAGGGATTCATCAGGCTCGGGTCACATGATTCGATTGGGGCCAATCAGAACCTTTCTCTGAGATCTCTGCTCTTGAAAGAGGAGTTTCATTTCCTCATACTAGCTGTATGACCTTGAGCAAGTCACTGAAACTTCTTTAACCTCAGGATGCCCATGTTTACAAGGAGGGGCTTAGATCTGAGGTCCCTGGTCAGTTTCTGCCCCATAGTAGCCCAGATCCCTGCAGGCACCAGCTCAGCTCCAGCGCTAGACAGGTCACCTCACCCTGGGCAGTGATGACAGGTGCACTGAAAGGATCCCCCACCTCACCGTTCATCTCTCTGAGGATCACAACGGGCCGGTGCTGCAGCGCCAGCCCGCTCCTCTGGCTCAGGCCACTGGTGAGTGTCTTGGGTCCCAGCAGGAGCCAGAACACTGGGTGGACAACCGAGGAGTCGTTCAGTGTGAGGTCATTGTCCAGGGCCCACTTGTCATTGTTCCACAGCCGCCGGTGGAGCATGACCTGCAGGGGACAACTGTCTGACTGGGCCTGCCTGGGCCCTGGGGTCCCCGAGAGTGACCAGAGGGGCCTCCTCCTACCTCCACCTGCCCGTTCCCTTGGCTGGAGATGCCATGCGCTTGCTCGGACAGCAGCACCAGTCTGCTTGGTAAGTCCTCGATGAAAGCCGATTGGACCATGGGGTAGTAATTCTGTGGACAGAAACATTGGCAGGCTGGTGGTGGGAGCAGAGGGCCAGGTCAGCCAGCAGGTCTGGGGTCTCCTTCTGGCCCCAGGCAGCCTCCTGCATGGGCACAGCAGCAGCCCAGGGTGGCACAGTAGTGATGGGATCGGCTCTGACTTTTGAGATGGACACATTGGGTTTCAAATCCAGCTCCACTGCCCTTATGCCCTGGGGGACCCAGCGTGGCCAAGCCTCGGTTTCCCCATCTATAAAATGTGCCCAAAAGGTCCCCCTGGTGCAGGGAGACAATGAGGCATCTGTTCCAGTCCAGCCAGGGATGGCCCCAGCCAGGGGTTCCAAATAGAAAGGGGCTGGTGTCTGGGCAGGAAAGTGCTCACACAACCTTTTTTTCTATTTGTTTGCTCTACTGCAGCAAGATGTCCTGGGCTGATTTCCCCAGACTCTCTGGAGCCCAGGCCACAGTGGGTGAGGAACAGCTGCAGAGTTGAAGGGACAGAGGTTCAAGGAAGACAGAGCAGGGAGGAACCACACCCATTCTCAGGGCCCCAGTGGAAGGAGAGACAACTAACAGGGATGGAAGCTCAGGGGGTGGTCAGCAAGGCACTGCTCCCTGGATCATCCCAGCGCTCAGCACACTTCACTTCCCAGGAGAGCACTGAGGCCCAGGGACACCCAGGGACTCAGCCGAGGTCACGCTTTCGGAGGGCGAGGCCCTGGGAGCTGACTGATTTTGGAGTTCAGCCCCTGCTCAGCCCTCCCTGGCAGCCAGGCTTTGGCTCAGCTCAGAGCAGCAGAGAAGGGTCACACCCCATTCAGGCCTACCCAGATACCACGTGCTTAATCCTCAAGCAACCCCCAGTGGGTCACCCACTGACTGAGTAGGACCTGCGGTGGACATAGGAAACCTCAGGGACACACCTCACACACGGCGGCCCCAGACTCTGAGACCAGGTCTGAACATGCCTGGGCCGCAGCCCCTAGGGACAGACACAGGGCAGCGGGGTTCTGGGAGATGCTCTAGTCCTAAGGGGGCTCTCCTGCCTTCTGGAAAATGGCCACCAGGACTGGATCTGTGGCTGCCACACCCCAGGACAGCTCAGGGTGTACCTGAGCGATGGTGTTCCACACGTTCTGCCGGTAGGGCCTGCGCTGCATCTGGAAGCCGTTGTTGTCCGAGTGGAGGACCCACCCCGTGTTCAGATCAGTGCTTGTCCTCAGGATGGCCTCGCGGTTCAGCTCCAAGGGGCCCGCCCGGTACTCCTGTTCTATGCGATGGCAGAGCAGCTCCCCGTCAGAGCCCTGGGGCCCGCGGGCCAGCCAGGAGAAGATGGCAAATGTGGGCTCACTGTCGTTCACCTCCCTGGAGGAGAAGCAGGAGAGGTGGGTTAAGACTTGGGAGCCTCTGGACTCCCCGCCCTTCTCCTTTCTTCCTTCCTCTCCTTCTGCTTCCCTCCCTCATCCTTCCTGCCGCCAGGGATACAGGGAGCTTGCTTAGGCAATAGAACAGGAGCAACCCAGTTCTCTGAAGGTTCTGATGACCCAGTCATACCTGGGCGGCTCTATCTGTCCTGCTCATGAAAATACAAGAACTGCTCTCATCTCTGCCACTGTGGGCTCCTGTCCCGCCTCTGGACTTAGGTACCACCAAGGTGACACAGCACAGGCAAGCAGAGCAGGACAGCAGAGACTGGAGCAGCTCATGACTTCATCAAACTTCCATGGAGGAAGGACCGTGTGCCAAGCCCAGATCCAGGAGCTGGGTGTCTGAAGCATGATTGGCCCTCATTTCCTCATTCCCCTGCCTGTGAGCACCTCCATGAGCTGAGCACAACCAGGGGGCCGCCCTCACCTGTAGAAGTACTGCCGGATCTCAGTCACCAGCTGCCCCTCCACGATCTCCATCCTCACAGCCTCCCACGCTGGCTCTGCTGCACCACTGGGTGTAAACACATAATTGTCTGAAACAGAGCCATGATTGACATCACTCTTCACATGATACTCCATGAAACTCTGGGTCACCCGTACTGTTCGGTTACTCTGCCTGCATAGAAAGGAAAGAGAAAAGAGTGTCATCGTCATGGCCATCTCATCCTCATTCTGGGACCCAGGCTGACAGAGCCTCTGGAGATGCCAGCCTGGGCCAAGGGGGGAACACAAACAACCTCCTAAGTGCAGCAGTGACATTTGTGAGCTCACTCAGTGAAGCTCATGCACTTGGTCTGGAGAAGAGCGGTATGGACCCACCAGAGCTCATATGACATCAGATCCTGTCCCTTTCCTGGTTGTTGCTGTTGTTCAGTTGCTAAGTCATGTCTGAATCTTCTGACCCCATGCACTAAAGCACACAAGGTTTCCCTGCCCTTCACTATTTTCTGGAGTTTGCTCAAATTCACGTCCATTGAGTTGGTGATGCTATCTAACCGTCTCACCCTCTGCTGTCCCCTTCTCCTTTTGCCTTCCATCTTTCCCAGCATCAAGATCTTTTCCAATTAATGGGCTCTTCCCATCACATGATCAAAGTATTTGAGCTTCAGCTTAAGCATCAGTCTTTCCAATGGATATCAGGGGTTAATTTCCTTTTAGATTGACTAGTTTGGTCTCCTTGCAGTCCAATGAACTCTCAAGAGTCCTTTGCAGTACCACACTTCAAAAACATCAATTTTTCAGCACTCAGTTTTCTTTATGGTCCAGCTCTCAAACCCTCACAAGACTACTGCAAAGACCAAAGCTTTAAGTATACGGATATTTGTTGGTAAAATGATATCTCTATTTTTTAATATACTGTGCAGATTTCACATAGCTTTTTTTGCCATGGAACAAGGATCTTTAATTTCATGTTACCTCATGACCTGCTGCAGTAATTTTTGAAGCCCAAGAAAATAAAATCTGTCACTCTCTCCATTTTTCCTGTTTTTATTTGCCAAGACATGATGGGATCCGATGCCATAATCTTAGTGTTTTGAATGTTGAGTTTTAGGCCAACTTTTTCACTCTCCTCTTTCACCTTCATCAAGAGGCTCTTAGGTTCCTCCTTCACTTTCTGCCTTTATAGTAGTATCATCTGCATATCTGAGATTGTTGATATTTCTCCTGGCAATCTAGATTCCCCTTTGTGATTCATTCAGCCTGGCATTTCACGGGATGCACTGTGCATATAAGTTAAATAGTCAAAGTGACACTATATAGCCATGAGGAACTCCTTCCCCAATTTTGAACCAGTTGGTTATTCCACGTCCAGTTCTAACTGTTGCTTCTTGAGTTGTATACAGTTTTCTCATGAGATAGGTAAGGTGGTCTGCTGTTCCTATTTCTTTAAGAGTTCTCCACAGTTTCTTCTGATGCAAATCCAAGGCTTTAGTATAATTAATGAAGCAGAAATAGATGTTTTTCTGGAATTCCCTTGCTTTTTCCCTGATCCGACATACGTTGGCAATTTGACCTCTGTTTCCGGGAAGTTCTCAGTTCACATACCAGTGAAGCCTAGCTTAAAGGATTTTGGATACATCCTTGCCAGCATGTGAAATGAGAGCAACTGTACAGTAGTTGGAACATTCTCTGGCATTGCCCCTCTTTGGGGCTGGAATGAAAGCTGACCTTCTAATGTCCTATGGCCTCTGCTGAGTTTTTCAAATTTGCTAACATACTGAGTGGAGCAATATAACAACATCATCTTTTAGGATTTTAAATTGATCAGCTGGAATTCCATCACCTTCACAAGGTTTGTTCGTAGTAATTCTTCCTAAGTTGAAAGAACTCTTACAACTCCACAGTAAAGAACGGCCCAATTTTGAGATGGGCAAAGGATCTAAAAAGACATTTCACCAGAGAAGATGCACAAATGGCCAAGAGGCCCATGAATGGATGCTTAACATCTACAGCCCGTAGGGCTGGAAATCAAAGCCACAATGAAATAGCACATCACATGCACTAGGGTAGCTATATGGAACGGGCAGCTAATACAAATGTAGGGGGGATATGGGGAAATCAGACCCTCCTAGTTTTGGATAAGATTGAAAAACGGTGCAGCTGGGTGGGACACAGGCCAACAATTTCTCAAAGTGTTAAACATAGTTTCCTGTGACCAAACAATTTCACTCCTAGGAAATGACCCAAGAGAAAGGAAAGCTTTTGTCAACACAAAATCTTAAACATGCACGTTCACAGTGGACTTATTTTCAAAAGCCCCAGAATGAAAACCACCCACATGTCCATGAGCTGAGGACTGGATAAATGAACCCAGGAATATCTGTCAATGGAATATAAATCAGCCCCACAGAGGAACTGGGTCTCACTCACACTGCAATGTGAGTGAAACTTGGAAATATGATGCTGCGTGGAAGAGTACATCACGCAAAACGTCAGGCTGGATGAACCACAAGCTGCCATCAGAACAACAATCTGAGATGTGCAGATGAAAGTGAAAGTGAAAATCCCTAGTTGTGTCTGACTCTTTGCAACCCCGTGTACTTTACAGTCCATGGAATTCTCCAGGCCAGAATCCTGGAGTGAGTAGTTTTTCCCTTCTCCAGGGGATCTTCCAAAACCAGAGATTACACCCAGGTCTCCTGCATTTCAGGTGGATTCTTTACCTGCTGAGCCACAAGGGAAGCCCAAGAATACTGGAGTGGGTAGCCTATTCCTTCGCCAGGGTATCTTCTCGACCTAGGAATTGAACTTGGGTCTCCTGCATTGCAATATGCAGCTGATACCACTCTAATGGTAGAGAATGAAGAGGAACTAAAGATCCTTTTGATAAGAGTGAAGGACGAGAGTGAAAAAGATGGCTTAAATCTGAACATTCAAAAACTAAGGTTATGGCATCTGGTCTCATCACGTCATGGCAAATAGAAGAGAGAAAAATGGAAACAGTGACAGACTTAATTTCTACCTCCAAAATCACTGCAGATGGTGACTGCAGCCAAGAAATTTAAATACACTTGTTCCTTGGAAGGAAAGCTATGACAAACCTAGACAGCATACTAAAAAAGCAGAGATAGCACTTTGCCGACAAAGGTCTGTATAGTCAAAGCTATGGTTTTCCCAATAGTCATGCAAAGATGGGAGAAGTGGACCATAAAGGCATAGATTTGATGCTTTCAAATTGTGGTGCTTGGGAAGACTCTTGAGAGTCCCTTGGACCGCAAGGAGATCAAACCGCAAATCAACCCTGAATATGCATTGGAAGGACTGATGCTAAAGTTGAAGCTTCAATACGTTGGCCAGCTGATGAGAAGGGCAGACTCATTGGAAGAGACTCATGCTGAGAAAGATGGATGGCAGGAGGAGAAGGGGGTGACAGAGGATGAGATGGTTGGATGGCATCACTGACTCAATGGACATGAATATGAGTGAACTCCCGGAGGGAGTTGAGGACAGAGGAGCCTGGGGCACTGCAATTGATAGGGTCACAAAGTCGGACACGCGGTAGGGACAGAACAACAACAACCGTGTGAAGGATACCAGGCTCCAAAGGGCCCCATAGGGTGTGATTCCATTGAATGAAATCTCTAAGCTAAGCAAGTCCAGAAGATTCCACTAGCTGGGTAGCCCTGCGTGTGTGCTTAGTTGCTCAGTGGTGTCGGACTCTTTGCAACCCCATGGACTCTAGCCTGTCGGGCTCCTTTGTCCATGGGATTTTCCAGGCAAGATTACTGGGGTGAGCTGCCGTGTCCTTCTTCAGGGGATCTTCCCAATCCAGGGGTTGAACCCAGGTCTCTTGCATTGCAGCTGGATTCTTTACCACCTGAGCCAGCAGGGAAGAAGGAGGTGAAAAGACGACATGTGAGGATTCTCTTGGGGGTGATGTAAATGTCCTAACCTGTGTGGAGATGCCTGTACCACGCTGTGATCACAGGGAACAGCATAGATGTGTACAGTGTAAAGTGATGACCCGGGCAGTATGTGAATTTCAGCAACACCCTTGATGTATATAAAAGAACAAAGGCCCTCCTCCCGCAAAACTGCCCTGGGGTGGTCTGTGCACATGCTGGCTCCCTGCCTTAGGCTTTGCACATGTGGGTCCTTCCCAGGAACCACTGCCCCCTCCTCTGACCCACAGACTCCCTCCTGCCCTTCGGCCTCACATCTGGCTCCAGGGGCCTCATCCCTGCCATGCCCACTCTGCACCACCCTTTCTCAGTCCCCGCAGCCTCCCCTCTTTGACTCTGCAGCGGGCACTGGTGGTTCCCCTAGTGGGATGTCGAACGGCCCCATAAGGAACACGCTGTCCTCCCCAGAGACAAAAGTACCTGAAGACACACAGGGTAAAGAAGGTGGCCAGCAGGACATGTGCCCTCCCCCTGGGGAGCGCCGTGTGGGGTCCTGGCTTAGGGACGGGGTTCCTGAGGGAGGGAAGAATGGGGTGGCGAGGTGGGCCTGGCTGTTCAGGGGTGTTGCCGAAGGGGCATGGGGCCTGAGCGATGACAGAGCTTAAGCTGGCCTGCAGACTCCACCTTTCAAAGCATGACCCCTCAGAGGAGGGGGGCAGTCACTCACAGCCTGCTGGGGTGACAGCCCATTTCTTCTGCTCCGCCACACTCTCTGCAGTCAGCCCTGACTATGTGCCTTATGCCCTCTCAAGAAGGACCTGTGGGCTGACTGGAGGAGGGAGCCCCAAGTCCAGGTCTGTGCCTGCAGACTGCTGACAGATGACAGGGCTGAGCTGCAGGTGACACTCACCTCAGACCAATGTGCCCTGTCCGCCTCCCTTTCTCTGGATGCCTCTTCCTTCTCTTTCCTTACCTCACTTTCTGCCCGGTGCCCGGCCACCCCCCCCCCCCCCCCCCCCCCCAGGTTCCTTGCCCCTCTCCCTGGCAAACTTCTGCTCCTGTTAGGAGATCACATCAAGAAACAGAAGTAGGTGCATTGGACAAAGAGCTGAAGAGGTATCGAAACTGCCTATGGTGTGACCTCACCATGGACAGTGCTGACTTCAAACTCTGGGGGCCTTTCCTGGGGCTCAGCTGCCCTCTCTGCTCCCAACGAATAGCTGGTGGTGAGTGAATAGTTCAGTGGATGGGTGGATTGACAGATGGATGGATGGATGATGCATGGCTGGATGGATGGTTGGGTGGATGGAGGATGGATGGATGATGGATGGAAACCAGGAAGGTTAGATGCGTAGATAAGTGGTTGTGTGAGTGCATAGTGGGTGGGACCATGGGTGAATAGATGGATTTCATGTGGCTCTCAGTTTTAAAAAAGTTGATCTCATGATTAGTATATTTTCCCAGGGTGTGTTAGTAAATACCCCATTTTCCGAGGATTAAAATCTTTGGAATAAACAAGTTCAAGAAAGGCTGTATGGACCTGGCTTAGATTCCCACAGCTAGACATAAACCTGTTTGCACTGCAGGGAGCCCCCCCACCATCACACCCTCGCCCTGCAGCTGAGGAAATGGAGACCCATGTGGGGCATCACCTGCCCAGGTCCAGGGTCCTCCTGGCCTCAGAGGCAGCAATGACTGCACCTCACCTCTCCCAGATGCTGTGCATCAGGTTGGTATCTGTGTCCAAGAACACGGTGTAGCAGTCATTCTCCACAGGTACCAGGTGGTAGCCCACTTGTCCGCCACGTCTCCTGAGTCTGTGTCCAAAATGCTGGGTGCTGGCCACAAAGGGTGCAGTCTCCCCAGTGGCCTCCTGGGAACTCCTGCTGGGCCGGATGCTGTAGTGCTGGTAACTGAGTCCTGGGATCGTGGTCAGCACGTGCAAGTCATAGGCAGAGGGCATCTCCTTTGAACTCTGGACCTGAAAGGCCTGAGGGACAAGATGAATGATGGATGCCAGGGACGGAAGGTGCCTCAGTCTCCTTGGAAACCCTGGGCTTGCACACCTGGCGGACGGAGTGCTTGCTCTGCACAGAGACAGTTGTGTCACTCAACACGGGGCTGAGCTGGCTCCCCTCCTGCACCCTCCCTGCTCGAAAGGGTTCGACCTCTTCTCCCTCCTTCCTCTTTCTCCATCGGGGCTGCAAACCACCTGTCCTCTTCGCACATTCCCTCCTGTTCCTGCCTCTGAGCCATTGTTCATGCTGTTCTCTTGACCTCTTTGAAGGGGGCTCCCTTGTCTCTTACTCCTCCAATTTTCCCAAGGAGGGAGGTTTCCAGATTATCCCGCAGGACTTTCTCCATCTCCATGTCATCTGATTCAAGGAAGGGAGTTGGATGAGGACACTGGGTCCATGCAGGAGGTCTTTCACTTTCTAGGGCACACATGTCATTTCTGAGTCCTGTGCAGAGGGTTTGGGGGAATCTATGAAGAATCTCACGTTCACTTCACAGTCTCCAGCACGGCCTTTCTCTGAGCTAATGAAGACACCTGTTGTCACCTCACACCCCAAACCTGTCCTGAAGGATTTCCTCCACAATTGTCACCTGTCACTCCTACACGTTCTTATTTTCTTCTTTCCTGCATCCCCCACTGGACTAGAAGCCCCATGAGAGCAGGGATTATTGTCTACGTGATTATTAAAGTTTCTCCGGTGCCTGGAGTAATGCCTGGCACATATTAGGTGTTCAGTAGTATTTAAGAGCATTTAGAGCGTTTAGTGGGTGGTGCATTTGGGTGGGGAGGGGGATGTTATGTGTTGGGTCTACTCAACCCAACACCCTCATATCTCCCAACCCTGGCATAGAGGAATCTTCCTCCTCTGTCTCGGCTAAGGATCACTGCCCTGCCTGCCAGGTCATCACCCCACACCTTAACTGTCCATTTCTGTGTCTGTTTCTTGAATCCCAGGATGGTTCCAGAGTCCAGGGATGAGCATTCATCTGGGGCCGGGCCCGGAATGATGGACTGATGGCATTGTCTATCTCACCTCTTCAAGAAATGGCTGGCTTGGTAACAGTAGGGTCACCTCTAGAACCAAGTCTACCTCCCGGTCTGGGAAGGAGATGAGGAGGGACCACACGGGATGTGGGTGTCATAGCTGGGGCCTTCCCCTATGACAGCACCTCCATAAAGATGTACAATGAAGACTATTGCTGGCTTCCCTATGAGAAGTAGAAATGTACACAGGAACATATATATATATATATATATATATTCCCAATGGGAGGCTGGACAGTGGGTAGATGCCTCCCATGGAGCTGAAGATACCATGAGACCTACCAGGGCAGGAAGAGTAGAGCAGACTTCTGGTCAACTCAGATGCCCAAAGCCCAGGGTCAGTCCTCAGGTGGGTCCACTGACACTGATGGTGACTGAGCCATAGGACACTCCTCACAGTGAGGGTAGCGTGTCACCTCTTCCCTTTAGATGCCCACTTCTGGGGGCCCTGCGCAGAGCAGGGGCAGCAACAGGGCATGTACCATAGATGGGATGTCCCCCTTACCTGTGCAGGCACAGCGCGGCCTGTCTCGTCTGAGATGCTGACATTAGGGAAGCCCACAGTCAGGGTGATGATGGTGGTGACCGTCCAGGCCAGTGGGTTGTAGACCACCGCAAAGTGACCCCCAGGCTCTGGGCCTGCACACAGAGAACAGGCTCTACTGCTGCCACCTCACCCACCCCTCACCCCTGCTGCCCCTCAGAACAAGAGAAACTGAGGCAGGTGGGACCAGCTCTGCAGAGTCCAAGGGGAAGGACAAGCAGAAACATGGGCTCTGACGTCCAACCCCCTCCTCATCTGTTCAAGCTGGGTCCTGGTTCCCAGGATGGGTGGGAGAGCGTCCACCCAGAGATGAGGGTCCATGAGCTCCTCACTCATCTCTTCCTGTCAGTCCACTTTACTGGTGCAGACACTGAGGTGCAGAGAGAAGGGTCAGCTGTCCAAGATGACCCATGTTCTAAGGCCTGGTGCCAAAGCTTGAGAGCTTGGAAATGTACAGCAAGTTCTCTGGAGCTTGAAGGGTCAAGGTCAATCACCAAGGTCAGCACTGGAGGTCTCTTTGGTATGAACCGGGATTCTCTTTCTGTTCCATCCTCCACCAGATGTGTCCCAGGATGAGAGCATGTCCAGTGACTCCCAGATCCCTGAACACCGCACACAGTGTCCAGTCCCCGGCCTCTGCCCAGGCAGCTCCCATGGCTGGATGCCTTTCTGGGGTCTCCACCTACACCTTGCTTGGGGAGTCAGTCACTCGTCTGAGCTCATGGGAATAGCCAGCCCCACTAGGAACCGGAAGAACCCAGTTCTAAGTCCCTTACTGAGAAAGTCTTCCCCTCCCAACACCTGGATGCTGCACCCCTGGTCCCCAGGGTCCTTCCAGACTCTGAAAGTAGGATGGGACTGCACACAGACACAGAGCGGAGGGCAGAGCTGGGCAGTGCAACCGGGCAGATGCCTGCCATGGCCCACTGTGCCCCCAGGGGCCTCGCATACCTGAGTGGGCTGGAGATCTGTCCTGGATGATGGAGGCCATCAGCTTGTGCACCCCTTGCATCCCAGTGCTCAGGTGCTCCACAAACATGTCACCAACCTTGACGGTGTGAGTCCCGGTGATGGCGTCATGGTGCTGGACCTGGGCCCCCGCAGGGACAGGACAAGAGTGGGGTCAGGCCGGCCTCTGCTCAGCACCTGCTGTCCTGACACCCACTGGGCCCTGACTCCCCTTCCCTCTCAGCAGCTGCTGCTGGAGAATTGGGGGTTCCTCCCACTTTACAGAAGAGGAAACTGAAGTCAGAGAGGTCGATGCACTTGCCCAAGTGTTTTTCACCTCGGGAAAACACATAACTGTATCCCTGACTCTGGACAGAAAACTGACTTCCAAAAAGGACCATCCCCAGCTTCCCTCCATGACCCAGTCATCCCATAATGAGAGGGTAACAAGCAGGAAGGCCAGGGGTCTCCAAACGGAGGAGTGTCAAACATTTTTATCTCTCTCTTAAGGGGCAGGAGGAAACAAACTAGTGTTATATTTTTTCCCCTTCTCTATACAAATTTAAAAAGAGGTTTCTCTTAAAATTCTGTGTTTCCATGACGACACCTGGTTCCACCTGAACTTAACTTTTCTCCAACCTTGAGCTAACCAATGCATTTTTCTTATGGAAATGTTTGTCTTAAGCTATGTTAATGTACTATGTATTTATCCTAGACTCTGTCTTCAAGTTGGTTCCCCCTAAAGACTCAGAACCCACTCGACAAACCAGTACGTTATACTCATACATTGTTCTCCTAATCTATGTTAATGAAACTGTATATGTGTATGAAAATCTGCCTTTCTTCAAGATTCATGTCAATTGTTTTATGGCCCGGGATGACTCACCTGGTGCTAATGTTATCTCAATGAATGTTGTGGGTGAGGGGCCTGGTGCCATTCTCTGAGTTTTGAGACATTTCCTTTCTTTAATTATCAGATTTCTAGTAGCTATATAACATCCAGCTAAAGACTGGCAGGGGGATACTCTTTCTGCCCCCTTCTGATCTCTCTCTTTTATACTTTAATAAAACTTTATTACACAAAAGCCCTGAGTGATCAAGCCTCATCTCTGGCCCCAGACTGAATTCTCCTCCAGAGGCCAAGAATCCAGTGTTTTTCATGGTTCAGCAACAACCTTTCAATAAGTGCTGACAGCCTGCTCCAGAAAAGCCCCATACACGGCCTATTACTTGTCTGCACCATGTAGGGTTGGATGACCTCCTCTTCACAGAAGGGAAACTTGAGTCCCGGTGAGGTGAAGCCACATGGCCACCCACTCTGATGGATGCTAAAGTCAATCCCTTCACCCCCCGCACCATGACTAGTCCTGGCAGCAATTCTTTTTAGTGCCTATGAATGTCATGAGCAGTGTGGCCCATTTCTGACTAGTGAAGAGACATGTTGTAGGAGATCTTCAGCCTCGGTTTTCCTATCTGTACAGTGGGGACAAGTAAGATGCAGAGTTACAAACAACTTCCTTTGTGGCAGCACAGAGCCCAACAATTTATGTGTATTATTGATTTGGATATAGGGTTCTCATTTTCCAAGGAGGAAATTAGAGCTCAGAGAGGGCAAGTCAATAGCCTGAGCTCACAGAACTGAGCTGAGATCTGAGCACAGCATCGGATTGCTGGACATCAATGCTACTCCACTTTGCCCTTTTCTCTCTGCGGCAATCTGGCTGTATATCTTCCTTAACCACAAGCTTGACCCAGGCAGGCCATGGTCCTAGCCCTGGGGCAGCTTCATCATGCATGTGTCTTGTGATCAAAGGCGACCTTTGTGCTCTCATCTATAAAGTGGACGTGTAGTGACCAGGGACTGGGAGGTATGCTGACCTAGGGGAAGAGGAAAAGTTAAAATTTTACGTAACCTCCTGCTCCTTCTGCCCCTGTAACTCAGCATGCTCCTTGCAACGTCTGGATCATATAGGTTATGTAGTCTCAGAAAGTGGGGACTCACAATACTAGGAACTGGATCATATTTCACTCACTCTTGTCCTGCTCTTTGCAATCACCCAGCCCCCTGAAAATGCACTTAATTGTCACTGTGTATAAAAACTCTGTATGCCCCGCGTTCGGGGTTCAGAGCTTGGAGTGTTAACTCCTCTGGAAAACCTGAGTTCTCCAACTCTCCGAGTGTGGTGCTTGGTTTCTCGAGTACCGGTTTCTGCAACATTTCTGGAGGCCCCAGCAAGATTGCAACCATTCCATCCCCTGAGCCACCAGACTGGGTGCTCAGCTGGGTTGGAGTGGAGGAGCCCCGAAACGGACGAGGTGGCACACCACTTGATGGTATTCTGGGTTCTCTTTCGGACCAGCGTTCTGACTCTCCAGGTGGCTGAGCCCTGACCGGACTCATTGGAGGAATGGACCAACTCACCAGGAACGGCCACAGGATTAAGTAAGGCCCCATGGCCAGTCCCCAGTTAGGCCCTACCCTAACGGGGAGAAGAGGAGACTGATCACCTCCTTGGAGATCCCAGGAAGCGAGCATCAGATAGGGAGACCTGGGGACTCAGGAGAAGGGAGGTATTGTGATAACCTCTTGAATTACTGTCTATGCATGATTGCTGATTGAAGGAAGTGGAAGTGAGCTATGCAGTCCTCGGACTACAGAGCCTGAGAGCATTCAAAACCTGCAGTTCTGTGATGGCCTCACAAGGCTGAAAGGCAGGGCCAGCCTGTGGGGGATTTGATCCCTCCCTGTGGGGCTGGTCTGGGTTGGCAGTTTATACAGACCTGCCAAAGTTCAGAGGCACCTTAAATCTCCCTCAAGAGAGCAGCCAGGAGGATGAGACAGGAATGTGAATGAATGTGATTCGCTTGTGCTTCCGGCTCAATTGCGTGGCTTCACAGCCTTCATGGCTACGGAGTCCGTGTGGGCCCTAACTTGCGGTTCCGTGGTGACCTCATGTGGCTTAAGGCGGTGTCTGCTCTGAGGGACCCAGTTCCTCATTGTGAGACAGAACTGGATCAGGGGCGTATACTGATCTGCCAATGCTAAGAGGCACCTAAGTTCCCCCCAGGGACGCAGCCAAGCAGTCACCTGAATGGCATTCTCTTTTGATGGGCCACCCACCCTTGCTTGTCTTTGCACCACTGACTCAGGGAGGGATATACAGTAAGGGAGAAATTATTAGTTACTGGTTTTTCTTCTGTTGACTGACTCCTTGAGCTGACAGGTAAGAGATTAGGTTTTCCTCAAAATCCTGCCAGGTAGATTACACTTGTCAACATAGGTGGCAGTTCCTCTAAAGCAACAGTATTAAATTGCATGATAAAGAACTTTAAGAAGGGCTTTGCAGGAGATTACAGAGTCAAGATGACCCCCAGGAAACTTAACTTATGTGAGCTCAGTTGGCTATGCTTTGATGTTGGATGGCTGCCAGAGGGCAATCCTGACCTTCCCACTGTCCAAGCAGTGAACCAGGAGGTCACTGGGACTCCAGGCTTCTCTATCCATGGGATTTTACAGGAAAGGGTACCAAAGTGGGTTGCCATTTCCTTCTCCAGAGGATCTTCCTGATCCAGGGATTGAACCCAGGTCTCCTGCATTGCAGGCAGATGCTTTACCCTCTGAGCCACCAAGGAAGCCCCCATACATAGAACCCTGGCTTCTAATAGCACAGATCCTGCCCCCATGGGCAAAATTTTGCATGAACGGATAGGGACAGAGTAGGGTATTTGTTCCCCAACCAGAACTCAGAAAAAGAAAGAAGAAGAGAAAAAACATATATTCCAGGGAGATCCAGTGAAAGACCCACAGCTACCCCCGCCATACATTCCCCTGACTCCAGATGCCCCGGCACAGTCAGCACCAGACCCATTGCCAGACAGTGCACCTCCCTCCATGTCCTCCGCACCACCTCATGAGCAAGACTCCAGCCCTGAGCCAGTAGGGAAGTGGCTCCGTTTGGCCAAACAAACTAACCAGCTGGCCACAGCCCATGAGACACCACTGCAAGAAACTCAGCGTCCTCAACAAGTGGATGAGGCTCAGTCCAGCCTGGATGCTCCCTCCTGTTATCACCAGCCTTTCAGCCCTACTGATCTCCTCAACTGGAAACACCATAACCCAGCATACTCTGATAAACCACTGGCTATGACTGACCTCCTAGGGTCCATTTTCCACGCCCGTCAGCCTACATGGGATGACTGTCACCAGTCCCTTATGTCTCTCTTCACCACTGAAGAAAGGTGACTCATCTCAACAGATGCCCAAAAATGGCTCCGAGGACAAGTATCCACAGAGGTCTCAGATGCCGAAGGATGGGCATGAGAATTGATGCCAGAGATGAGGCCTAGTTGGGATTTCAATTTCAGAGAAGGATAAGAAACCCTGGGTCACTACTGTGATACCTTTCTACATGGATTTCAAGCAGGAGCCAAAAAGCCCACTAATATGTCCAAAATTACAACACCCGTCCAAAAAAGCAGATGAAATTCCCACCAATTTCTACGAAAAACTGTGTGAAGCATTCCGGACATACAACCTATTCGTCCCCGAGACAATAGAGAATCAACCGATGATTAACGCTGCCCTTGTGGCTCAATCCTGTGCAGACACCCAGCGAAAGCTCCAAAAGCTGGAAGGCTTCACTGGGATGAACCCCTCACACCGACTGGAGGTAGCAAATAAAGTCTTTGTGAACCTAGACCATGAAGCCCAACGAGAATCAGATAAATTAATGAAACAGAAAGCAGCCCTGCTAGCAGCATCATTGAGGAGCTCAGATCAAGCGAAACAGAATGTTCCCTCACGGAAAGGGGAAACTAAGAAGAGACCAGCTCTACACCACGACCAGTGCATTGCAAAGAGACTGGCCTCTGCAGGATTGAGTGCCACAGTCACAGAGGACATCTAAAGGGCCGAAGAAGTTTGGTCAATCCAAAAAGAAAGGTACCAGCCTGAGCTGGCTCTCCATAACCTTGTTGGCCTGGCTGGAGCAGAATCAGACTAAGGAAGACAGAGCTCGCTAATCCTGGTCACGATGAAAGTAGGAAGCCAATCAATGACTTTTATGGCAGATGCTGGAGCTGAACACGCCATGGTAACCACACCTCTGGCTCCCCTCACAGGCCGAACAGCAGCTATTGCTGGGGCCACAGGGACATGGCAGCCTGCTCAGTTTGCAAGGCCCATTCGTGTCAGCTAGGGGGCCATCTGGTGACTCATGAATTTCTCTACTTACCTGAACGCCCCATTCCCTGGCTGGGTAGAGACTTACTGACAAACCTGGGGGCACAAATCACCTTTGCCCCTGGAAAGCCTGCGAGCCTCACTCTGGGGAGCCAATCAGCTCTGATGAAGGCCGTGACTATGCCCAGGGAAGATGAATGGAATCTCTGCAACTTACGGAGGGAAAAAATAAATCCCACCAGCTTGCTAATAGAAATCTCTGATGTCTGGGAAGAGAAGAAATCCCCAGGTTTGGCTACAAACAATGCCTCCATTGTAGTGGACCTGAGGCCAGGAGCCGCTCTTGTTACAAATAATATCCAGTACCTACAGGAGGCATGCCTGGGAATTCGGGACCACATCCAGTGCCTACAAGGTGCCGAGATCCTAACGGAATGTCAGTGTCCCTGGAACACCCCGCTCTTACCAGTCAAAGAGTCTGGAAGGAATGACTACCGCCCCGTCCAGGGCCTCTGTGACATCACCAGTGCAGTGGTCACCATCCATCCAGTGGTCCCAGATCCCTACCTTCTCCTGCGTCTCTTGCCCTCTCACACAGGCTGGTTCACCTGCTTCGATCACAAGGCTACATCCTTCTGGCTCTGGCTCTCACCAGCCTGCCAGCCAGCCCTTCTTTGCCTTTGAAAGGGAAGACCCGCCTACTGGGAGGAAGACACAGCTGACTTGGACCCGACTGCCACAAGGCTTCAAAAACTCACCTACCCTGTTTGGTAAAGCCCTGGCTGAAGACCTTGCTGCCTTTTACAGAGAAACTTTCAATTGCACCCTGCTCCAGTATGTGGATGTCCTGTGGCTAGCCAGTCTCACCCAGGGGATTGCTGGAAAGGCACCAAATCCCTGTTGACTTTTCTTTCCAGCACAGGGTACAAGATGTCATGGAAAAGGTCACATCTGTATATAGGAAGTCAAGTACCTGGGGATTGCCATCTGAAAAGGGCATCGGGCACTGGGACCGGAGAGGAAGCAGGCCATCTGCTCACTACCTCGGCAGAACACCAAGAAAGAAGTCCGTGAGTTCCTCGGGCTGGATTCTGCTGGATCTGGATACTGAGTTTCTCTGAAATTGCCAAGCCTTTGTTGAAAGCCACAACAGAGTGGTAAGGACCCCCTGGAGTGGCAACCTTAACAGGAAAAGACCTTCAAGGAGATAAAGAGACTCTAGACCACTGTTCCTGCATCAGGGCTGCCAAATGTGACACAGGACTTTAACCTCCTTGTACATGAGAAAAATTGCACTGCAGTGGGGCTCCTCACACAAACAGTTAGGCCACGGGAGTGCCCGGCCACATACCTGTCAAAGCGACTGGGTCCAGCGAATGTGGGATGGCCACCATGCCTCCGGGCATTAGCTGCCACTGTGATTTTGGCCAGAGAAGCAGATAAGCTTACTCTAGGACAAAATATGAAAGTAAAGGTTCCCCATGTTGTTACTGCCCTGATGAACAGCCAGGGCCATAAGTGACTGACCAACTCTAGGATGATTCACTATAAAGGACAGCTCTGGGAAAACAAACAGGTACAACTCGAGACTGTGCGGACGCTGAACTCTGCCACCATTTTACCTGTGTAAGTGGGAACCCCCGACCATAACTACAAGGAGGTCACAGATGAAATTCACTCGAGCAGGCCGGACCTGATGGATCTTCCCCTCCAGAACCCAGAACTGGAACTGCTCACTGACAAAAGCAGTTTCATCCAAGAAAGGCAGCACGAAGAAGGCTCTGCCGTAACAACAACTGCCGAGAAAGTGAAGGCTGAGGCCTTGCCACAAGGGTGGTCAGCACAACGGGCTGAGCTACGGGCATTCGCCCAGGTGCTAAGGCACACCAAAGGGAGATGAGTCAGCATCTATACTGATACAAGGTATGCCTTGGATATTCTACGTGTACATGAAGCCATTTATAAAGAAAGGGGACTATTGACAGCAGGGGAAAGGAGATTAAAAACAAAAAAGAAATCCTTTAGTTGTTAGACACAGTCTGGAAGCCTTTCCAAATAGCAGTCATCCATTGTAAAGGCCGTCAGCGAGGAACTGATCCAATCAGCAAAGGAAAATTGGTCGGCTGCCCAGGCAGCCAGGGAGGCAGCGACCCAACCGATCCCCAGAGTCAGCCCTGAGGCCACCTTTAAGGTCTTCTTGGCACCAGAAATGCCTCTGTACCTGAGATATACGAAGAAAGAAGACCAATGGGCTCTAAATGATGGAGGAATGAAAGAAAAGGCGGGCTGGTGGGCGCTCCCAGACCAAAGACTCGTCCCCAGCAATCATGCAGTCCAGCTGGTAAAACAACATCATGAGACAACTCATTTAGGAAAAACTGTGCTGGAGAGCTTACTGAGCTGCTACTGTTTCATTTTTAAGCTCCCGATCCTGTGTGCCCAGATCAGTACTAGAGGTGTGATTTGTACACAAAACAACGTCAGCCAAGGACCAAGCCCTAACCCAGAGGTGCAGATTGTTGGGACTCTGCCCTTTGAAGATCTAGAAGTGGACTTTACTGAAGTCAAGCAGTATAGGGGTTATTAGTATTTACCTGTGGTAGTCTGCACCTACTAGGAATGGGCTGAAGCCTACCCCACACGCACTGGACAGACACAAGAAGTGTCCAAGGCCCTACTAAGAGACATAATCCTGAGATACAGGCTGCCTCGCTCCATAGGGTCTGACGATGGGCCAGCTTTTGTGTCTGATAATGCAAACTTTATCCAGGACACTGGGAATCGAATGGAAGGGTCCCACCACTTACAGGCCACAGAGCTCAGGGAAAGCTGAGCACATGAATCGGACCCTCAGGACTACATTAGCCAAACACTGTCAGGAGACTCAGTTATCGAGGGTCGACATGTTGCCGCTAGCCTTAGTCTGAGTCAGATGTATCTTGTGGTCCTCAGGCAATTCTCTCCTTGAGATCTTATATGGGAAAATGCCCCCAGTGATAGGAAAACTCAAGGGAAACCCCCAACAACCAGCTGACCTGGAGGTGTACTGACACATCCAGGCTCTGGGAAAAGTCTTCCACCATATAGCCCAAGAAAGCTTAGAAGGGACCCCCATCCCTTCAGGCAATTGGATTCATCTCTATCAGCCCGAAGATGAGCTATGGGTTAAAGACTGGAAAAAGAACCACTTCCACAAGATCGGGCAGGCCCTCCCACTATTGTCCTGGCAACCCTTACTGCTCTTAAAGTTACAGACTTCATCCCTTGGATCCCCCACACCAGAGTCAAGCAGTGGCTTCCTGTGATGAGGACATTTGGAAAGCAGTTCAGGACTCTGAAAATCCCCTCAAGGTCGGTTCCAAATACAGTGGCCCTCACCCACAAAGGGCGCTGAGCTCTGCCCTAGCCACTTCAGAAGCTGACTAGTCAACGCACAGCAGAAGCTTGAGGATTGTTCCAGCCACACTCCGACAGCTGACTGGTCACCCCCGGTGGAAGCTTGAGGATCTGGCTATCAAAATATCAATGGATTTTCACTGTCAACCTTGGTCTTTATCCCTGATTGGAGTTATTGCTGTGCTCTTCACTCCAGGACTAGCTTCAGTCGCACTCCAGGACTGGGATTTGGGTCAGAAGCTGCAGTTGGCTGTCTGTTATCTCACTGAGTGGGAAGCCTCAGAGATCACGTCTCTTATGATCAATTCTCCCTACTAACTAAATCACTCACAGTATAGCTGACCCCCTTCACGATAGGCTCAGTTGCTATAGCCATGACAACCCAAAGATGGGGAGAAAACCTTTTGCTAGTGTTCAGTTATCTGTTATGTGCAGGCTGCTTTGCAACCTTTTTCTGTCCCTTGCTGTAACAGATGGTGCCATTCCTTACCCATCACGCACCGGTCAACATTACAGTCAACCCTTGAAAAACTGCTTCCTTAATCATCAGCTTGAACAATGTATAGATAGCCAATCCTATAGGTTGGTCACCTACTGCCTTCTTAACCATGTGACGTATATCCAGAGGCCTGGGCACCAAAATGTTCTCCATTCATGTCCCCCATTGCTGCTACCTTTCCCAGGTGGTCCAAGCCCCAGGGGTATCATGATACCATGCCATTGCCATCATGCCCCCATGCCTCCCTTTACCCACAAACACCACACAGACGTAATAAAAGAGAACAGGTGTGTCTGCAAATAAATGGAAAAACCTACTGGACAGCAACCATAATGCAGACAGACAAAATCACAGACCGACTTTGCCCTGAAAACTCAGGCTCTCAGTATGACTCAGGTTACAGAGTAAACTCCCCTTTAGACCCTCGTCTGTACCAGGTTCTCAATGCAACCCATCGCCTTCTCAAAGACACCATCCTCCAGCTGGTCAGGGATTGCTGGCTTTGCTTATCCTAAGGAGCGCCACGGTGCTTAGCTCCACCAGTACCATTGACTAATGCCACAGCCATGCCATTGACTAATGCCACAGCCATGGGACCTCCCATGTGTTCACCCTTACAAGGGCCAGTCTTAAGGACGACTGAGTTAACTCAAAAGGCTCCAGAATGCTTTACAAATAATGCAGGAACTGAACCTGTAGGCAATTTAGCCAGGGACCAATGTAATCAACCTTTAAAAGGTGAGTGGCCCACTCATCCTCCCACAAACACAATATGGTGCTGCCCCCATCAAGGCCTTTTCTTTGTGGGACAGATGCTTACTTATGCCTACCAGTCAATTGGATGGGTATCTGCATCTTAGCTTTCCTCACTCCGCCGATGAATATTGCCCCTAACAGCCAGACTTCCACCTTACCTCTGGCAGCAAAGACATGGTCAAAAAGAGCCATCCAGTCTATACCTCTACTAGCTGGTCTGGCAATTACTCCTGGGATAGGTACGGGAGCAGGAGGAATTGTTTCATCAACCACCTCCTACCATACACTATGCAAGGACTTCACAGACAACATTGAGAGAGCAGCCAAATCTTGTAGTGGCTTTACAGGACCAAACAGATTCTCTGGCTAAGGTGGCTTTACAGAATAGGAGAGGACTAGATTTACTAACAGCTGAAAAGGGAGGACTCTGCCTCTTCTTGAACAAAGACTGCTGCTTTTATGTAAACCAACCAGGAATAGTCAGGGACACAGCCCAATATCTAAGGGAATGAAAGATGAAAAAGAGAGAGGAACGAGCGAATTCCTGGGGTCATTGGAACCACATATGGGGCTGGACATCATGGCTTCTCCCTTAAACCCGTCCTCTTTTCATGTTCTTTGTGGCACTCTTGTTTGGCCCTCATATTCTCAGTGCTATTACCCAGCTCATAACCTCTAGAATTGAGTCCATAAAGTTACAAATGGTAATAGCTCAATATACCCCCTAAACAATGGGGAGCTTTGAATATCCTACCAAAACACGAGATGATGCTTTCTACAATGAATGATAGAAGCATCACCAGGTGGGGGAATGCAGAGGATAAGTTCAAGTTTTACATAACCTCCTGCTCCTCCTGCCTCTGTAACTCAGCTTGCTCCTTGCAAAGTCTGGATCACGCAGGTCACGTAGTCTCAGAAAGTGGGGACTCACAATACTAGGAACTGGATCTTATCTCACTCACTCTTGTCCTGCTCTTTGCAATCTCCCAGCCCCTGCAAACCCACAGAGTCATTCCTGTCCATGTTTAAAAACTCTGTAACCCCTTTGTTTGGGGATCACAGCTTAGAGCGCTAACTCCTCCAGGCCTGCCAGCATAGTAAACCTGACTTCTCCAACTCTCTGAGTGTGGTGCTTGGTTTCTCAAGTACTGGCTTCTGCAACAAAGCTCAGAGAGGGAAACTCAGTAGCCTGAGGTCACAGAACTGAGCTGAGATTTGAGCCCAGCCTTGGATCGTTGGACATCAGTGCTACTCCACTTTGCCCTTTCCCCTCTGGGTCAATCCGGCTCTGAATCTTACTGAACCACAAGCTGAACCCTGGCAGGCCATGGTCCTAGCCTTGGGGCAGCTTCAACATGTACAAGTCTTGTGACCAAGGCGACCTCAGTATTCTCATCTGTAAAGTGGACCTGTAGTGACCAGGGACTGGGAGGTGTGTTGACCTAGGGAGGGAGAAGCACACAGCCCAGCAGGATCCAATCCTGTCCTGTCTCTGGGAGGCATTGAGTTACCTCGGAGACCGCCCAGCGGAGCTGCTGGAGCTGCTGCAGGCCCCAGGCCGGGTCCAGGAACCGGTGGGGAGCCAACAGCACATAGCGTGTGAACATGGACTCCCCGGCGTACAGCAGAGCGCTGGCTCTCCTTGCCAGCCCCTTGAGACCACTTCGGGAGGCGTAGAATCCGGTCCAGGCGTGAAATATTTCTAGAAGCAAAAGGTCAGTAGTGGGTGTGAGGTCCTGCCCACGGAGGCCCCTGAGCCTCATCTGGGAAATGCTGAGGAAGATGAGGTCAGAGACAGATCTGCCTGGGTCCCCAGGGACACAGCCTAGGGCAGAGGAGTGATCTCAGGGCTCCTGGTCCAGCCAGGTCAGCAATGGTACAAGATCCCTGGATGGCTGCGCAGCTGGCAGGGTCAGGCTGGGCTGAGGTCCGGGCGCTGAAGCACAGTGATGACAAGAATTCAGTGTGCACCTGAACCCTTGGTACGGCCTGTGGGGAAAGGCCCTGAGTACCTCAGGGGAGGAGGGAGAGGGATGAGGGCGAGGGCTGAGGGACCCAGAGGGGAAGAACTGGAGTGCTGGCAGCCCCTGTGTGCCTCTGGAGAAAAAGTGGGTCCTGGAAGGCATGCATTTCAGCAGTTCTCTCTGGATGCTCAACAGGGAAGGATGGCAGCAGGGTGGGAGCTGGGAGAGCCCTGGAGCCTCTGTCCTGACCCTGGACTCAGAGTGTGAGGCTGGTGGAAGGGGAGAGAGTCTGAGCACCTTGGGGCTGGGATGTGTCTAAGCAGGTGGTTCAGGGTTCCTGACTGTTCCCTCCTCCCGCCTCCTCCCCAGCCTGGGTTGTGCCTCCATTCTCTGTTCTTCCCTCAGAGAACCTTGGCTAGACAAGGAAGGGAAGCCAGGAGGACTGAGGAAAGGCTACAGCTGGAGGGGCCAGACACAGGAGCCCTCCGCAGCTCCTCCCGGAAGCTGAGCACACAGGTCAGGCACCGGCTCACCACAGCCTCAGCTCTAAGCAGGGACCCAACTAGACCAAGCTACCAAGATAATCCTGCACTCAGATCAGGACCAAGTCTCCTCCTTGAACTTTAGTCTCTGACTAAATGGTGCCTTTCTAGAGGAAGGCTAAGTGGCCACACCCACCTTGCTTTTCACTGGACCTTTCAGCATACCTTCCCACCCAGACACAGACACTCCTTCCTGCCTCCTTGTAACCAGGCCCACATTCTCTATCTCCTCCCACCTCAAGTGTGACCACGCCCACACAGCAGTGTCTCATCCACCTCAGTTGGAACCCTACCCACATTCTTGTAGCCCCTCTCACCTAGTCCAGGAGCCAGCCCTCCCCTAGTCTGATGAGGTCCTAAGGGAAGTGTCCTGAGAGGTATATAGCTCCCCTTTCTCACCACTCAGGCAGAAGATCAAGGCCAGAGAGGCACTGCAAATCCAGGTCTGGGGCAGTCAGGGTGGCACCCAGCCCGGAACCAGCCCTGCAGCTGGAGGCCCATCCTGCTGTCTCTTCGGAAGGGAAGGAAATGAGAAGGTTGTATTTGAACTGCCATGTGAGCGTCCCTCCAGTCCTCTGAAAACCCATGTTATGGATGATAAAACCAAGCCTCAGACGTCACTTACCCAAAGCCACCCAAGCCGGTGGGGGCAGGAGCTGCGAGCTCAACCCAGGTGAGCATCTGAGTCACCGCCTGGGGCCAGCCCTGCTGAGACACTGTGCCTGCTGAATGGTGAGGGTGGGCAGGGGACAGGCCCTGGAGAGGCGCAGCTCAGGCACCCTGGTCCCCTGGAGGATGTTCAGCCAGTGGATGCTGCTGTGAGCCTGGGTCTCCTAACTGTCCATGGAGACAGACACCTCACCTCTCCCTTCTAAAATGACCTGTCCTGCTGAGTAATCCCACCGTGGACCTATGGCTGGGCAAACCTGGCTGGGAGGTAGGGCCTGCTCAGGGTCCCTGGGCTGCCCTGGTTCATGGGGTCCCCCCATGCTGATACCCCTCAGCTCCTCTTTTTTTTTGGAAAAGGGGAGCAGGACAACAAGGATTCTTCAAGGTTTTCAGGCATTCTTTGCAGTAAGGGTATCAGATGTTCAATAATTTGGCCAACACCATCCCCCGTGGATGCCCTGAGCAAGGGCTGGACTGGGCTGTGGAGGGCATTTCTGTTTCCCCAGCTGTCAGTGGGAGGCTGTGTGTGAATAATTCCTGTCTGGCTTACAGATAGAGGAGCTGGACCTTCTAGAGGGTCTGCTTGGAGGTGGGTGGGGCTGGACAGGGAAGAGGCACTGATGCTGGGCTTCCTTCAGGGCATCAGGCCCCGGGCTAGCTTCCTCAGCATGGAGTGCCCACAGCATGTCCAGGATGGCACCTGGCCTCCCAGGATGGAGATGCTGCTGTCAGTGTTAACAGCTGCATCTGCTGAGCTCTGGCTCTGGCCCAGGCACTAGGCTAAGGGCTCGCCTCATCTCACTTCATTCTCACACTGGATGCGCTAACCAAGATGAACGTCCCCGCTTTCCTGACACAGAATGGTTCCATGGTGCACACAACCCACCACAAGGCTCAGTCCACAACCTTTCACCCTGAGCCTTGCCGGCCACAGCCAAACCCGTCCTGGTCTCCAGGACACAGGCTTGTGGGAGACAAGGTCCCCCAATAATGCCTCTGTGGCAATAGGTGAAAAGCAGGGCCCTGAGGGGAAGAGGAGACAGCCGATCGAGACTTAAGGTCAGGAAAGGCTTCCTGGAGGAGGTGACATGCATGCATGCATGCTCAGTCGTGTCCGACACTGCGGCCCCACGGACTGTAGCCCACCAGGCTCCTCTGTCCATGGGATTTCCCAGGCAAGAATCCTGGAGCGGGTTGCCATTTCCTCCTCTGAGGGATCTTCCCTACCCAGGGGTCCAACCTGCATCTCCTGCGTCTCCTGCATTGGCAGGTGGATTCTTTACCACAAGCACCACGTGGGGATCAGAGGAGGCGACACTACAGGACAATTGGGGCTTTGCAGGAAGAGGAGGTGGGCACGGGCCAGTCCTCCGGCAGCACTGCAATAAAAGGCAGAGACGGGACCTGCTGCGTGTGGACCCCGTGAGAGGCTCTGGGAGCTAGGAAGTGGGCAGAGTGTGGAGGGCGTCAGGCAGGAGGGTCAGGGCCTGTACCTCCCCCAGGGCCCCTAGCAGGCTCCAAGCAGAGGCCTGAGCAGGCACTGAGTTTGGGGGCCCCTTTCCTCCCTGGCACCGAATCCCTCCCTGATCCCCCACCAGAGGCTCCTACCTGAGGAATAAGGCAGGAAGTCTTGGTGGTCTCGGACCTTCCAGGAGAGCTGGTAAGCGTGCACAGCCTGGAAGTAGTTGCCCAGCGTAGCGTACTGCACCGAGATGCCGTGCTGGTATGTGAACTTGTTGACCTCCTCCATTACACGGTCCATGTTGGTGAATTGCAGTGAGGCGTTGAAGAACTGCCTGTCACATCCCTGCAGGCCCGGGGACAGAAGCAACGCCCTTCTGGGTGCAGAGCCCAGCCTGCACGGGGAGAGCCCCTCCTATCCCCATGACCACCCGCACTCCCCACGGCGGGCACGGATCCCGGGCCCTGTGCTGGGTGTGTCTGCTCTCTGCCATGTTGAGGGTGTTTCCCCAGCACTGGCTTGTCTTACAGCTGCAGGTTTGTACCCTTTCACAACATTCCCCAATTCTGCACACTCTCCAGGGCCACCTTTGGCTGCCGAAATCTGATCTCTTTCTCTATGAGACTGGTTTTGTAAAATTCCACATAAGTGTGATGATTTAGGTTTTGGTTTTCTGTGTCTGACAGATTCCATTTCCTGACAATTTCTTGAATCCCAGCACTGCTATTAGTTATCAATAAGCTTGATTATGATAAGATACTAAACAAGAATAAAAAGCAGAATGGCTTGCTTGAATTTACTGACCTTAATCCCATCCTCAGAAAGATGTCAAAGTAGAAAAACTGATAAATTTCTGGAAATATATAACCTGCCCAGTCTGAATTATGTGTAAATAGAAAGCCTGAACAAATGGATACTAGAACCAAACTGAGCCAGGATCCAAATACTTCTCAAGAAAGCAAAGATCAACATTCAGTGCCGAGGTCTATCGAATGTTGAAGAATTTATACAAATCCTTATTCAGTCAGTTCAATCACTCGCTTGTGTCCAACTTTTTGAGACCCCCATGGACTGCGCCACACTAGGCTTCCTTGCCTATCACCAACTCCCAGACCTTACTTAAACTCATGGCATCGAGTTGGTGATGCCATTCAACCATCTCCTCCTCTGTCATCCCCTTCTCCTGCCTTCAAATTTTCCCAGCATAAAGGTCTTCCCCAATGAGTCAGGTCTTTGCGTCAGGTGGCCAAAGTGTTGGAGCTTTAGCTTCAGAAAAGCCCTTCCAATGAATATTCAGGACTGATTTCCTTTACTATTGACTGGTTGGATCTCCTTGCAGTCCAAGGGAATCTCAAAAGTTGTCTCCAACACCACAGTTCCAAAGCATCAATTCTTCAGTGCTCAGCCTTCTTTATGGTACAACTCTCATATCCATACATGACTACTGGAAAAACCATAGCTTTGACTAGATGAACCTTTGTTGGCAAAGGAATGTCTCAGCTTTTTAATATGCTTTCTAAGTTGGTGATAACTTTTCTTCCAAGAATCAAGCATCTTTTATTTTCATGGCTGCGGTCACCATCTGCAGTGATTTTGGAGCCCAATAAAGTAAAGTCCTTCAGTGTTTCCATTGTTTCCCATCTCTTTGCCATGAAGTGATGGGAACCAGATGCCATGATCTTAGTGTTTTGAATGTTGAGTTTTAAGCCAGGTTTTTCACTCTCCTCTTTCAGTTTCCTCAAGAAGCTCCTCAATTCCTCTTCACTTCTTCCATAAGAGTGGTGCCATCTGCATATCTGAAGTTACTGATATTTCTCCAGGCAATCTTGATTCCAGCTTGTGCTTCATCCAGTCTGGCATTGTGCATGATGTACTCTTCATATAAGTTAAATGAGCGGGGTGACAATATACAGCCTTGATTTACTCCTTTCCCAGTTTGGAACCAGTCCATTGTTCCATGTCCGGTTCTAACTGTTGCTTTTGACCTGCATACAAATTTCTCAGGAGGCAGGTAAGCTGGTCTGGTATTGCCATCAAGGATTCGGGAATACAAATCCTTTTTGGTCTCTTTTACAAACTAGAAGGGGACTGAAAGGTTTCAATATAATTTTACAATGCCAAGATTACCCTGACACCAAACCAGGCAAAGAAGCCTCAAGAAAAGAAAATTATAGCTGAATGTATCCTAGGAACATAGATGCAAAAATCCTCAACATATAATAACAAACAAAATCAACAGTATTGAAGACGATATTGCATCATCATAAAGCAAAATGCAAGGAATTTATTCCAGGAATGTAAGGATCGATCAACATCCTTCAATCAATCAGTGAGAAAATGTGAGATAAAAATTATATGATCATCTCAACAGATGCAGAAAAGGCATAAGACAAAATTCAAATTCCATTTGTGATAAAAACTCTCCTCAAAGTGGGTGTGGATGAAAATTACCTCAACATAGTAGAGGCCATATGTGACAAACTGACAGCTAACACCAACTCAAGGAAGAAAAGGCAAAACTATTCCCAGGAGATCAGGAAAAAGACAAGGATGATCCCACTCACCACTTATTTAATGTGGTATTATAAATCAGAGCTGCAGCAATTAGTAATGAAAAAGCATGGAAATCAGAACAGAAGAAATAAAATTCTCACTAATGGCTGCTGTAATGATGTCATAAAAATAGTGACTATAGAAAACCCTAGAGACAAATCTTAAAATTTTTTAAAATATAAATTTATTTATTCTAATTGGAGGCTAATTACGTTACAATATTGTATTGGTTTTGCCATACATTGACAAGAATCTACCACGGGTGTACATGTGTTCCCCATCCTGAACCCCCCTCCCACCTCCCTCCCCATCCCATCCCTCTGGGTCATCCCAGTGCACCAGCCCCCAGCACCCTGTATCATGCATTGAACCTGGACTGGCAATCCGTTTCACATATGATAATATACATGTTTTAATCCATTCTCCCAAACCATCCCACCCTTGCCCTCTCCCTCAGAGTCCAAAAGACTGTTCTATACATCTGTGTCTCTTTGCTGTCTTGCATACAGGGTCATCATTACCATATTTCTAAATTCAATATATATGTTTTAGTATACTGTATAGGTGTTTTTCTTTCTGACTTACTTCACTCTGTATAATAGGCTCCAGTTTCATCCACCTCATTAGAACTGATTCAAATGTATTCTTTTTAATGGCTGAGTAATAGTGCATTGTATATATGTACCACAGCTTTCTTATCCATTCGTCTGCCAATGGACATCTAGGTTGCTTCCATGTCCTGGCTATTGTAAACAGTGTTGTGATGAACACGGGGGTACACGTGTCTCTTTCAATTCTGGTTTCCTCAGTGTGTATGCCCAGAAGTGGGATTGCTGGGTCGTATGGCAGTTCTATTTCCAGTTTTTTTAAAGGAATCTCCACACTGTTCTCCATAGTGGCTGCATTAATCTTAAGTGAATAACAGCAGTAAAGTTGCAGGATAGAACATAAACAGACACAGTCACCTGCTGACTAGTGTTTCCACATACTAACAACAAACCATCAGAAAGAGAAGTGAAGGAAGCAATCCTCTTGATAGTTCCATCAGAAAGGTAAAATGCCTAAGAATATGTTTCACGGAGATGGTGACAGCCCTACACACTGAAAACTAGACGACGCTGTGATGATCAAAATGGAGGAAGACACGAGTTAAGTGGGAAAATATTCTGAGCTCATGACTGCAAGAGGAGGGCTGCGTTTTCCAAAGCAATTTACAGATTCAAGGCAAAACCTTTTAAAATTCCAATGACGTTTTTCACAGAAACAGAACAACCAATCCTAAAATTTATGGGAACCACAAAGACCATGAGTGGTCAGAGCAATCTTTAGTAAGAAAAACAAAACCAGAAGCATCGTACACCCTGATTTCATACTTCACTGCAAAGTCATAGCAATCTAAATAGTCTGGTACCGACAATAAAAGATACAGATAGATCAATGGGATAGAATAGAGAGCTCAGAAATAAAGCTGTGTGTATATGGTAATCACATTAAAGCAAAAGGGCAAGAATATAAACTGGGGAAAGGACATCTTCTACTGGAAATGGTCTTATGAAAACTGAACATCCTCAGGTGTAGAATGAGGTTGGACCACTGCCGGACATGGTACTCAAACAGTAAGTCAAGCTAATTAAAGACTTGATTGTAACTCCTGGAACTACAAGGGCTTCCAGAAGAAAACATACACTGTAAATTCCTCATCATCAATCTTGATGATGAGTTTTTGGATTTGACATCACATGGAAAGAGAACATAGAGAATAATAAACAAGTAAGACTACATCAAACTAAAAGCTTCTGCACAGCAAAGAAACTTCATAAATAAAGACAGCCTATGAAAAGAAACATTTGCAAGTCATAAATCTGAAAAGGTATAATACACAAAGTATGTAAGAACACATATAGATCAGTGCTGGGAAAACTGGTCAATCACTTGTAAAAGAATGAAACTAGATCACTTTCTAACACCATACACAAAAATACACTCAAAATGGATTAAAGATCTAAACGTAAGACCAGAAACTATAAAACTCCTAGAAGAGAACATAGGCAAAACATTCTCCTACATAAATCACAGCAGGATCCTCTATGACCCACCTCCCAGAATACTGGAAATAAAAGCAAAAATAAACAAATGGGATCTAATTAAAATTAAAAGCTTCTACACAACAAAGGAAACTATAAGCAAGGTGAAAAGACAGCCTTCTGAATGGGAGAAAATAGTAGCAAATGAAGTAACTGACAAACAACTAATCTCAGAAATATACAAGCAACTCCTAAAGCTCAATTCCAGAAAAATAAACGACCCAATCAAAAAATGGGCCTAAGAACTAAACAGACATTTCTCCAAAGAAGACATACAGATGGCTAACAAACACATGAAAAGATGCTCAACATCACTCATTATCAGAGAAATGCAAATCAAAACCACAATGAGGTACCATGTCACACCAGTCAGAATGGCTGTGATCCAAAAGCCTACAAGCAATAAATGCTGGAGAGGGTGTGGAGAAAAGGGAACCCTCTTACTGTTGGTGGGAATGCAAACTAGTACAGCCACTATGGAGAACAGTGTGGAGACTCCTTAAAAAACTGGAAATAGAACTGCCTTATGACCCCACAATCCCACTGCTGGGCATACACACTGAGGAAACCAGAATTGAAAGAGCCACATGTATCCCAATGTTCA